>NW_008339763.1:1338165-1342337 GCF_000622305.1 Nannospalax galili
GAAAGGCAGAGGGGAAGGGGAGGGCGGAGGGGGAGGAGAACGGGGAGGGGGAAGGGGAAGGGGAAGGGGAAGAAGGAGCAAGGGGGAAGGGGGTAGGGACAGGGAACGGGGCATCTGGTCCCAGCCAGCTTTCTTTCCTCCGCCTGGCCCTCCTTTGGGGCGTCACCCTAGCTGACTCCTGCCCTGCCCTTCACCTTCACCTCTGTCCCTGAAAGGGAGCAGCAGGCTGGGGAGAGGCGGGGGAGGCTGAGCGTCACTTCCGAGGGGTCAGGAGAGGGGTGGGCTGCAGAAGGACCCAGGCACTGAGGGGAGGCTCGTCACTCGAGTTCACGTCCCCTCCTGGGGGCAGGCAGAGGGGATGGGGAAGAGGTTCCAGGGCCCCAGGGGTCCATCCTTCCCGTCCTATGTCGTTTCGGGGGTCTGTGCCCCTGAACACTGAATGGGTTGAAGGGACGCAGAGCACTGCCCCCCAGCTCCTCTCTGGTCTTGAGGCAAGATCCAGCACAATTAACATTTGTGGCCTAGAAGTGATATTCCTTCCTTGTAGTTTCTGTTAAAGTAGCAATGCCAGGCCCAAGACTTCAATGCATGACTTCTGTAAGCCTCCTCCTTTCCCCAAACATCTCCTGAGCCCCTCGAACAAGACTGCTAATTTTGTTGGCAGTGAAGAAATCCCTCTGAACTCGACTTCCACCCTATCAACTGTAGTGCTGTCCTTCAGGAACCACCTGGTAATCTCATTCAGGTCTCTTAGCAACCTTGTGAAGATGGTAACTTCAAACCCCATTAAAATCCATATGTGACCCCTGGAAAACAAACCAGCCCACCTGCTGCTGGCTCTCCCTTGGGGTCAGTTTCCACATTTGGTCTATTTTACTTCCACACCCTTGGTGGGTGCTGTTTCTCTTTCTGGGCACCTCCTTTCCTTTTAATCCTTGTCCTAAAGTCTGTATTAAAACATCTTCCTTGGGCCCCAACTCAGCTTCATATTTGTGGGTCCTGAAATTCATTTCTGTCAAAGTCACAACTCAGGTTTGGCTTAATTGAAGTTCCTAAAAGTGTAAAGGAACTCCTCAGGCAGCTGAGGGTGATGGTGGGGAGCTGCACCTCCTGCTTTTGTCCCCACAAAAGGCTGACAAGGTTATATTATTTATATAGTCCCCAAAGCCTGGTGAAAATGCCTGTCCTAGGGAAAAGGGAGCCAAATTCAAATCCAATCTAAATCACACAGATTCTCCAAGTAAAGGTACTTATTTGGCAAGAAGTTTTTATTTATTTATCTTTTTTTTTCTTCTTTTTGAGACAGGAACTCACTATGTAGACCAGGCTGGCCTTGAACTCACAGAGATCTGCCTGCCTCTGCCTCCCGACTGCTGGGATTAAAGGCATGTACCACCATGCCCGGCTTGTTTATTTTTTTATTATTTTTTATTTTATGTGTATGAGTGTATTGCCTGCATGTATGTGAGTGCACCCATGTCATGCAATGCCGCGGAGGTCAGAAGAGGGCTTCGGATTCCCCTGGAACTGGAGTTAAGGATGGTTTGTAGCCGCCATGTGGGTGCTGGGAATCAAACCCGGGTCCTCTGCAAGAGCAGTCGGTGTTCTTAACCACTGAGCCATCTCTCCAGCCCCAGAAGTTTTTTTTCTTTTAATTTAATTAATTTATTTTTATTTTATGTGTATGAGTGTATTGCCTGCATATGTGTAAGTGCACCTGTGTCATGCAGTGCCCATAGCGGTCAGAAGAGGGCATCAGATCCCTTGGAATTGGAGTTTAGGATGGCTGTTAGCTGCCATGTAGGTGCTGGGAATTGAGCCCAGGTCCTCTGCAAGAGCAGTCAGTGCTCTTGACCACGGAGCCATTTGTCCAGCTCTGGTAAGAAGTTTTTTAAAGGTGAAAAGGAGAACTGTGCGTAGGTTGTTTGGATTCAAGTATGTTGGTCTTGGAAACCTGGGGCAGGTTTGGTGGCAGTGGTTGGTGGAGGTGGCTCTGCTGTGCTTCCGGAGCATCTTGTCTGAATTGTTGCAGTTACAGACATCTGTGTGTCATGTGCTGGCGTGCAAAGCGTGCGGTGTGTGCAGAGCAAGGAATCTGGCTGGCTTCTGGGGAGTCCTTGAGAAAGTCCTTGTCCCAGACAATGGGTGTGTGGGAGCCTTTGCATCACAACTTCCTGTGTCTAGTTTTATTGGGGCTGACAAGGAGCTCATCCTGGAGTCATAAACTGTTACACAAAAAGAATAAACTGTCAAAAGGACTGGCTTTTTGGGTCTGAGAGGTTTTGCAGTAGGGTCAGCGGGATGCTGAGTATAAGGGCTCTCTCTGCCCTTTGAGCAGTTCTTAGTCATTTCCTGCTCTTCTCTCCCCAGGATATGGGTCAAGGGGGGCAGCTAAGAGGTATAGGACACAGCCCGCCAATGACCTGTCCCATTTCAGGGACCAGGGAGTCAAGCTTCTATGGCTGCCTGACTGCTGACCTCCTCTAGGTAAGGAAGGAGGCTGAAGGCCCACACCCTGAAGGGGACAGAAAAATTTCCCACACGGAGTGCAGGCTGGGTCAGTGAGAGAGGTGGGCACTTTTGCAGGGTGATGTGTATATGTGTGTGGGAGGGGGGGTCAGGTAAAATGCACCCAAGAGATCTGACATTCTGTGCATGACCCCCAGATAAAAACATCGTCAAAGTGGTGACATTGTATTACCTTAGGCTAGCCCCAGGACACCCTCCACTGAGTGGGGGCCTGAGGTGGTCTTGAAAGGTAGAACTGGAGAGAAAGGTGCAGCCACGCCCAGGGCATAGCCAGGGTAGGGTGGGACCAGCTCAGGGAGAAGCTCCTTGAGCTGAAGTGAAGAGAAAGACCCTGCATCAGAAGAGCTGGAAGGGGGCATGGGAGGCAGTGGAAGAGAGGAAAAGGGATAGAAAGGGAGTAGAGAAGCATCTGTCCTTGGGAAGGAGAGGGAGAAGTCTACCACAACATGGGCAACAAAATGTGACCCGCAGGGTTATCTGCCTGCTCAAAGTGTGTAGTGGCTATCCGTTCTGCACCCCAACTTGCATCTGGGCATCTCTGTGAGCAGGCATGCTGCACAAAGAAACAACAGAAAAGAAACCTGAGAGAGAGCAAACCATGGGGAGATGGCCACAAAGCAGTGGGTCAGGGTATGTAGGACAGGGGAAGGTACAGCTGTCCTGCCAGCTGGAGGCAGGGAGGCTGACCCAGGGTGCTGGACTTGACCTGCATTCTAATTCTGTGAGCTGGCCAAAGTTCTGGCCACTTAGGCATGGACTCCTGCTCTGTATCTGATAGGGTTGTTGTGAAGAATGAATCTGTTAGGGCTGGGTGTGTGGCTAAGTGGTGTTGAACTTGCTGAGCAAAAGACTAGGTTTCTAAGCCTTCTGGTGGGAGAGTCCATCCTACTCCCTCTGAGACATCTTCCCTGTTCTGAGTTTTCCTGGGCTCATCACCACCGCTGCAAAACTCAAAACAAACAAAAGCATGTTAACATTCTGTAAAGGGCTATAAACATGCTCCAGGCTTCTGGGCCTGGCCCCGCTCACCTCCCTCTGCGTCACTGGGCCTGGCCTCTCTCCGAGGTAAGCCTAGAGTGCCCTCAGCTCCTTGACTCCCCCAGCCTCACTCACCATCCTCCCCATCTCCCCCGCCGCAGGTCTCTCCTCCTAGCCTGGGTCCTGGTCCCATTCCTTGTCTTGGAAACATAGACACCTGGGGAACCACCACTGCTTCCTGATCCTTTGAGTCCAGACCAACTCAGTTCCTTCTCTGGTCCCCAGGAGCACTGCTTCTGGGCCTGGCCCCACCCTCACCTCCCTCTGCTTCCCTGGGCCTGCACAACCGGCCAGCCTATTTCCTCGAGGCTGGGGCTGACCTTTCCTCTTCCTGGTCCTTTGTATCCAGACCAACCCAGTTCCTCAGTGCAGTCCCTAGGAGCCCTTGGGGGCCTCTTCCCACCCCATCTGCCTTTGCATCTCTGGGTGGCATGGCCACCAGCTGCCCTAGACCAGCATCTTTCCTGGGCCCCGGCTCCCAGGCCAGTCCAACCCCCAAATTCCTGAGGCCAAAATCTTTCCTGGAGGGATCCAGACCTTAGGAGAAAGCCTGAGAGCATCTGATTCTCATCTGACTTGGGCCTCTGTGGGAACTCCTGAAGACA
>NW_008339763.1:1343737-1344617 GCF_000622305.1 Nannospalax galili
ATAACTAACACACAGACCAAGAATGCAAACAAAAAATGACAGGAATCAATACGTATCTTTCATTAATAACTTTAAATATAAATGTACTGAACTCCTCAATCAAAAGACACAGACTAGTGGAATGGATTAAGAAACAAAACCCAACTTTTTGTTGTCTGCAATAAAACCATCTCACTTTTAAGGCCAGGCACCACCTTAAGGTGAAAGGATGGAAAAAAATACTCCAAGCGAATGGTACTAAGATGAAAGCAGGAGTTGCAATTCTAATATCGGGCAAAATAGACTTCAAACTAAAACTAATCAGAAGAGATAAAGAGGGCCACTTTGTTCTGCTCAAAGGAACAATAAACCAAGAAGATATTACAATCATGAATATATATTCTCCAAATTCTGGTGCACCCAACTTCATAAAAACAGTACTACAGTACTTTAAGACCCAGATTAATCCCAACTCATTACTAGCAGGGGACTTCAATACCCTACTGTCTCCATTAGATAGGTCATCAGCGCAGAGAGTTAACAGAGAGACATCTGAATTAAACAATACTACATAACAAATGGACTTAACAGACATCTAATGAGTATTCCACCCAAGTACCAAAGGACATACTTTCTACTCAGCACCCCATCGAACCTTCTCCAAAATATTGACCATATACTGGGGCAAAAAAACCCCTCAACAAATACAAAAAGATTGAAATAATCCCATGCATTCTATCAGACCTAAAGCTTAAAATCAACACGGGAAGAATCCCCAGTAACCACATGAACACATGGAGATTAAACAACACACTCCTGAATGATCTATGGGTCAAAGGAGAAATTAAGAAAGAAATAAAAGTATTCCAGGAACTAAAAGGAAAGGACAATACAACACAAT
>NW_008339763.1:1344964-1346165 GCF_000622305.1 Nannospalax galili
GAAAACCTAAAAAAAAATGGACGGGTATTTAAATGCATGGGAACAACCAAAACTAAACCAAGAAGAGATTGACAGCTTAAACAGACCCATAACACAAAAAGAAATTGAAGCAGTAATACAAAACCTCCCGACTAAAAAAAGCCCAGGACCAGATGGATTTACAGCAGAATTCGATCTGACATTTAAAGAAGATCCACATCCAATACTACTTAATTTGTTAAAAAAGATAGAAATGGAGGGAGAGCTTCCAAATTCCTTCTATGAAGCCAGCATCACTCTAATACCAAAGCCAGGTAAAGATACAACCAAAAAAGAAAACTATAGACCCATATCCTTAATGAACATAGATGCAAAAATTCTCAACAAGATACTTGCAAACCGCATTACAGACACACATCAAAAAGATCATCCACCATGATCAAGTCAGCTCTATCCCAGAGATGCAGGAATGGTTCAATATACATAAGTCAATTAATGTCATAAATCATATAAATGGGCTAAAAGACAAGAATCACATGATCATCTCAATAGATGCAGAGAAGGCCTTTGACAAAATTCAACATGCATTTATGTTCAAAGTCCTAGAGGGAATTGGACTGGAGGGAACATACCTTGAACCCGGGTCCTCTGCAAGAACAGTGTTCTTAACCCCTGAGCCATCTCTCCAGCCCCCATAGCCATCATTCTAAATAGAGAAAAACTGGAAGTATTCCCATTAAAATCAGGAACCAGGCAAGGCTGTCCACTATCTCCACTCCTCTTGAACATAATGCTTGAAACTCGTGAGAGAGCAAAAAGAAAGAGAAGGAAATTAAATGAGTAATGATTGGAAAGAAGAGATCAAATTATCCATTTTGCAGATGATATGATATCTAAGAGATGTCAAAAATTCCACCAGAAAACTCCTAGAAATTATGAACATGTTCAGTAAACTGGCAGGTTACAAAATTAATCTACATAAGTCTGTAGCCTTTCTATATATCAATAACAAGCACTCAGAGAAAGAGCACATGGAAATACTCCCCTTCACAATAGCTGCAAACAAAAATATCTCAGATTAAACCTGACCAAATACATTAAACAGCTAAACAATGATGATATTAAACCTTTAAAGAAAGAAATTGAGGAAGACATCAGAAGATGGAAGGACCTCCCATGCTCATGGATTGGAAGAATTAATATTGTGAAAATGACCATCCTA
>NW_008339763.1:1348847-1422709 GCF_000622305.1 Nannospalax galili
TATAGACAAAAAATCAACCAATTTTTAAAAATGTATTATATTTGAGGAGGAAGCATGGAAATTTACGTCATGCTAATTAGTAGAGGTGATAAACATCATCACTGAAATCTATCCGATGACTTGTAGACACACACAGGCACCAAGGATCCCAGTGCAACCGATTATGACTAGTAATAATCAGATGCGTACAGATTAGAGATGCATGTGCCAACATCTCAGTGTTAGTAGCAAAAACAATGAGTCTTTCTGCAAGGAACAATATATTCTAAAATGAAATGGAAATCTTTTTTAAAGGTTAAAAACTCATTCAATTTTATGTCTTACAGGGCTTATACTGAATTCAATATTGTATAACTGTATTAACTCAACTGTGAACCTAGAAACTTGCACCCACTTCTGAAAGAGATGTACTCTTGCTCTGGAGTGTGTTACTGAATATGTTAAAGCTGTAGTGAAATGCTTATTCTAATCATGTAGTTACTAAAAATTAAAAAAATGATTAAAAAATAATAAAATATTAAAAAAACCATGCTCCATATTTTTGGAGTCCACAGACAATGTGTCACTTGATATTTAGTTTGTAAATCTTTGCATGTGTTCCATTGTTTCCTAAGAATGAAATAGTCAAGAAATTATCCAATATGTTGGCACATACTGCAAACTGCCTTTCAGAAAGGGCTTCCAAAGCAAGTAGATTACATGTTGGTACTGCCCTGTGCTTAGCTCTGGAGGCCATTTAGTGTGTGTGTGTGTGTGTGTGTGTGTGTGTGTGTGTGTGTGTGTGACTCGCATGTGCCAGAGTGTGCCTGTAGAGGTAAGAGGACAACTGGAAAGAGTTCTCCCCTTCCACCATGGAGGATTCAGGGATGGAACTCCTTGAGTCATCTTGTGGGACCTGGGGTAGACTGTTTAAATTCAATTTTGAAAAGTGTCAGAACTTTAAGTGTAGCTGCCAAGATTAGGGTCTGTAAAATAACTCTGACAGTGATCTTCTCCTTTACAGTTGCATAGCTGTGGACAAATCCAAAACCCTGGTCTCTCAGCAACTTCCTGGAACGCTTCTGCCACCCTAGACCAGATCTCAGGAGTGGAGAATTCATCTAGCACAGAACACACTTTAGTGCTACACCCAGGAGCCCATCATCAGATTTGATTTTGTTATTTTGGTTTTAGTTTTTTGAGACAGGGTCTCCCTTGTAGCCCCAGCTGGTCTGGAACTCTATGTAGACCAGGCTGGCCTCAATCTTGCAGCGAGCCACCTGTCTCTGCCTCCTAAATGCTGGAATTAAAGTTGTGTTAGAATCCATGGGTTTTTCCCCAATCATGTGAGTTGGTAATTTAGGTAGGGCTCAGCTGAGATGGCTCATCTCTATTTTCTGAGGCTTTGTTCAAGTTCACCAACTTGTGCTTAAATGGCAAGCAGGGGCCTTACAAGTGTAGCAGATGGCTGCCTATCAGGAGGGTCAGTGGCATTAAATTGGCATCATGTCAGCTCAGGGTGCTCTAGCGACTTAGTCCTAAGTATTCCTCACACTCTATAGACTGAATTTGAAGAGCATGTGCTTACATGGTCTGGTTCTTGGTGATTTAAAAGAGCAGTCTTCAGCTGGGCGTGGTGGCACACGTCTTTAGTTCCAGCACTCGGGAGGCAGAGGCAGGTGATCCTTGTGAGTTCGAGGCCAGCCTGGTCTACATAGTGAGTTCCAGGACAGCTGGGGCTACAGGGAGACCCTGTCTCAAAAAAAGACCAAAAAAAAAATAGAGCAGGCTTCTTGCTGTGTTGCTGTGTCTTCACTTGGAGTGAGCTAGCTTTCTGGCCTCTTAGGGCACCAACCTATCCCTGGAATTCTACCCTGATAACTAATTACCTACCAAAGGCCTCACCTCCCAACACCATCACAAAGGATTAGGATTTCAACATGAATTTAGAGGAGATATAGAAAACAGTCGTGATTGAATATGTGCTGTTTACCTTCCAGCAGGCCAGATCTGGCTTGGGCCATCCAGGACGACATAGTGAGATCCTTTCACAAAAACAAAACAAAACAAAACAAAAACCTGAAAAACTGCAGGTGGAAATTCCATCTCACACACAAGAGATGTTTCCCCTCTGCCCTTCTGAGTTTTCCCAAGGCCCAGGGTTCTTAAATCTCTAGGTGTGGGCAGGGCCAATCCATGTAAGTCCTGGCATGTGAGTCACCCTGGAGTCATCTATAGGCCTGTTCGCTGTCTACTCCTTGAGGCACCTCTGGCTGCCCTGGGGGAAAATAACTGGAGAGAAAAAGCAGAAATTCTCAGAGTCGCGCTAGGACAGTGAGTAGGGTTAGCAGGTGGACAAGACGAGTAAAGGCTCAGGACAGGGGCAGGAAACAAAGGTGGTTCTGAGATATTCAACCTCTCCCCAAAGATGTCCAGTTTGGGAGGGAGGTTATCCCTTGCTTCCTGAAGCCTGCATGTGGGCTGCCTGCCTGGGCTCCCTAGCCTCATTTGTCCTTCTGCCCGAGTTAGGTCTCTTTAGCCTGGCATGCTGCCCCCACTGTCACAGAAGTCCTCACAGTGCCCAGCATTGTATGTGAGGTGCCATGGAAGTGCCACAAAGTGGGGTTCAGGCCATGGGCGTGTCTTCACCTGTGCAAGCACAATTCATGTGAATCCTTGGCATTGTGAGCACATATTCTAATCATATATTTATATAAATGTACTTATTTGTGTGTGTATGTGTGGGTGTGCCTATGCCGTAGCACGCGTGTGGCAGTCAGAGGACAACTTTCAGGAATCAGTTCTCTCCTTCTACCACACGGGTTCCTGGTATCAAACTCATGTCATCAGGTTTGGTGGCAAACAGCTTTACCCACTGAGCCATCTCACTGGTACATTATATATATTGTATTTTTTTGCTGCAGATATTTGATTGCTTTTGAGAAAATGTTTATATTTACTCATGTATTCCCTGCTTTTTGTACTCTTATTCTTGGAGAACTCAGTTCTCATATTTTACCATTTTAGCTCTACCAGTGAGCTAAATCCCCAACCCCCTAGTCTGTATATATGTATATAGTTTGCTTGTTTGTTTGTTTTTGAGAGCTTACTATGTAGCCCTGGCCTCGAACTTACAGATAGATCCACCTGCCTCTGCCTCCCGAGTACTGAGACTGAAAGCACGCACCACCAGGTCTGGCTGGTTTTTTGCTGTTGTTAAAGGATCTCACTATGTTGCCCAAGCTGGTCTCAGAGCACTTCCTGTCTCAACCTCTGGGATTCAAACCTGAAATATTACACCTCCTCACACTGACTCTGTAGCCAAGGCTGGCCTTGAACTCCTCATCCTCCTGCCTCCATTTCCTGAGTACTGGGATTTCAGGATTGGGCCACCATGTTCAGTGATTGGTTTAATTTGTTTTTAATCGTAGTGAAATATATGCTATGTAAAAGTTACTGGTTTTAGGTACTTCCAAGTGAATTGGAAGATAATTCACAATTCAGTGAAATTATCTCACAATGTTGTGTAACCATCACGACTATGTCCAAAACATTTTCATCATTCTGAACAGAAACTCTGTACCCTTTAAGCAATGATTTCTCATCCTCCCTCACCCCCAGACTAATAACCTCTAGTCTACTGAACTCAGAGAAAACCACTTGCTTCTGCTTCCCAAGTGCTTTAGTTCCAAGTGACTTCATGTTCAACCTAATTTACTTTCTATCTTTAAGAATTTGCCTATTCGGACTCCTTCCTGCTTGTGGAGCCGCAGCCATGGCTGTCACGGAGGAGGGCGCCCACAGGAAGGAGCGGATCCTCTGCTCGACATGGTTGGGACCCTCACGTAGACTTGCTAGAAAATAGACCCTGAGATATTGGCCTTCCTGCAGAAGCTGTGAAGTAGGGTGCAGATGAGTGTGGTGGGCGGCTCTGACTACTCTAAGATTGTGGAGCAGCTGCGGGATGGGGATGAAGTCATTGAGAAGTTTGATTATGTGTCTGCAGAGAATGGGACCATGCAGCACAAGCTTGGAAGGCTGCTCTCCAGGCAGACAATCCAGAACCACCTGGGGAAGGAGCTACTGTAGGACTTGATCAACTTCTGCCTCAGCTACATGGCTCTGCTCAGATTTCCCAAGAAGCATGGGACCGTCATTGAGTTACAGAACGGCATGCTGAACATCTCTGACAATCGGCTGCAGCTGCACCCTGGAGGAAAGGATTGAGTTCTCTGAATTGGACAAGAAGGAAAAGATCTGGGAGAAGTTCGTAGAAGCCCTGAAGACAGAGTTTGCCGGAAAGGGGCTGAGGTTCTCCTGAGGAGGCATGATCAGCTTTGATGTCTTCCCTGAGGGCTGGGATATGTGCTACTGCCTGGACAGCCTGGATGAGGACAGCTTTGACATCATCCACTTCTCTGGAAATGAGACCAGTCCTGGTGGGAACAACTATGATATCTATACTGACCCCTGGACCATCAGCCACAGTGTGGTCTCTCCTCAGGACACCATGCAATGATGCCAAGACCTTTTCTTCCCAGAGACAGCCCATGAGGCATGATGGTATCCCCAGCTGAGCACCGTGAGAGCTCTGCCCAAGCCTGAAGAGAGAACTATGGGGTGCAGAGGTTCTCCTTCCTGAAGCCTAGAATGAAGCCTCATCTGGGCCACTACAAGGACCAGGGTCTGGGGCAACTGTCCCCAGATAGGTAGCTCCTGACAAGATGGGTTCCTGTACTCTGCCCTGATGGCCCTGGTCTCAGATGCTGCTGGTCTTCCAGAACAGACCAGGTCTCCGCCCACCCTGGAGGGAAGTGTGTGAGTTATGCCATGGAGCCTGCTCACCTGCCACAGACAGACAAGGGGAGAGCAGCAAGGAAGGACACTGCTCAAAGGACTTTGTCACTTTGTGTTCTAGTAAAGGTCCCAGGACAAGGCAAAAACCAAGAAAACAAACAAACAAAAAAAGCCCCATGAATTTGCCTACTCTTAGTAGGTCACGGTAGCACACACCTTTAATCCCGCACAAAGGAGGCAGAGACAGGTGGATCTTTGTGAGACTGAGCCCAGCCTGGTCTACATAGTGATTTCAGGCCAGCTGGAGTCACAGGAGACCCTGTCTCAAAAAACAAAACAGCACCCACAAAAACCAAACCAAACCAAAACAACAACAAAAACAAACCCCCAAGAATTTGCCTATTCTTGGGCTGGGGGTGTAGATAATTGGTAAACTGCTTGCCTAACACGCACAAAGCCGTGGGTTCAATCCCCAGCAGTCCATAAAATGGGGCATGCGGACACATGCTTATAACCCAGGTCTTGGGAAGTGAAGGCAGGAGAATAAGAAGTTCAAGGTCATCCTCGATACATAGTGAGTTTGAGGCTAGTTTAGGCTACTTGAAGCCTTGTTTCACAAAACATTTGTTTACTCTAATATTTCATACAAGTGGGGTCATAAAATGTATGTCCTTTTGTGATTGGTTCATATTATTTAGCACAAACTCACGCTGGGCTCACAGGAGTGCACCAACACATCTGGCTCTAGAAATTCATTTTCTTTTTCATGCTGAATAAAGGAGTGTGAAGATGTAGATCAGTGGTAGAGCACTTGCCAGCCTGCTTGAGGCCTAGCACCACAACAAAAAACCTGTGTAATACCCCGTTGCATGTGTACCACACATTTTGCTTACCTATTCCTGTGTGGACATTACAGGGTTGTTTCCACTTAGCTACTGTAAATAATAGTGTACAAAGTTGTTAGAATTGGTGCCTTCTATCTAGTGGGATTGCTTGATCACAGCTGTAGTTTTGAGGAGCCTTCATATTGTTTTCCCAAGGCTGCAGCCATTCCGTTCCCACTAATCGGTTTCTGCCTGCAAACCAAAGTCCCTGATTCAACACCTCTCTGCTGTTTTCTTGCGACTGCAAAATGGGTATCAAAAGGGCTTCCTGAGAGGCGTGGTGGCGCATGCCTTTAATTCCCCCCTACACTGCGGAGGCAGAGGCAGGTGGATCTCTGTTGAGTTCCAGGCCAGCTCGGCCTGCAGAGCGAGTTCCAAGCCACTCGGCCTGCAGAGCGAGTTCCAGGCCAGCCAAGTTCCAGGCCCGCCCGGTTTACAAAACGAGTTCCAGGCCAGCCCAGTCTACAACGCGAGTTCTAGACCAGTCTGATCCATATAATGGAGTTCCAGCCTAGCCAGGTCCACATAGCGAGTTCCAGGCCAGCCCGCCAGTCTGGCCCACATAGCAAGTTCCAGGCCAGCCGAGTCTACATAGTGAGTTCCAGGTTAGCTAGGTCTACATAGCGAGTCTACATAGCTGGGTCTACATACACCGGTCTACACAGTGAGACCTTGTCTCAAAAAAAAAAAGGAAAGAGCCGGGCGTGGTGGCGCACTCGGGAGGCAGAGGCAGGAGGATCTCTGTGAGTTCAAGGCCAGCCTGGTCTACAAAGTGAGTTCCAGGAGAGCAGGGGCTACAGGGAGACACTGTCTCAAAAAGACCAAAAAAAAGAAAAGAGAAACGGGGTGGGGCATCTTGAGTCCAGGCCAACTGTTAGCAATCCACCGCCCCCAGATCTCCCAGGGGACAAGCGGCGGCGATCACATCCAGAATGAGGCGCTGGAGTGGCGGTGTCAAAACCTGCACTACGGAACCCCCCACTTCCGGGCGCTTCCGGATGACGTCACGCCGTATCGCTCTGCGCACGCGCCCCTCTGTGTTGCTGGGCAACTGCGCGTCTCTGCTTCTGGTCCCTGCTTGTCTGGCCCCCGGGCTCTCTGGGCTCCGGCGCTCGGTTGTTCCGGCCCCACCCGCAGAAAACGGTCGTGCAACGATGACGTCAGAGTCCTGGCTGGGCGTCGCGGACTCGGGAGATGGAGGAGAAGGAGCAGTTGCGGCGGCAGATCCGCCTCCTACAGGGTGAGGAGCAGCGGCCCGGGTGCCCGTCCCCTGTCCCTCGGTCGCCGCGGACCCTTCCGGAAGCGGCTGTTGTGGGTCGCGAGCCCCCGACGGGTGGCTCGGGTGGGCGTCAGCGGCCTGCGGGGTGCGGCCGGCGAGCGACAGGCCGGCTGGTGTGGGGCGGGAGCGGGTCCCGGCGGGCGTGAGCGGGGGTGTCGGGTCTGGCCCGGGGTCGCGTCCGGGCGCCGCGCATGCCTGGCCCACCGCCGGGCGCGTTTCCTGCCGCTGCCGTTGGCTGCCTTTCGCCGGACTCGGGCGCAGCCCCTTGGTAGTTCGGGGACTACCCAGACCTCAGTACCTCGGCTAAAAATTTAAGACTTACGTTGGGCTTTATATGCTTTAAATCTAGTTTCCAGAGTTACTCCCACGGAGAGCACATAGGCCTGGAAGGCGTGTATTGGGGCGCGTCCGTGCGGCCGGGCTCCTGCTTTGGCCTGCTGCTTGGGCTTCCCACGCACCCACCTGGAGGTGTCACATGGTCTGGACGTGGCGTTTCTGAGAAGGGTGTTGGTAACTGGGGGCCTAGTGCATCTGCCCGAGTTCCTTCTCTCCTACTCCAGGGCGTAGCGAGTAAAGCCTGGAAAGCCCCATGATGGTGGTTCTATAGAAGGGTGTGCCGTATCTTTTTTTTTTTTTTTTTTCTGTCAGGTGCTGGGTGCCAGAGGTGTCACTTCTTGGAGAGCACTAAGGTGCAGTCAGTCCTGCATCCTTTGCATGTGTGGGCAAGTCAAAGGGCCTCCGTGGAGGCATTGTCTTGTTCCTGTCCAGACATCACGGGTCGGTGCCTGACTGGTTTCTCTGTATGGAGTGACACTGGCCCTCAAAGCATTGTGGACCCAGGAGACCAGTGAATAGAGGCATCCCAATCCCAAGGCTGCATGTCCACTATAAGCAGGCAGGACAGGAATGAAGATTGAGGCTGAACAGTCTATGGTTCTCAGGCAGTGGAAGCTCTTATCAAACCAGTAGGGGCTCAGGAGGGAGATGAGGTCTGGGGGTCCTGGGCAGTCTTGACTGTTGCTGTTTAAATTCACACCTCCTGAGTCTGTGATTCTGTCTTCTCAGGTCTAATTGATGACTATAAAAACCTCCATGGCAATGCCCCTGCCCTGGGCACCTCAGCTGCTTCTCCATGGCAGCCATCCACTTACCAGGGTGGCAGGGCCTTTGGTGCCCGCTACCCTCGTCCAAGTCGGAGGGGTTTCTCCTCACACCATGGCCCTTCGTGGCACAAGAAATACTCCCTTGTGAATCAGCCTCCGGAATCCTCTGCCCCAGCGAGTGATCATGCTTTGCAGACATCTCTCAGGGCTGGGGGCAGCCAGTGGCCTGACCCCCAGCAGTATGTGCTAGAGAGACAGGTCCAGCTCAATCCAGATCAGAACATGGTCATCAAAATCAAACCGCCATCAAAGTCTGGCTCTACCAATGCTTCATGCGTCCAGCGGGGCTCCTTAGAAGACTATGATGACCTGTCTTGGAGTGACCAAAGACCCCAGGAAGATGAGGGTGAGCTCCCTGGTGGGCAACTGCAGCCCAGGCCAGGAAGAATCAAGGCGGGCTACGGTGTGGAGGACCCCCTACTGGTCTGCCAGAAGGAGCCTGGCAAGCCCCGGGTAGTGAAGTCTGTGGGTAGGGTGAGTGACAACCCCTCAGAGCACCGGTGGACGGTCAGTGAGAGTGAAATTACCATCAAGGCACACTTCCCCACCTCTGTCCTTCCTTCATGCCCTCGTGTGGCCCAGGGCCGGAAGGTGGGCCTTCATTCTTCTTCAGTCTGTGCCGAACAGCTCATTGGGGACCAGAGAGCAAATGCTGACTGTACAGATCAGCCATCTCCCTTGGGCTCCGTGGTGGCTCCAGTCAGACCAGCCACAGGGACCAGGCAGGCCAGGGAGGCCTCCCTTCTAGTGTCTTGTCGAACGAACAAATTCCGGAAAAACAACTACAAGTGGGTGGCTGCCTCAGCAAAGAGCCCCCGGGCTACTCGGAGAGCCCTCAGTCCCAGAACAGCTATGGAGAGTATGAACAAGGCCCCTTTTGGCACAGCTGGAAAGACAGAGAAACCACAGCCTAGTGCTGACCCAGAGACCAGACCTGGGAAGCTGGCTGCCTCCTCCAAGCTGGGGCCCTCCCCCAGCAAATACAAGTGGAAGGCTTCCAGCCCCTCTGCTTCTTCCTCTTCCTCCTTCCGTTGGCAGTCAGAGACTGGCAGCAAGGACCATACCTCTCAACTCTCTCCAGTCCCATCTAGGTCTCCCCCAGGAGACAGGCTAGCAGTGGGACCTAGCAGCTTGAAGCCCATCTTTGGAGAGACACCGCTTTCTGCTTACAAAGTGAAGAGCCGCACCAAGATCATCCGGAGACGTGGTGGCACCAGGTGTGTACCTTACCATCCTGCTGTGTCCTGTCTAGGTGCATAGGGCAGGGTGGGGCTCACAAGGTCTTTTTGGCTCCTGAATTGTGGAATTTGGGCCATTGTGTCATCTCACCTTGTGCTTTCTTCTTGATCTTCGTGTTGGGGGAAAAGAAGGCCCATGTTGGGTGTATTCAACACCACTGATGTGTGTCCTGAGCTGGGAGCTTTGCGTGTGATTGTGTGCCATGTTTCTAGCAGGAGTACTGGCAGTACTGTTGTCTTAAAGATGTGTAGGGTGAAGCTCAAGTGATTCAGGGCTTACTTGGGGCCTCAGCTGGCTCTTGGTGATGCTCACAGACCCATCATTTTTCCTGTTGGTGAGAAACTAGGAGGTTGTTGGGGGCATTTTCCCTTTCAGATGGGCAGGGTTCAAAGACGTGGTATCATGTCAGGCGAGCTGATTGGGGACCAGCACCCTAAGTCTGTCCAGTGTGTAAGAGGAGTAGGATGCTGTGTGAATGCTGCGTGTCTGCTCTGACCTGAAGCAATGGACCATGTGTCTGAGCTAGGTGGTGGCCTGGGATGCCGGCTTTCCTGCTTTCCTGCTCTGCCCTCACATTAGGGCTTTAGGTTCCAGGAGGTCAGGTCTTGTGGGACACCTAGCCCTGACCCAGGCAGATGCTTGTATCATTTTTCATGGTGGGTGGAAGTGAGAGGGGCTGGCATGCTGCAGTCCCCAGGCTTTCCCTGGTTGGAACGCCTTGGCCACCTTTGAAGAGCGCTGAGGTATCCAATGGCCATCATCCCAGAGGAAGCAGATGGTACGACATCTTAGCTGGCCCCTTGGTGGTCAGGTGACCTGGCCTAGCTACTGCTTTCTGAGTGCATGTCACTTTCTGAGATCCCCACCCTTGAATGACCATGGGAGACTCAAAGATGGCATCATAGCCCAGAGTGTTTAGGGTCAAGAACTTCAGGTCAGCAGCTAGTGGCAAGGGTGCTGGCTGTGCTTACTGGAAGAGGGCCTGCCTATACTACCACACATGCTATTCCAAGAGATACTTCCTTTCCTTGCTGTGATTCCCCCTAAGGAAGTTCTTCCTGCTGTCTGACCATGGTCTTTGGCTTTGTATAAGCTCACTCCCTCTGATTTTGTGCCCCAGACAGGTGCTGTATGTAGTTACCTGCCCCTGACTCACATTCCTCCCAGCACCTAGAGGATGGTCTTGCTCTCATTTGCTGGTGCCTTCCTCTATTGTGAGGACCTTAAAGTATCCTTCTTGCAGATGTGCCAGGGAGATGGCTTGTAGGTCAGGTGACGGCTCCTCGTGGAGCCCATTCTTCTCTACCCCTTCCTCCCCTAGTCCTGTGTAGGGGCCCACCTCACTTTGGGGAAGGGTGGATGCCCTGGGATGGGGTCAGGGGTTGAGACCACTCTCCTCTGCTCTACTTGGGGAGTATGGCAGCCTGTGCTAGCTCCGGGTGAGAAAAGTGGTTGGGCAGATCCACGCAGGAGCCTGTTGGTAGCTGTTTGTGTTTTGTCTCCATAGCCTTCCTGTGGAAAAGAAGAGCAGCCCCTTAGCTGCTGCCACCACCAAAACCCACCTCAGCCAGCGACGGAGACAGGCCCTCCGTGGAAAGAATAGCCCCTTTCTGAGGAAGAACCCCCACAAGGGCCTGATGCAGGTCGCTAGGCATCGGCTGTGCTCCCTGCCACCCAGTCGGGCCCACCTCTCCACCAAGGAAGGTATGCCACGGAGGAAGGGCTCTGGGTACAGGCTGCAAACAGGCTATACTCTCCTCAGCTAGTTAGGAACTGAGTTAGGAGGGTGGGTATGGGAGTAGGTGAGAACTGAAGGGCTGTGTAGCGGGCACTGGGACCACAAAGACATGAAGAAGCAAGGCTGGAGGGTGCTAGCGGTCAGGGCGTCCTGTGTGCTTGAGTCTGGATCTTCCTATGTGACTGAAAGCAGGGGGAGTGGAGGAGGTGCTAGGTAGCTGCAGTGCAGTGACTGGATGGGAGTGTGGAGAGGGATGAGCTAGGTAGTCTAGGCTGGGTTCCCTGTGGCCTGTTGGGGAGGATGGATTGAGGAGAGCTTGAGGAGGTGGTGGCAGGGCCTGCCGGCGTGAGCTGATCGGGTGGGAAGAAGGGCTTCAGGACTCCTGCTGCCATCCTCTAGGTCAGTGCCACTTGCTGTGCCTACGGCTGGTGTATTCCTTCTTTAGACCTGGGCAAAGTGGGGTGTAGACTGGGGACGGCAAAGCAGGAGTGCTGGCATAGTGTCCCCTAGCTCCCCAGTAGGCAGGAAGGAATGAGGGGTCCTAAGTTCCCTGACTCCACCTGTGGTGCCTTGAATGGGCACAATGGGTGTGTGAGGGGGCTGCTGGAGCTGCTGCTGCTCCCACTAGGAATGGAGGGATGGATAGCCTCATAATTACAGACAGATGTGATGATCGCATTGGGGAGGGGGTATTCCTTTTGGAAAATGGGCTCTGGGAGGCTTTCCACTTACTCATTCACCCTTCTGCCCACCAAGCATGTGTTGGGCACCTTGGGGCTAAGTACCATCATCCGCTCCTAGGTCATGGTCCAGTGGTGAAGACAGGTGGCTGCCTGAGTCCTTGTAAATAGCTTGGACAGATGGCGATGGGTGGTAAAGGTGTCCTGAGAATGAGGAAGCAAGAGAGCATAGTTATGGGCTGCAGGGAGGGTGTTAGCACTCAACAGGCACTGGGGGGGCTTCCTGAGGAGAGCCTACTGAGGAGAGGCAGTAGCGCCCAGCTATGCAGGTAGAGACAGTGGTCGGACCCAGAGAAGAAGGAAGGCCGATAGCCAAAGTACTGTTCAGGATTAGAGAAGGGGATGACCACGATGAGGAGGACACTAGGTCATGGGGAAGGTCCTTTAGGCCACAGTGAGGAAAAGGAGTAGGTTCTGGTTAAGTTAGGATGGGGCAGTGTAGAAGAGGAAGCTAGGAGGGCGCTGTGTCAGCACTCTCAGAAACATCAGGAAGCAGTGCTGGGCCTCAGGTCGGAGCAGGAGGAGTCAGGATGGCAGTATGCAAGGCTTGGCATGTGAGGCCGGGGGAGGGGCCTCATCTTCTCAAGCAGGCTGAGCCTGTGCCTACTATGGCCACTCAGGCAGGTGGCCCCAGAGACTGCCACTGCAAAACTCCAGACAGGCAGAGGCCACTGGGAGGCTGTTCACAGGAGATGGGCCTGGCCAGGGTTTCGACTGAGGAGAGGAAAGTGAGGACAGTGATTTCTCTGGGCTGGGCATGGATAGCCTTTGGCTTATACCAGGAACAGGCATGTTGCTTCCTCAGCCCCCTCCTGCGAAACTCAGCCTGCCTCTTTCCCTGCTTGCCCAAGAGCTCCATCCTGAAGGATGTTCCAGGCACTGGCCAGGCTTGCATCTCTGGGCTGAGGGGGTTTCCACATCGAAAAGTGGAGCTCTTCTGTGTCTAAGGAGTAGAACCCCAGGCTCATGTGACTGTTAGAGGGCAGGGTCTTCCAGTGGACAGGGCAGTGGATAGGGGCTGCCCCTTTGTCTGCTTGCTTGGAATACTCTTTTTTTGCTTCCCTCCCAGAAAATGCTCAGCCCTGATTCTTGATCTCTTGGTGCGCTGGTGTCCAGGGAGATACCCAATTGCCTGGTAGACTCTGTACCCAGGAGTGGGTGGCCTGGCAGCTGCTGGTTGGTCCCTCCCCCCAGGTCTCTACCTCTGCCCTACTGAGTGGTCTAACAGCCAGCAGAGGGTGCACTTTCCCCTCTTATCCCTTCTTCATCCACCTTTTTCTGGTAATTGATTGCCTAATTTCCTCTTTATGTGAAAGAAAGCAGATATCAAGTAATTTGCAGCAATAACCTGCTAATGCTGGGCCAGTATCGAAACTCCCCTGTTCATTTCAAGTGGCAGATAAAACACTAATACATAATTATCCTTGCAAATTGGATTGTTTTAAATAACCAAAAGGCTACGGCCAGGAGAAAGCGATCCCATCTCCCTCGAGTTACTCTTGCAGCGTAATTGCCGCGTTCAATCAATTTCCCTGGCATTAGAAATTCCATCACAATCAACATTAAGCTTTATTCATTGTGATGGCTAAGAGCCGGGCCATTTCTTCTCTTTTTCTTAACTGGCAAAATTAATCAGGGAAAAGATTTTAAACATTTACCCGTGCGAAAGAGGTCAGCCCTGCCACTATATTGCTCAGCAGATAAGGGGGCTAATAAAAAGAAAATTGAATTACTAATGATCACCAGGAACGGACTATATAAAGTGTGGCAATCGCCAGTTCAGGAGAAGGAGAATCAATTTTCTTGGGACAAGGTGCGCTCATTTTTTATTTTGGCGCATATTATCAGCAATTTAATTTGAGAGCGCATAAACAGGAGGAAACAGTTAGGGAATAATGAGCCTGGAGGTGTAAAGCGCTGCAGGATATATGCTGTACACAATTTATTTGGCACAACAGATAATCGCTTTAATTGAATTCGAAACTGCACTGTTCAGCAGCTGTGGGGCTACTAATGCCTAGGGACTCAGTGTCAGGAAGGCTCCAGCCTAACTCGGTGCCTCCCTTCCAGAGTCAGCCTTTGGTTGCAGGGTGGGATGGGAGCCCTGAGGGGCCAGGGAGCCATGTGTGCTAGGTCTGCAGTGGAGACCTGCTTGGTCTGTCTCTCATGGACAGGTCCTCGAAAAGGCATTTGAGGAGAAGAGATGAAAGCTTTAGGGATGTGGCAGTTATAGTCATACGTTGATGCTCTGACTTTAGCCAGTCCGGGGATGTGGGACCTGGGGGTTTTGTGGAAAGCTTCTAGGCTCACTCACCAGGCTGTGGCCTAGGCCCAGTTTGTAGCCAGGTTCCCTGAGCTGTGTTCAGAGGGTGCTGTTTTAATCTGACATACCAGCCAACTCTCTACCTACTGCCCCGTATTGCGTAGCTGCTTAGTGTCAGTAAATCATGGGATTCCTCACCAACATCTTGGAAATTGTGGCTGCCCAGTGCCAAGGAAGAGCCACCCTGAGTGGGCAGGCTATGGTGTCGTCACCTCTCTGGGGTCTACTCAGGTGGGAAGACCCTTCTTCATCTGCCTAGGGTGGATGTGTGGTCATCATCTGTCCTTCCCTTCCTGAACTTCTTCTATGTTAAAACCTTGGCCTTGCCCTGAAAATGTAAATGCCTTGTCAGATAAATCACTAGTGTTGCAAGTTCTTAGTTGGAGCTTGCTAGAGGACGGGACACAAGGGACCAGTTGGATTTTCACAGTGGTTTTATGCCAACAGTAGGCTGACCTAGGAGACCTGTGGCCACCTAGGCTCTCACATGAGCCTCCCTGGCATAGCTACCTGTCTCTGGCACAGAGTTCTTTGGAATGTGTTAGGAACCATCCCTCATTTCACTGTGGTGGCTCTATGGTGTGGAGGAACCACTTGTTAGTATTTATGGATGAGAAGCTGAGTGTCCACACATCTTGATCAATGGCAGAAGGGTAGGTGAGGGTCTTGGCTCCTTGTCTAGCCAGGTGTCACTCAATGCCAGGTCCTCCCATCTTGCCTAGGGTGAGAATCTTCTGGGATGGGTGCTCATTTCCAGATTCAGAGGTTGCCAGGGAAGTGCCCAGCGAGTCCTCTGAGTGTAAGCCCTGTTGGCCTCTTTTCACCCTTTCCAACCCTGCCCAGTTCCCCTTACCAACAACTGCGTGGCTGTTCTGCCATCTTCAGCACCAGAGGCACCCAGGGCACAAAGGCCTCTGAAAAGTCAAAGAATGGCCTTGAAGGACTGGTACCCGTGGAGGGCTCAGGACCCCTCAGGCATACAGTACTCTTGGCATGGACCTATAGACTCTCCTGGGAGACTCTTCATTGTCCCTTCCTGCTGCACAGGCAAATGTGCTCAGACCAGCTGTCCTTCTTGGCCTCTTGTGCATTTAGGACCTGTCCTTTAAGGCCTTTCTTTGACTTTTCAGAGGTCTTTGTGTCCTGGGTGCTTTTTGTGCTGTCTCCCCCTCCCGCCGGGACAGAGTTCTCAAGCAGGCTTTCCTGGTACATGTGGGTATTTTCAGAATCACCTCAGTCAGCCATTCTGGGGAGGGGCAGCTTTTCAGGCACTTTTGGGCATGGGAGGCCCTGCCACATTCCTCCTCTAGTGATGGCTTCAAACTCTGTTCACTGATCTGTGGTACTGGGGACTGAGCTTAGGGCCTTGCACACACCAAGCAAGTACTCTCCCACGGAGCTGGACCCTCAGTCTTCATTTTTGTTTTTCGCTTTTAGACAGGGTCTCATTAAGTTTTTCAGGTTGGCCTTGGACTCACTCTGTAACTCAAGGAGGCCTTGAACTTGTGATCTGCCTCAGCCTTCTGAGTAGCTGGGATTAATTATATTTCTCACATCCCCTACATTTTTTTCCTTTTTTTTTTTAAAGACAGTCTTGTACAGTCCAGGCTGGTCTTGGGCTAACTATGTAGTTGAGGATGATCTTGACCCTCCTGCCTCCACCTCCACCCACATGCTGGGATTATAGGCATGCACCACCATGCCTGGCTTTCATGTCCCTTTCACCAAAGTGTGATTGATTCTTGCCTACCTTGTCTCTGGCCAGGCTTGGTCCTCTAAAAGCCCTGCCCCTTTCTGAAGGCCTCACTCCTCCTTGGTCAGGACCTATTCATTTGTGGCCCAGACCTCACCCTCCTTGGCCAAGCCCCACTACTCTGGCCAGACACTACCCTGGCACAGACTGCCCCTTTGATAGGCCCTGCCTCTGAAGGCCTTGCCTATCTCCATTCAGACCTCCCCATAACTAGGCCTATCACTCCAGCTAACGTAGGTCAGTACTCTGTATCTGTCTACTTTCATTTGGTTCTCTACCAGACTACTCTTCCCATAGATATTCAGGGCTCCCTGCCTTCATTCAGGCATCTGTTGGGTGTCCGTGGTCAACCTTGCAAGTCCATCTGCTTTAGGGTTATCTTGGCTTCCTATTTCTGTGTCGTTTTCTTGGTTGGGTGAATTGCTGTGTTTATTGTCTGTATTGTCTCACTGGACAGGTGCTGCAGATGAAGGCTTTGCCCCACTTACCTTGTCTATCTGACCTTGGCACATACCTGTGAGTCTTGGTACAGGTCAGAAGTGGGGGTGGCTCATTCCATTACAGAAATTGTAGGAGGTACTGTGTAGGGTAGGGTTCTCACACTCTGCTGGGTGAAGGTTGTTCTAATTCAATTTTTTCTTTTGTTTTGTTTTGAGATAGGGTCTCCCTGGTAGCCCCAGCTGATCTGAAACTCACTGTATAAACCAGACTGGCCTCAATCTCACAGAGCTCTACCTGCCTCTGCCTCTTGAATGCTGGGACTAAAGGCGTGCACCACCATGCCTGGCTAAGGTTGTTCTAATTCTGTCAACACGTGTTGAAAGCCAGTTTGTGGCCTCATCTCAGAGCTCTTTCTGGGAGAGCAAGCCTGCTGTGCTGGGAAACCCTGCTTCATCTGCCCTCCCAGGCTAGGCAGAGCTTAAGGGCTTGGTCAGTGCCTGAGCAGGAAGATGCGTACCATGGTGTGTCTGATAGCCTGTTGAGAGCCACACTGCTCACCTGTGAGAAGTCAAGTCCTTCTGAGGCCTGGACTGTTTGAACACTGTCAAGTTCAACAGCTGAGGAGGAGAGAGCCTGGAAGGGATGATTTGCCAGGAGAAGCAACAAGTTTCCTGCTAGGATATTGCTCTTGCCCTGTGCAGTGTATGGTGGGGGCTGGTAGTGGTATGCTTGGAGGGCCAGCGGGCAGAGAGCGGAAGGCCACTGTCTTGCTCTTGAGTCTCTATGGGGTGGCATTTTCTCACCACTTGTCATTGAGGGCAGTTGGGAAAGGGAGGAGCAGGCTTGCCAGATGAGAATGCTCACAGGCTGGCCACGTAGCAGCACTGGGAGCTGCAGTCTCTTTGGTGCCCACCTTCTGGTTGGTCCTAAACTGGGCGGCCCTCTGGGAGCTACTGCCAATGGAATGTATCCATTGACGGCAGAGAGCCTCAGGAGTGGCAGCATCTTCCTCTGCCTGAGGTAGCATGGGCAGTGTGTTAGTCACTGCTCTGTTGCTGTGGTAGAAACACTGACCAAAGCAGTTTATAGAAGGAAGAGTTTATTTGAGCTTACGGTTCCAGGGGAATTACAGTCCGTCATGGCAGGGAGGCCTGGTGGCTAGAGGTGGCTGGAGCAGGAGCCGCAGAAGCTAAGCTCTCACGTCGTCACGCAGGCACAGGAAGCAAGAGAGCGACTGGAGATCTGGCAAGGCTTAAGAACTCTCTAAGCCCACCCCCAGTGACGTGCTTCCTCCAGTATGGCCACACCTTCTAAAACCTCCCCAAACAGCGCCATCATCTGGGGACAGAATGTCCATACACTTGGGGCCTATGGGGGACATTTTCATTTAAACCACCGCAGGCAATAACCCTTGACATTGTTGGCTGGCTGCCTTCTAAGTCAGCCCAAAGCATGGGTCTTTGTGGGGGAGCAGAGAGCTGCAGTCAACCCAGCACAGGCCACAGGATGAATGCTGCTGTCTCCCTAGCCCCAGCCCCGGCCGAGGTGGCAGATGCTGCAGAGAAGATAGTAGACGTGCATTGAGGTCCAGGGTTCTTGTTGGAGTGCTCAGGGAGGGCTTGCTGTACCTGTAGGGCAGGGCTCAGGGTCCGGGGCCTGGGTGAGAGGCCAAGCTAGATGTCAGCCTTTCCTGTTGGATGCTGGGAGCAGCCACATCTGGTGTGCAAGTTCTGGAACTTGGCTGAGATATTGTGCACATAGTGACTTAGCCTGTCTAAACTGGTTGGTACAGTTGCCTTGCTTTGGGAGTTGGGGCCCCCTGTGTTCCTTGAACTGGTGTCAGTTTCCCTATCTCAAAATTAGAGTTGGCTGCTCCCAGGGTTGCTGTGCAGACGGAGGGAGTAGAGTCTACAGGCCAGTATGTTGTTCCTGTGGACTGTGTGGCTGCTGCTGCTGCTGCTGCCACCCGGGAGTCCCTGCCCAATGCCTAGGGCTTTGTGATCCATCACTGCTCTCTGGTATGCAGCTGTGCTGTTCGATTTTACTACAGCAAACACTGTTAAAGGGCGTGAGAGCAGTTAAATCTGGAGTCCTGCTTTCATAAGGGAAAAAGAAAGTGCTGAATTGGGCTCTGGGAAAGGCAGCCACAGCGATCCTTGGATCTTGCATAAATTATCAGGCATGCTGGAGGCCTCCAGTTTTACGTTTGTCGTGGCCATACTAATTAATTATTCCACAAGAATTGGCATAAGAGTGCACGGCCATGAAGCTGAAGACTAGGCTTGCCCTGTCTGTTTCCTGACTTGCAAAGGCTAGTGGTATCAGGGTGGCCAGAGCTTTGACCTCTAGGGCAGCAGGCCCTTGGTCCTCTGGCTTAGGACAGTTTGAACAGCTCCTTTGTAGAATGAAGTGAGTAGTTTTCTCGTTACTGTGGACCTGGCCAGAGGTTGCATATCCCCTGTGTCCTGGCAGACTATAAACAAACATGGCAATTTGGCCAGTGAGCTTGAACTGGCTTTAAGGTCTCAGGAGCTAGGCCTCCAGCAGGTGCTGGGCTTCAGGGTTAAACTCTGCCCAGTTGCCTCTGGCTGGGTTGTTGGGGCCCACAGAGCCTGCTGACTCCCATGAGAATGTGCTGCTGAGCACCCAGGGTTTCCAGAGAGCAAGGCATTAAGATTGTCCTAGGTGCCACCCTCCATGTCCTGGTCTGTCCTCCAGCACCAGGGCCCTGAGGTAGTGTTGGAACACAGTTTAACACACTTGTCTCCTGTTTGCTTCCTGGCAATGACCTTCACTAGCTGGTGGTTCTCCTTGCCTGAGAAGGATGTGAGGTTGTGCCAGTCCTTGTGGGGGCCACCTGGTGAGAAAACCAGATTTGATTGTGTGTCTAGGTAGTTCCTACCTGCTAGAGGTTAGGTGTGGCTTTGTAGGTCCTGACAATTTGGTACCTTAGTTTACATCCTGTCTCCTTTCCTGCTGGGGTGCTAACCTCCCCTCTGCCCTACTGCAGGGTGCCTTTTACCCCTGCAACCCCTCTCTTCCCATGGTATATTTTGCAAAGGTCCTTTGCTGTGACACCAATCAGGCCAAGCTAGGTGTGATCGGAATTCTATGTGGATGTGCGTCTCAGCTGGGAAACCCTGTAGTTCTCACTGGTTCCCCTGCCCAACACTCACAGCATGCTGGGAATGTGGTCCTGGTGAGAAAGATACCTCAGTTTCTTTTGGTGTCTCCTGCCCTCCTCTGTGCCATCCCTGTCCTGGCACATGGCCAGTGGTGTAGCCCTGGTGGCCCATTAGCACTAAGGTGAGTCTTGGTAGAAGGTGTTGTAAAGGCAGAGAGAGCCTTTTAGCTGGGGTCTTTGCAGCTGCAGTGGCCCTAGGCTGGTCAGGGCTTCCTGAGGGCCAGAGGATAACAGGATGTTGGTGGCAGGTAGGTTTCACACCTGGGGTCGGGGGGCAGGGTCAGAGGGTGCTGTGAACAGAGTACAGGATGAGGGGAACCACAGCATTGGATCCCCAGGAGGGTATTCCAGTGGCCCCCGAGGCTCTCCTCAGCTGATTGTTGGGACTGTCTTCTTTGTTGGAGCTGAGAGCTGTCAGGTTCATTCTACCCCTCCCCCACCCCATCAAGTATCTTTTGTCATGGCCTTCTTTCCAGTATGCTTTGAGAGGGTCTCTTTGCGCTGTATGGGGCCACCAGTGACTTTGTCTCTCATTGTGAGGCAATCGAGGGTTAAGCCAATGCTGTTAAGTCAGTGCTGTTCAGATTAGTGTTTGGTGCCTGTTGTAATGGAAAACACTAAGGTTTTAGAGGTTGTATGCCTGTCCAGAGTCAGTCTGCAAGCCCCAAGCCCTTGCTCTTCTCCCCTGGCCCTGTGAAGGTCTGCACTCTCTTGGGCCCCATGGGCAGTTTTCTATAGGGGATGGGACTTAGTCTGTCTCCACTGTTGTCCTGGGGAGAAGGGGCTCCTCCGGACCCTCACACATCCAGGAGATGGGCCAACTGCTGGGCTAAGTGCCAACTGCAGGCAAATGCCCCTAATGTGGAGTTGGAGCCAGTTTGTGGTGGGATGCAGTGATGGGTTCTAGGTAGATCAGGAAAGGGACTTGCATCCTGGACCTGTGTTCTAAGTGGGGAATAGAGGTAGGGGCCAGGGTGAAGCCCACGGGGCCAGCCTCAGCTTATGGCTCCTCAGTGCTGGGCTGTGCCTTGATCGTGGGCAGCTTTCCAGGAGCCTTTTTTTTTTCTTTTTTTTTTTTTTTCTTTTTTTTTTTTTTTCTTTTTGGGACAGGCTCTCCCTGTAGCCCCAGCTGTCCTGGAATTCACTATGTAGACCAGGCTGGCCTTGAACTCACAGAGATCTGCCTGGGATTAAAGGTGTGTGCCACCACCCCCGGCTCTAGGAGCTTTTATTGCTGAGCAGTCCTCAGTTAGTGGTTGGTAGTCTCAGGCAGGTTATCAGTCTCATGGTGACAGGGCAGGTGACAGTTTTCTGAGCCCAGAGCTTACCCAGACTTGGCAGGCTCCACCTAGAGGTGGCTTCGAGTGCTGCTCTGGCTGGTGCCATGCCTGCAGGGCCTTGTTCTCCTGCTTTTGCTTTCCATGGCGTTTGGGGTTAGAACCTGAACATTGTGCATGGGGTTGAGACTGTGAGGGTCCAGCCAGGCTCCATCCCTGTGTCAGGACATTTTCACATGACGGAGAACAAAATGGAATTCTGAGTGCTAGATGGCCTGGCTCAGGGCACCAGTTCTTGACTTAGACATGCTCTCATGGGCAGTTCCCAGGCCTGCTGCCCCTTGTGGGACCGAGAGGGGAATCTTCCCTCTGGAGCCATGCAAAGGCAAAGACAGTAGCACTGTGATTGGTACTCAGGGTCATGAGCCCCATGGAGTGATGCTGGGAGCTGCCTGGCCTAGGAGGGTGTGTTTATGATGGGCCTGAGAACATTCTAGGTGGAATTCTTTCAGCTGAAGACAACTGAGCATAGGAGGTAGGTGGGACACAGAGTTCCTATTGTCTTCTTTTTAGGAGCCCCTGGATGCCTCCACGCAGTGGCAGGACCTGATCTGGTCTCATCTGGTGATGGACATTGACTTGAAAGGGTGTTGGGGTCCCTGTAGACTTTTACTGTAAGCTCTGGGGCAGCACTCCACAGCTATGTGAGCTAGAAGGTGGCTGCTGAGGGTTCTGGAAGTTGGTAGCTGACGGGGGAGCCCCTCTCCATGCTCCATGGACTGGCCTTGTGGAAAAGAGCAAGGTGTGGTTTCATGAGGTAGAGGCTAGGCTGCTATTTTTGCTTGAGGGATGTACAGAGAGACCCCATTTGGAGCCTGTGCTGGAGCCCAACAATGGCATTCTAAGACTTAGTCAGGGTGTGTCTAAGGCTAGTGAGAGCAGCCAGCTGGCTGGGCCTGGCCCTGCCTTAGGCTCAGCCAGTAGACCCTGGCCTTGGAGACAACACGATTGACAGCTGTCTCTAGGGATATGCTTTACTTGAAAGAGACTCTGGAAACATTTTTTGGTCTATTCCTCTAGGCCTAGGTCAGTCTTCCTTCCTCCCTCCCTTTCTTTCGAGATAGAGTCTTCCTGTAGCCCCCCAGCTGGCCTGGAACTTTCTATGTAGACCAGCCTGGCCTCCATTTCACAGAAATCACCTCTATCTCCCAGGTCCTGGGACTTCCCGGAGTAACTCCCACCAATTCCCACTATTTGAGTATATGGTGCTGTAAAAATAAGTTGTGCTAATTGTCCTGCTAAGGTGGGCATGGTAGTTTATACCTTTAATCCCAGCACTCAGGAGACACTGGGAAGTGGATTTCTGTGAGATTGAGGCCAGCCTAATCTACATAGAGAGTTCCAGGTTAGTTGAAGCTACAGAGAGACCCTGTCTCCGGAAAAAAAACAAAACAAAAACAAAACCTTCTGTATTCCTACAAACTCTGGAGGGGAGGGAGTGAGTCTGTTTTCTACAGTCCTGGGAGAGGTGAGTTCATGTGTCCCAGTGTTTGACATTTGTTTCTCTGATATCAATCTGGCACTAAACATCTTGGGGTCACTTTGTTGGGTGAAAATCAGTTTGAAATTGTCTCCCTGGTGGAGTGACTATTGTTGAAATGTCTTTCTCTGTAATAGTAATGCCTCTTTCTGATAGGTTACAGCTACATGGATTCTCTGTAGTATGTGTATATACATACAGAGGAAACATAGAAGCATATATATGTGTATACATTTCCTTTCAGGCTTTCTCTAGTATATTTTTTGTATGAAGCAAAAAGGTTTTTTTGGTCTTTTTGAGACAGGGTCTCTCTATAGACCTAGCTGGCCTGGATTCGCTATGGGGACCAGGCTGGCCTTGAACTCACAGAGATCTGCCTGCCTCTGCCTCCCGTCTGCTGGGATTAAAGGTGTGCACCAGCACGCCTGGCCTGAAGACTTGTCTTTTAAACCCTTAAATACAATCTTTTTTTTGACTCAGAGTATGTAGTCCAGGCTAGTCTTGAATTCACAATCTTCCTTGTCTCTGCCTCCTGAGTGTTGGTCTTATAGGCATGGCCCACCATACCTGACACGATAAGCTTTAAATTTTTGAGATGAGGTTCTCACTGTAGCAGACTGGCCTAGATGTCGTTATCTCTCTGCTTCGCCTTCTGACTATCTGGGAGTACAGGCATATGCCACCATTCCTGACCTCATCTAGTCGATTTTCAAGTCCAAGTCAGGAAGAAGTCATGCTAATTCTGCTCCCCCACTTCCCTGTGTGCCTCAGATTGAACTCAGGGCCTTGCAGATGCTAGACGGACCTAATAGCTACAGCCTGAGCTGTGTGTTCAGCCCTCAATCCTACTTTTAAAGGCTACTCGGTTATTAAGATGTCTGACCATTCCACTCTCTGGTGTTGGTTCTCTTTTGTTGTTGTTTTGTGTTTGTTTTGAGTCAAATCTAATTTGCACACTTGCTTGGTTATTTTATGTAGAGTGGTAGACAGCACGTATGAAAAGTTTGAAGAAAAATTTGCAGATGGATGCTGTTGTGTTTTAGGTATGTGACAGGACCTACAGAGTCATGGGAGGTATAGAGTGCATGTACCCAAGAGTACTGGCCTGAGCTAAGCCTCCTGGGCCAGTAGATGACTGCACAGGGCCGGCCCAACTGTGGTTTTGTCTTCTTGGGGAGTGTGATTCCCAGCTAGGATGCTGCTCAGAGCCAGGCCTAGTTCCCTTGTGGCTGTGATGGTCCCAGCCTAGCATCAGGGAGCTTATTTGGATCAGCAGGTGTTAGGTTCTGGGGAATTTCCCTTACCTTCCCACAGTTGTGCTGAGGGACTAAGTCTTAGAGCTCACCTGACCCTGCCTTATGTCAGCCACTCTGCTCTGGAGCCTATTTAGGATATGCTGAGGGAGCTCAGTGCTACAGGGCATCCATGGGATGAGGCACTGTGCCCAGCAGTCTGTGTTTCTGGCACATATGCCCCTCCCAACTTGTTAAAATGTGGCTAAGGGACCTGCGAGAATGTTGTTCTAGGCACCTCTCCTGGGGGTGCTCGCCGTATGTCAGCCTGGGTCATTCAGAGCCCAGGGTCTTATATCCAGGGTAGTGAAGATATTTCAGGCTGTAGGAGGTACAGTGGTCAGCCACCCTCCCCCCCCAGCACCCACCAGGCTGTCTCGTCATGCTGTGGGTTCTGCTCATCTAAATTAGTCCTGGGCTGTGTGCTTCCTCATTATGGTGCATTCTAAGCTGCAGGGGCCATGATAGGATCTAGCAGCTTTTCTGCTAATTGCCCTCTCTGCATCAGCAGCAGAGTAAGTGGTGGGGCGTGTGTCTGAGGAGTCTGGAAGCTCCCACTCCTGCAGTTGGTTGGTGTTACTAACAGAGGAGGCACTTGGGTGGTCTGAAGTATGACCATGGCCTTTACGGAGCCTTCCTGCCTGAGAAGGTTTTGGGAGCAGGCATCTCAGCAGCTGGGAACAGAATTTTCATGTGTATCTCACAAGGATACTCTGGAATTCTGAGTGGCCCACGTGAGACACTAAGGCCTTCTGAGCTTTGACCATGCCACCAATCACTAGCCCTGTGCATTGTCATCGCTGTATGTCTAGAAGGCTGGAATAGGACCAGCACTTTGGGGACTGTCATGGTCCTGTCATGCCCCTAGTCCCTGCCTTAGTCTTCCCTAAGCTCCTGAGACATGCTTTTCAGGCTCAGACACCCCTGCTGCCCTTTCTCTACCCAACAGTGCTGTGACACTGTCTCATCCCTTCAAGGCCCAGCAGAGGAACCAGCTCCTCCTTGGGTCCTGGAGAAGCCCAACTGGCCTCTGACTCTGCCTTCCAGATGGGGAGGGGCTGCCCTGGGCTTCCAATCCCAAGGTAGGCGTCCTCTTCCAGGTCTCATGGTTGGGTGAGCAGTTTGGGTTGTTGATACTGATTTGGGCTGGCATAGGACTGACTGCTACTCTGCTAAAGCTCCCCTGTGGTGCTGTCTCCTCAGAGGAGGCATTGGTAGGCTAAAGGTAGGCTAAAGGGCTTAGCTGGAGGGGGTGGGTGCTAGTTGAAGATGTTTCCGCCTGTCTACCACTGTAAATGTCTGTTGTTGTTGTTGTTTTTTAAAATATTTTATTTATTATTATTTTTATTTTATGTGTACGAGTGTATTGCCTACATGTATGTGAGGGCACCCGTGTCATGCAATGCCGCGGAGGTCAGAAGAAGGCTTTGGATTCCTCAGGAACTGGAGTTAAGGACGGTTCATAGCTTTCATAGCTGCCATGTGGGTGCTGGGAATCGAACCCCGGTCCTCTGCAAGAGCAGTCAGTGCTCTTAACTGCTGAGCCAACTCTCCAGTCCGTAAATGTCTGTTTTAACACTAGTGTTGAGGCCAGGTGTGGTGGTGCAGGCTTTTAATCCCAGCACTCGGGAGGCAGAGGCAGGCAGATCTCTTTAAGTTCCAGGCTAACCTGGTCTCCATAGCGAATCCAGGCCAGCTAGGACTACAGGGAGACCCTGTCTTAAAAAGACCAAAAAAAAAAAACAAAAAACCAAAAACAAAACAAAACAAAAAATTACTAGTGTTGAGCACCACTTGGTAGGTTCTGTGCCCCCAGCCCTTCTCCGGACTGCAGCTCAGTTCCTTTCCTTCTTTCCTCCCCTCTCTGTTCTATCCTGCCAAGGCCCTTGTGGTCAGAAGTATCTCTGGCTCTCACAGGTGCTGGACTGTGCTGAGGCCCCTTCCTCTTCAAGATACCCTGTGCCTGGCCAGTGTGGCACCTACTGCTTCCTGTCCTTAGGCCCTACCAGCCTCTTTTATTGGGAGATATCATCAGGAGACATGAGGCATTTGTTGCCACTGCTAATGGCTGGGAGACTAGAGGAGGATGCGCCTTCCTTGTTTTGAGAGCAGTGGTGGCCATCCTGTCAGGTGCCCATCCCAACTGGTACCTAGTGCAGCTCCAACTGAGGCCAGGGTGCCCACCTTTTTGCTAGGACCTCCATTGGACTGAGGGCAGGGGAGGCTTGCCAATTTCTCAGGCCCTAGCCTGCACTGTCAGGTAGCTGACCCAACTCTGTAGGCATTTCTTACATGCACTTTGTGTGTGTGTGTGTGTGCATGTGCGTGTGTGTGCATGTGTGCATGTGCAAAAGCACATGTGAGCGTGTAATTGTCTGGAAGCTGTGATATGTACTAGAACTTTCTCCTGAGAGTATAGTTCCCACCCTGCCACCTCTAACCGTCTTGATGGGTATTTCATTGGTGCTGATCACAGTGCAGGCCTGGTGATTATGAGACTGACTCCTAAGGGGCCTAGAGGTGAGTCCCAGCATGTTTAGTGTCTGGCGCCAGGAGCTGCCCTCTGCAGTAAAAGCCCAGGGGTGACCCCAGAGAACACTGAAGAGTGGTCACAAAGGGCCTGGCAGCCCAGGGTTGGCAGGGGTGCTCAGTTTCTTTTTATTTGTGACTGTTTTGGTTTATTTGTTTCTGTTTTGAGACAGGGTCTCCTTATAGTCAAAGCTGGCCTGGAACTCCCTATGTAGACTGGGTCAGCTTTGATCTCCTGAGTAAGTGCTGGGATTAAAGGCGTATGCCACCACACCCAGTGTTGTGGCTACTTTTTATAGAGCATGGTTTCCAGAATCTCTCAGAGCACCTTTTTGTGGCTCTGACTCAGGAATTGGAGGAGGGATGCCAAGAGAAGGCCGAGTGGAGTGCAGGTTGTTCATTCCCTCAGGGTTAGCCTACAGAGTGGGGCTGAGACCTCAGCCACTCGGCAGCCCCTTCAACCTTGTGATCTGTCTTCTTGACCTCAGAGTCCAGCCAGGCAACACTGGTGAGGCACAGCTCACAGCTGTGGGTAGGAAGAAATGGGCCCAGTGATAGTTAGATCTGTGGCTCTTTGGGGTAAGTTGAGGCTATTTTTCTACCTGGCTGTCCAGTGGAATCACTTTGCAGCTTAAGTAGTTCAGGTTGCTGGGCTCCCCAAAATGCAGCCTGGGCTCTAATTTCTCCTGCTTCTTGACCTGGGAGCCAGCTTCCTATGTAACACCTATAGTGCTGGTCTTTATGTAGTAGGGCCTAGAGCCCTATGGATGCAGCTAGCTGTGACTGAGGAGAATTGAGGAGACAAGAACCTGGACTAAGTCATGTCCCCTGAAACTTAATGATGAGAGTCTGAGGGTTCTGCCTGTGCCTCCCTCAGAGCCTGCTGGAGGTGTGGTGCTGACCCAGGAAGGCCTTGTCCTGTGGAACTGTGCTTCTGCCCATGCATGCCTGTGAGTCTGACTGACCTTGGTGCAGGCATTGTAGGGAACCTAGAGGGCCTTGGGGACATAAGCATTCCAAGGAGGAGAGGAGGGGGACACAGGATCCCTAGGTCACAGGCATGGGGGAGTGATGGTGAACCTAGCTGGGTGAATTGGGGATATGTACATCCATGGGCTTGGGATTTCCAAGGTTAGGAGCAAATTTCCATTTCCATTGTATGCTGTGTTATGGCTTTGAACTCTAGGTGGTCCCGTGGCACTGAGGGAGTACTGTGCCCCTGTGTGCTGGGGGCTGGTGTCACAGCAGAGCAACTGAGAAGCCATCATGGAGTGTCCTTTCCTGCATGCTTTTTGGTTCTATGGCCCTGAGAGATACTGGAGTGGAGCAGGCTATCCTCAAGGCAGGCTAGGACCTGAGAGTTGACTGGGTGCAGCTGCAAGCTGATCAGGAGCTGTCTGGGAAGCCCCCTGAGGTGCAGCCTTTCCTAGGTAGGGCAGGCTCTGCTGGCCTACCTCACACTGCTGGTGGCAGTTCTCTGATAGTGGGTCGCACTGCCGTCCCTTCTTCTCTTACCTGTCTTTGAGGTGGGATAGAGTGATGGTTAGAAATAGAGGAAAGCCGAGCATGGTGGCGCACTCCTTTAATCCCAGCACTCGGGAGGCAGAGGCAGAGGTAGAGGCAGGCGGATCTCTGAGTTCAAGGCCAGCCTGGTCCACATAGTGAGTTTCAGGACAGCTGGGGCTATAGGGAGACCCTGTCTCAAAAAGACCAAAAAAAAAAAAACCCAAAAAGAAATAGAGGAAAGACCTACCCCCTTAATCTATAGTGACTGTCACACAGCAAACTACTCCCATTTCGTACAGGCGGGTCAGGTGTCAGCACAGGATCGATGACTAGCGCACAATAATTACAGAACTAGTGGCTTGTGTTGCTTGAGTGACTTTAGGAAGAGTAGAGTCTCAATCTTCCCTCTAATAGGGCTCTGACAGTCTGAGGCGGCAACAGCTTTGGTGGCTCTGAGTCGTGGGCTGACAGTGTTGTCATTAAACACCAGGTAGTGTGGAACAACAGAGAACACGGATCCTGCACGAGGGGACAGGGCGGCTGACAGCAGTTATTTGTCATCACTGAGCTGCCCAAACTCCTCAGACTGCAGTGTGGATGGCTGCTTAGGGTGACTTATGGTCCTGTCTGGGGCCGCTGTTGTGATTTGATAATCTGTAAATGTTTGTCAATGACGGATCCCCAGTTTCCATGCTGCTGCAATGGCTGATGACAAGCCAGCTCTGGACTAGAGGGTGCAGCTGCTTGACCACATTCACCTGGGAGGCACTGAATGACTGAAGCTTCTGGGACCCTAGCCAGGCACCTGAAATAGGTTTGGACGGTGACACCAGAGAACCTCCTCCTCTCACAGGACCTGGGTCTAACTGCTGTTTCTGTGGTGGGTGAGCAATGTGGACGTATGTACACATGTCCTGTGTCTCTTGTGTAGATTCTGACTGAGACCTAGGACGCCCGCTACTGATGCTGCCGTGAAGCTGTAAAGTCCTCTCCTGGTGAGGGCTGGAAGCATGCTTTTCTGCCACTGTGGGATTCTGGTAGGGCCTTGCTAGAGGCTGATGAGCCTCTGCCTGCACTCTGCCTTGCCGCTCTTCCCAAGAGGCCTGTAGGACATGCTGGTCTCGCCCTCAGGGTACAGAGCCAGGGTGTTTGGGAGGAGCCATGATGCCCCATCATGCTGCCTGTGCCTACCCCGAGACTCAAGGGCCTGGCTGCTTTGCAGCAGGACTTCTGTGTGAAGTGCTGGGAACCATCAAGCACAGGAAAAGTGGAATGATTTATTAGACTCATAAAAATTCATACTTTGTGATTCCAGTCATCCCACATCTGAAGCTTGTTAGAGCATGGTCCCTGGCAGCTCCTGCCGCGCCAGTGTGGGGGTGGGGTGCTCACCAGCCGCCCCCTGTCTTAGCTGCCATCCTGCCTCATTTAGAGAAATAGACGGGTCCAGGAAGCACATGAATGACTGCTTTCAAAGGAGGGTAGTTGGGTGGGTAGGAATTTTGTGATAATACAGCTGTATCATTGTGGGTGTGTCCTTATGAGCAAGAACAGGTGAGTGGAGCTTCTTGTATCTTAACAGCCTGGGCTGAAACTGGATAGGTTCTGTACACTAAGTATGGGTGGTTTCTGGGCCTGGCTTAGGTGTGCATTGTGCCAGTGTGCAAAAAAGCAGTAGCCTGCCTATAGTCTGGGTATAGGTGGAGATGTGGCCATAGACAAGGTATGGGCACAGGTGGAGTCATCCTAGGTGGAAATGTGGGCACAGGTGGAGATTCTAGGAGGCCAGGTTCAAGTGGGCAGGCACAGACCTAGCAGTTATCATGGATGGAGGATGGAGTGCCTCTGCAATTGTTCCCATGCTGGTAACAGTATGAGTTGAGCGCTCTGTGTCTTTTAGAGGCTCCTGCAAAGGCTGCTTGGCCTCTTGCCCACATGACTTAGTCTGGACCCATGTGCTGAGCCTCTGTGCTAAGTGGTGTAGGCAGGTTGTTCTCACCTCTTGTAGGCCTTGCTGTCTTCCTTTAGTATGCTGAGGGGCTGACATGACCTTCAACTTTGCCCTGTGACTGGCACTGTGAGTATTACGTGTAGGCATGCAAGGCAAAGAGCGCTCTCCTAGTGACAGGGAACGTCTGGTCGTCTGGTTTGGCCCCTCCAAATAATTGAGGGTCCAGAGCACCTGGGAACAGGAGAGGCCAGGCCTTCCGTCTTCCTTGCTTTGATTCTGCTTCCTTTCCCAGTCACGGGTCTCCACAGCCTGTCGGTGCCGCCAACAGGGAGCGAGTGTTATACATGAGCAGACCAGAACGGAGTGCTCCTTGTCGCCGACTCCCTGATGTATGCAAGGAGCCTGCTGCTGACGGAGCCTCCCATGATGGAGGACTGGGGCAGTACATACTCCATTTTAATGTCTGGAAACGAAAAGCAGCTGAAACTTCCCAGTCAGGGAGCATAAGGTGGAGGCTGGGCTTCCAGTGAGGCTCCGTAGAGCCAGGGCCCCAAGGACAGGCTTGGGCCCTGCCAAGGACTGGCCCTCCTGCTATCTGGGTATACAGTATGGACTACTAAGAGAGGAACAGTGGAGAGGTTGGGCTGGCTCTATACACCAATGGTCCAGGGGAGGGGGTTATTGCTGAGTGGAGTGATGTGGGGCCTGGTATGTGCCTCAGCAATGCCACACACTGAAACACTCAAGCCTGGCTCCAGACATCCCTACATAGATGAGAGGTGATGGTGGTGCTGGTCAGAGATCAGATAGACTGAGCATGAGACAAAGGAGCCCTGAGCTTCTGGCCTGGAAAAGTGTCTGCTCAGTGTTTCACTTTATCTGATGCCAGTAGGAACCAAGCTGTTGGTGTCACACACAGGTGCTTCTCCCCAGGTATACTCCTAGGTGGTAAACTCGGGCTTCAGGGCTGCGTCCCACAAGAGCTGCTCTTTCCTTTGGCTAGCACCAGAGCATGACTCCCAGTTCCAGCATGGAGTATAACTCAACTCAACTTGGCACAGCACAAACAGCTGGTAGAATGAGAGCCAGAGCTCAGAGTGAGCAGCTCTGGTCCTGTCCTTGCACAGGAGCTGTGGGTCAGCATGCCTGGAACACTGGCTGCCTAGGCATGGAAATACTTGCATGCCTGGTATGTGTGTACATGCACATGTGGGTATATTTTGCATGTTTATGCAGCAGGCAATCTGTGGCACAGCCGCAGTCAGGCATTGGGAGGTGAGAACCTGAAGCAGAGCCTGGGGTAGGGACATTTAACTCCAGGTTGTGACTCCAGGTGAGTTTTGGTATGACAGAAACAGAAGAGAAATGGGCCTGAGCCAAGGAAGTTGGCTCATTTGAGTCTCATTTGAGGGGTAGGGTGGGGTTAGAAGACCCTTATCTCCCTAAGGAGATAAGCCTTTTATGGATCCCTGCTCCCCATTGAGAAACAGAAGTGCCAGAGTCTACCCTGCTTGACTTTCCTCCCAGCTGCCTCAGGGACTGCAAATGGCAGTCTACAGACCAGGTCTAAGATGGCCCCAAGGAGTGGTGATCCTTGGTCTGGGTGGGCCTTTGTGGTCAGGGAGAGGATGGTTCCACAGTCTTCACTTGGGTTGAACCTTGCTGTGTCCCCAAGCTCTGGTCACCCCAACCATGTCACCTGGCCACAGCATGGACTACGACACGCTGCATCGATGAGGTGTCCCGGCCTCAGCCTCAGGCCTTGGGATACGGTGTCTCCACCCAAGCTGGACAGAGCTTTCTCATCTAGAAGCAGTACTTTGTCTGCCCTGGTTTCTGGGAGAGACAGAAAATCCTGCTGACGCTGCCTCTCCTACTACAGTGGTGGGCACTGTGCTCCCGCCAGGCCTGCGGGCTTTACAGACAACTCAGATGTACGTCACGGTTTGAAATGTGGGAGCAGAGACCTCTCAGAAATGTATGCTGCATGTTCTGTTTAGAATTTTGTGGCCATTTTCCCAAGAGTGCAATTCAGCAATTGTCGGGGAGGAGGCTGTCTGACGGGGCCCCACGCTGGCGGGGTGCGCCATACTGACTCTACAGAGACAGACTGAGTGTTAGCCTCCTGTGCCTGTCCATGTATAGCATGCAGCCCATTTGCAGTAACCGGGGGTGATCCCTGGGTGGACTAGTGTCCCCCAGGGCACTTGCTGACTGCAGCAGAAGAGACAGGGGCCTCTAGGAAGTAGGAATTGGATAGAGCAGGATGGTAACTGTCCCCTAATGTGCTGTCTCAGCTACTGAGGGTCTGCCCAGTAGCCCACTAAGCTCAAATGATTCCTCGCTATCACTGCTATCTGAGTTTTGCATCTCCCAGGCTCAGGTGGGCCAGGGACTATTCCCTGTCCCTCCACTGCTGGACGTTTGCCTTTTAGCCCTCTTCTAGCCAATTCAGAGGAACTAGAAAGTCTCATGAACTGGACATCCAGGCATGAGAGAGGAGTCAGAATTGTCAGGTGCTGAGTCCCTGGCGAGTGTGTACTAGCCGTGAGGCAGTGTGGGAGATGCTGGTCCCGACTCCCAGCACTCTCCAGTTTCTTTCCTCCTCCCCCATCTAGGGCTATCTTTGCTTCTTGAAGCCCTGGCACTTATTCAGTCTTGGCCTGTTCTGCAAGCCATGGCCACTCCTGCTTCTTCAAGAGTTGCCGTGGAAGAATGCTTCCTGCCTTTCCTGCTGTGTGCATGTGGCACCGGAACACTACCTATTATAATACAAGAAATTAGGGAACTAATTGTGAAAAGTCTACTCTCCTGGGGGAATGTCTCTGTCTTGACCCTGGAGCCCTTCTGCAGCTGTAGGGACTCAGGAGCAGCTCCTGAGTTATGGGGTGGCAAGAACAGTGTCTGAGGTAGAGAAAAAGGACTTACAGGGGAGGTGGGCATTGGAGGAAGCAGTCCTGGGTGGCAGCCCATTGGGGAGCACATGCCAAGCCAAAGTGACATGGGCAGAGCGCCATCTCAGCACTTCCTGCAGGCTCTGTGTGCACTGCAGCCCTCCATCATCTGTCTGTGCCAGAAGAGGGCCAGAGTGATGCCTGCTGATTGTTCTTCCTTGCCTTGTTCTCAGACCTCTTCTCCCGGGCCAGTTGCACCAGGGCAGGTCCTGGGCTGGCCTAGAACTGGCACTTATCTGAAACTGTAGTGACAGGGGGAAAGGCTCTTTAGACCACAGTCATTGACAATAGAGAGTTGAGTATGTAAAGGCTGCCTTTAGCCAGTGCTACTGTGAGCTATTAGGGGCTGCCCATGCCGAGCCTGAGGTGGGGCCCACGGGAGAAGACACTACCAATGGGCAGACAGGGAGCTGGCCTGTGAGCTGACTGGGAATGGTGGATGGTTTATGGGGTAGAGCAGAAATCAATGTGGCTTCTGAAAGGGCTGAGCCATGATGGCTTTTTAGAGCCGTCTTCAGCCAGTGAAGGGTGTAGACAGTTTGGAGATATTGAAGAAGTGTCAGGGTAGCTGTTGATAAGAAGCAGATTAGGCAATATCCGAAGAAAGTTGAATCATACAGAATTAGGGGCAGAGAGCCTGACTGGGCAGGATGCCCTGAGCTCTGGAGCCATCCCTATGGCCTGGTTCCCTGCCCTCAGCCACAGAGGGCCCTTAGCCTGGGCAGTACTGCCATGGCTCTGAGGAGCCAGCCCCAGACTACCCTGTCTCTTCCCTCTCTGCATGCAAACTGGAGTGCCTGCAACCTTCCTGTGGGCCTGACCCCTGTCTGCCTGCTCCCCAGTCTCCCTGTTGTTGAGAACTTGGCGTAGTTTTCCGGGGCCTGTCAGGTGGGTCGTAGTCTGTAGGCTCTATCTCTCCTGTCTGACTGGCATGGCTGCCTCATGACTGATTGCACATTCTGTGTTCAGCAGCCAATTCCTGGCTGCCTCCTCAGCTGACCCCCACCCCCTGCTGGAATGAAAGGGTGTTTTCTTAGGTTAGAGCTGTGACAACTGCTGTCTTTGTGCTGGCACCTCAACACAGAGGCCTGTTGCTGTACCTCATCTACCTGTTTCGGGGACCCCAGCTAAGACTCGCTGCATTTCAGTGAGGCCCAGGGGGTGGGTGGGTACCACGCTGGGGTGCAGTCAGAAACCTTTGGGTTTCTGCCCCTGTGAGTCAGGCAAGACTTCATCTCAGGGCCCTCCCCTTTCCTAGAGGAGCCTGTGTAACTTGTGGCTGGGACGCTCAGCTTGGCTTCTCAGCTGCAGAGTAGGAGGGAAAGGACAGCTTTTTCTCTGGGCTGTCTCAGGTAGTTCTTTGCAAAGTATTAGTTCCATTTCCTCTTACTCATTAACCAGTTGTGAAATTAACTTATTTTCTTCCTAGCTATTTCCCTTTGAAGTTCCATAGAAACCTGAACTGCCTTTCAAACTCCTGCCAGCTAACAGAACAGAGCAAGAACATAACTTCCACTGGGGGATTCTGACATCTGCGGTGGAGCCACCTGCCCGAGGAAGGCAGGCTGGATTATAGGCTCTTCAGAGCGAGAGCAGTGCTGCTGGGCAGGAGCCGACTCCTGGGCTCCCTGGCCTGCCACTTTGTCACTGCCCCAGACCCCTTAGATCCATGGGTCTCCCTCCTTCCTAATGGCATGCCTGTGGGGTGAGGGCACAGCTGTGTTCTTGGGGTGTCCTTGGGCTACCCCTGGTCATTCCCCAGCTTAGGAGTGAGGGCGAGGCCGGAGGCTGGTGGTCCCAGCCAGAGGGTTCAGTGTCTTGGGCAGGAGCTGGAGCCCTGCTGATAGATGGGGTTCATATCCCATTCAGATATGACGCCAGCAGTTTTTGGTAGTTCGTCTTCCATTGCGGTAGTAAAGTTTTTAATTAGGAAAGCTAATGAGATCGATTAGTCATTAGAAGTGACCTCTGGACGGCAGGCGGAGAGGGCTGTGTGTGTGGGCCTGATAACGCAGCTCGGGCAGCGTAGGCAATAAAGGCGCAAGGGGCTTGATTTGAGTGAAGCGTGCCACAGGGGATACATCATGCGGAGAAAAAAAATTACAGCCCTGGGAGTCTGTAATGAAGGGAATTAAACCAACATCCTATCTAAATAACATGATTATCTACACAAAACCCTTCAGCCAGCACGGGGGCGGGGGCAACCCCCCCCCCCCGTCTGTGTCCTCGGGGAGGAGGGCCAAGTTGTTCCTGTGAGCCTTGCTGCCCTGTAACCCCAAAGTCTTTCTTTACCACCTGCCCATCAGGGAGGGGCCCAGCCTGCTTTTAGCATGACTTTCTGGACCCTGTATGCTGAGTGGTCGTAGGCCCTTGTCCTGCTGACTCTGAACCATGTGTGCTGAGCAGTCTTAGGAGCCCTTGTTCCACTAGCTTTGGGTCCTGGTTCTTTCATTCCTGTAGCCCATATCTATCTGACAATTTGCCTTGGGCCCCCAGGGTCATTGTCATGAGTATATATGAGCTGCCCATCCGGGAAGGCTGGGGATTGTGAGCAGCCTGGGACCAGGCTAGGTGGATACAGCCCTACTACAGGGTGCCATGGGCTTCAACAGCCCTCTGAGCTTCTCCAAGCATTGCAGGTCCTTGGGACTATAGGATGGGTGAGGGATGTTTGAAAATACTGCACCCTGCTGGGCAGTGATAAGAGACCAGGGAGCTGATTTGTTACTTTGTGTTTTCCTGGTGTGACCTTTGGGCTATAGCAAGTGGAATGCAGAAAGTGAAGAAATTTGATCTTACGGTGTTGGTCCTGAGCTTACTATGTTAGCAGGAGGGATGAGGATAACCAGAGGCTTCAGCCTGGGTGGTTCTGCTCATATGCTGCCTGCTTGAGGATCTTTCTAGAATTCAGAGTCCTGTGGGCAGTGGGGAGTGGAGGACCTACCACAGGAGGGGACATCTGCTGGACAAGAGAGTGAAAGAGGACTTTGACCCCCAAGATCAGGAGAAGGCAATTTAGGCAAAAGGGTGGTCAAGGAGCAGAGCCCGTTCAGATGTGGTGTGCTCTGGTGCCGGCTGTAGGAGGAGGAAACATGGGTCCCAGCATAGTTAAGTCCTAGCTCCTGTCTTGTTCAACATTCCTGACCCGGGAGTAGTGCTGGGCTGTACGACTAAGACTTGTGAGTCTTGTGAGGCTTGTGGCCCCAAGTTGTGGGCACAGTTCTGGGATCTGTATCTCAGTGGCAGCCATGTGCAGCCCTAGGGGGCCCATGAGCAAGATGCAACCAGAAGTGGCTACAAGCCGGCCAGTAAGACCTGAAGCCTTTTGCTTACCTGGGTACCCTGGCATGGGAGACAGGTAGGTGGAGCTCTGAGTCTTGCTCTGTATGGCACATACCCCTCTATGGGAACCCTGGCCACAGGTTGCCTGGTTGACCCAGGCAGGGTGTGAATGGTTCCAGCAGGCCACACTCTTCATCTCAGAAGCAAAGAGCCTGGGGCTGGGCCTGCAGGCAATGAGGTCATCTCCGGGTTATTGATAACTTGAGGACTCTAATGTTCTTGAGCTCTTACTTGGAACAAGCTCCTATTGATTTTTGTTGGTCTTTCCTTGCTTGTAAGACCTTGAAAATTCAATTCAACAAACATTTATTTGTTGACACCCACTATATACCAGGTTCTTCTCTGTGTCCAAGCATGTTAGTTACAGGGCTCAGATGGCACATTCACTTACTTTGGCCACTCAGAACCAGGGGATTCCAGGTAATACAACTTTTCAGATTTATTTTTAAATCATGTGTATGTGTGGGGTATGTACACATAAGAGGGCAGGAAGGCCAGAAGAGGGTGTGGTGTCAGGTTGCTGAAGCTGGTGTTACAGGAGGTTTTAAGCCACTGATGTGGGTGCTGGGAACCAAACTCAAGGTCTTCTGCAAGAACAGCAAGTACTCTTAACCCGCTGAGTCATCTCTCTAGCCCCAATACTTTACTTTGGTTCCTGAGCTCCTGTTTTCTCTCTGGTTGTCTCTGAGATGCTGTTCTTAAAGAGACCTGGAGAGAGAGAGAGAGAGAGAGAGAGAGAGAGAGAGAGAGAGAGAGAGAGAGAGAGGTCTTAGGAGACTTCAACCCTGTTGATTGATGCCTTCATCTTGGGCTTCAAGCATCCAGAGCTGTGACAGAGTAAATGTCTATGATCTAAGACACACAGTGGCTCAGTCCTAGCAAACTAAAGCCCTTACTGCAAGACTGTGGTTAGATCAGAGTTTCCCAAAGGCTCACCTGTCAAAGACTTGATAGCCCACTATGGGGAGGCAAGGCAGCCTTTAAGAGATGGGGTCCAGCCAGGCATTTCGGCATAAGCCTGTAATAGCAGCACTTGTGAGCTGAAACAGGAGGATTGTTAGTTCCAGGCCGGCTGAGGTAGGGCCCGCTGAGAGTACGGAGTGAAACATTGTCTCAAAATGCAAACAAAAAAAGGTAAGGTACAGGGGAAGAATTAAGTCACTGGGGGGTAGTGATAGAGCAGATACAAGGGAAAGAGAGAGATTGAGAAAGGCAGAGAGACAAAAACAGGGACAGAGAAAGCAAGAAGGGGGAGAAGAAAGGCAGGAAGTCAGAGAGGCTGGTGGATGACTTGGCAGACAGACACTTGCCGCCATGCTTGATGATCTGAATTCAATCATTAGGACTGACACGGTGGAAGAAGAAATGGACTCCTGCAGGTTGTCCTCTGACTTCATACAGAGGGTATAAATGTAATAAATCCTTACTAATTTTTAAAATAACACTTTTATTTGAGAATTTCATACAATGTATTTTGATTGTATTCAGACCCCTTCTCCATCTACTCTCAGATCCCCCACATCCCTAACCACCAACCGCCCCTTTGTGTCCTCTATTTTTTTTAAGGCCTATGGAGTCCAGTTTGTGTTCCCCAAATACTCCTGGGTGGGAGTCCATCCTGAAGTGTGGCCAACCTGTCAGCATCTTAAAGAAAACGCCTCTCTCCCTCCCAGCAGCTCTCAGTTGCCAACAGTTCCTCAGCTAGGCCTGGATTCCCACCCCCCGCCCCCCACCCCATGCCCCATGCTGGGATTTTGTCTGGCTTGGGCTTGTGCAGGTGCTCTGCATGCTGTCACAAGTACTGTGGGTTCATATGTGCAACTGCCTTATTGTGTCTGGAAAAACTGTTTTCTTGTAGTCATTTGCCACCTCTGGCTCTTACAGTCTCTGCCTACTCGTCCTCAGTGCTGCCTCACCTTGGGAGGAAGTGGTGTGATATAGGTGTCCCATTTAGTGTGAGCACTCTGCAGTCTCTTAATCTTTACACATTGCCCAGAGGATTTCTGTGTGAATTACTGTCTACTGCAAAAAGAAGTTTTTCAGGTAGGAGTTGAAAGATGCACAGATCTGTGGGTTAGGGTGAGTCCTTAGGGTTTGGTTAGATGCCGTGTCCATTAAAGAGAGCAGTAGTAGTAGGTTCTCCCCACAGCCTGTGACCTGTTCAGCTCCAGGTTCTTGGTCCCAGTAACAGTGCTAGGGATGGGCTCCATATTGTGAATCAGGCCTTAAATTCAGTTTGAAAGTAGCCAGTCACTTCCATAACATTCACACCAGTGGGCATGTCCTGCCAGGCTAGTCTTTTTTTTTTTTTTTTCCCCCCTTTGGTCTTTTTGAGACAGGGTCTCCCTGTAGCCCCAGCTGGCCTGGAACTCACTATATAGACCAGGCTGGCCTTGAACTCATAGAGATCCGCCTGCCTCTGCCTCAGTCTTTTTAGGAAAAAAAAATTTTTTTAAAGATCTTATTGATATGTATGAGTGTTTTGCCTGCATGTATGTAAGCATGCCATATGCATGCTGTACCCATGGAGGTCGGAAGAGGGCATTGGATCCCCTGGAATGGGAGTTACAGGCAGTTGTTAGCTACCATGAGAGTGCTGGGAACTGAGCCCAGGTCTTCTGAAAGAACAGTTAAGTGCAGGCCAGGTGTGGTTGCACATGCCTTTGGTCTCAGCACTCAGGAGGCAGAAGCAGGCAGGTCTCTGCGTTCAAGGCCAGCTGAGGCTACAGGGAGACCCTGTCTCAAAAAGACCAAAAAAAAGAGAAAGGACAGTAAGTGCTCCTAACTGTGGCCCATAGAGTTCACAGTAGGGTAAGATTGATGATTGCTTTTCCCTTCTGGTGGTGTGTGTGGTACCTTGTGGCACTATGGAAGCTAGCCAGTGGAGGTGAGACTTACAGGTCAGTACCAGCTTCATTTCTCCATGTTCTCTGATTCACATATGTAGTGTCTTCAGCAGTAGGGTCTTATTGTCAAGTTCTCAAGGGTAACCAAGAGCAGTGGTAGTAACGGGTATTGTTTGAGGGTCTGTAGGACACCCTTGGCCATTCTTACTGATTTTTTTTTTCTTTTGGTCTTTTTGAGACAGGATCTCCCTAAGCTACAGCTGGCCTGGAACTTACTATGGAGACCAGGCTGGCCTCAAACTCACAGAGATCCTCCTGCCTCTGCCTCCCAAGTGCAGGATTAAAGGTATGTGCCACCATGCTCAGCCTTACTGATTTTTAAAAAAAAAGAAATCAGAGAGACAGGAGGACCTACTGATGGATTGTGATGGCAGGCTGGCTGATGTGAGTCTTCTGGACATTGCTGTGACTTTCCCTTGGCTGGTATCTGCCTCTAAACTCCAGGATCAGAGTAGCCTTGCACTGTCACTCTCAGGGTTACTCAGCCCACTGCACCCCAGGCTCTGCAGGTGTAATCTATACACCCTCCTCTCAAGAGAGATGGCTCAGCAGTCAAGGCCTGTGACTGCTCTTGCAGAGGACCCAGGCTCTGTTTCTAGCCCCCATATATATGGCAGCTAACAACCGTTCATAACTCCAGTTCCTTGGGATTAGACGTCTTCCGGCCTCCATAGACATTGCATGCATGTGATGCACCTACATGCATGCGAAAAATAAAAAGTTTTTTAAAAAACTTATACACGGGCTGGAGAGATGGCTCAGCGGTTAAGAGCACTGACTGCTCTTGCAGAGGACCTGGGTTTGATTCCCAGCACCCACATGGCGGCTAACAACCATCCTTAACTCCAGTTCCAGGGGACTCCAAAGCCCTTTTCTGACCTCCACAGCATTGCATGACACGGGTGCACTCGCATACATGCAGGCAATACCCTTGTACACATAAAATAAAAATAATATATAAAATTAAAAAAAATACACATAAAAAGTTTTTAAAAAAAGAGACCAGCTGGTGTAGACCCTCTGGGGTGGGCTCTTGAGCTCTCAGGAAGGCTCTGACCAGGTGACCCTGAGGCATTCAATGTGAGTGCTGACTTGAAAGCTGTGGTGGAGGCTGTAGCTCTGAGCAACCAGTAGCTCTGAGGCTTTAGTGTCAAGCAGGGACAGTGTGACACTTCTGTGGTGTGGGCATGTGAACTTGTCTTGGCCTTTCCAGAGTCTGTGTTGCTGAGGTGCTACCCTAGGAGGCTGAATTGTGGGAGGTCTGCTTGTAAAAAGCTCCAGTCTACTCGGGGCCACTCAGAGCCCTAAGTTCAGAGCAGGGGCAGGCAAGTGCCCTCAAGGGGCCCTAAGGCAGAGGAAGCTAGGTACAGACTAGAAGGGAGTCAGGCCACCCAGGTAGGTTGGGTTGTGCTCTGTTTAAGGCCCTGTGTCCCATGCCAGAGGGGAGCAGCCATGGGAGGCAGCCCTGTTAGCTTTAATTATCTGGGCAGTTAGAGCTGTATGTTATGAAAGTCTGGCAATTAGGCTCGTTCCTCGAAGCTATGGAGAAACTGCTGGCTATCAAGTGGAAGGGAACTCGGGCAAAACAGATCCCTGCTAATTGCAAGAAACATTCAGCAAGAAAAAGCTGTTGTGGATATCACCCTGCAGAATGTTATGAAAACAGTGATTAAGTACATAAATCTGCCTGGGCATGATGGAGGGAAGGTGTTGGGAGAGGAAGTGTGCTCTCTGGTATGGGCAGGAGCTCTGCCTGCTCTAGCCTCCAAGACCAACCCTGGAGTTTGGAGTCTGGGAAATCTTTGTATGTAGTCTTGCCTGGAAGGTCTCTTAGTTGCCCAGGACTCAGGACTTGGTTTGCCAGACTTCTGACCTCCCTGGGAGCAGTCACTCAGTGTCCACATCCTGCCTCTGATGGCTGTGAGGGTGTTCTGGACTCTCCTGGAGGCCAAACCAGCTACCTCCTGAAGCCTTGGCTGCCAGGCTATTTGGAGTGTGTGTGTGTCTGTCTCTCTGTCTGTCTGTCTGTCTGTCTGTCTCTGTGTATGGTGTATGTGTGTGCATGCACATGCATGTGTGTATGTGTATGCATGGGGTAGGGCTGAGCCTGGTGGTGATGGAGATTTCTCTAACTCCAGAGGACATATACGTGAGGCCAGGGCTTCAAGGGCAGGCAGCCTTGGGCCCCAAGGACTTCCTAGCCCCCTCTCTGCTGACCTCTGCTGACCCATGCCTATGCCTTTGTTTTCTTTTAGCATCCAATGTGCACCTACGGACTCCACCCTCCAGCAAGGTGATCAAGACCCGCTACCGCATCATCAAAAAGACCCCAAGCTCTCCCCTCAGTGCTCCTCCCTTCCCCTTTCCTCTGCCCTCCTGGAGGGCCCGGCGGAGCTCCTCCAGGTAGGAAGACCTTATCTAGACTCCTGCAAGCCTGGCTACTGGGCTAACTGGGCATTGAGGGCTGTAGGCTAGGCCTAAAGGCCGTGGGAACCCATTTCCCCTCAGGGAGCTTCATGGTGTGCAACATCTTGGCTGGCAAACGGCTTAATTTTTTGTTTGTTTAGCAATTTGTATACCAGATATATTGCCAGCCTACTTCTTACCACATATACACACACGTGTGCACGTGTCTTGTACTGTTGTCAGCAAGCCTGCTAGTTGGTAGGACCTCATGCACCACAGATACAGCTGCCCCCAAGACATTTGGTGCACCTACGATGAGCTACCTGTGGGCATCCTTGGGGAGACATTTCTAGTGAGGGAAGCCGGGCCCTGAGCAGCCTGTCTGAAAGCTACCAAGATATTGATTGTCAAGGGAGTGGTGATGAAGGGCTTCCCCCCCCGCCCCCAGACCACCTCACACAACCTTCCCCTGAGAATGCACTGACCTTGCTGTTGTTGTCAGAGAGCAGCAGGGTACGAGTATCCCCTTAGAGGAATGATCTGTGTCTGCCTTCTCAAGGGCCCCCTCTGGGTCCCAGAAGGAGGCTAGTCTTTGGGGACATTGGTCACCACATTTTCTATTTTTTGGTTAGGTGGAGGTGTCCCATCTTCAGGCACAGGGAGGGATGGCATCCCAGTGGGCAGGTCAGTAGCAGAGAGTGGCAGAGCCTGGCTCTTGGGGAGCTGTGGAGTTGGGGACCATGGGTAGGCCTGCCTGCTGGGGGAGCCGCACATCCCAGGGCCTGCTGCCTCCATCCTGCTGCTCTGCCATTAGCCTTGTTGTTGCCCAAATGACTCCAGAACTGAAGCCAACCTCAGAGGTTCACCAGATCATGTGGCAGCTCTGCCTAGCTCTGGGGCCGCAGGCAGGTGAGCTCATTGTTCAAGATCCACTGGCTGCCTCCCTTACCACTGGCCACTCCAGGCTTGGCCCTACAGCCGCCTTTTCTGGAGGCAATAGCTGGAGGTATATTTTAAATTAATTTTACTGCACTTTTTGTAATATTTTTGTTTTAAATAGATTTATAAGCATCTTGGGGGCTATTTCTACAAATTTATGAAGATAATTTTTACTCTCTCGATAAGGTTAAATTTACACCTGCTATTTCCATATTAATTCACATTGCTAAGTGGATCTAATTTTCTTCCGTTCCTCTATCTGGTGAGCATGGCCTTTCCTAATGCAATTTCCCCTTCACTAAATCACTGTGATCGGGAGTCATGATCGAGCTAAATTAACTTAAATTAATTTACTTAATAAGAGCCCCAGATCATCATGAATGAGGTTCAGATTTATTGATTCTCAACTAGTGAGAGCCTCCCCCTCCTGCAGCCAGCATTGGGCCTGCATCCCTCCTGTCCTGTGGCATGGATGGGGGCCCCAGGTGATGTTCCTCAGGGACCTAGCCAGCCTCTCCTCCAGTCTCAGAGAGCCCAGGAGGCTCCAGGTTTGGCTCCAGTAGAGAGCCCTGTAGGAGGGCCCTAATGGGAGGTCACTTGCTAGAAACTTGTGCCCAGGATGAGAGAGTCGTAGAAGAATCTTGGTGGTTGATACAGTCCCAAGGGCCAAGGTCAAGGGGTGAACTGTCTATAGGCGTGTCATGTGGTCTCATGCAGAGACTAGGGTATAAAGAGCAGCAATATCATCTGACCTTGTTTCCCTAAGTTTCCTCTCCTGAAAAGGTGGTACCTGCTGTGGTTTTGTTGTGAGTGTGGATGGGCAGGAGGTAGGGTGAAAACTGCCTTTAGATGGCTCAGGTCTCACAACATGAGTGCCTGAACTGAGTCTACGCCCTGACTGACTGGCTGGCAGTTGTGGGCTCCAAGCCTCAGGGCTCTCCTTGCGCTTAGAGGTCTGGCTTAACCCACCAACATGGACGTACTCCCTGAGGGTATGTGGAGGAGCCCTTCCACTCTCTCCTGACCACTTACCCTGGTCATTTGTAGTCCCTTGCCAGACATTTTGGGGCCCTTCCTTGGTCATGACTTCTGGGCCTTATGGCCAGGGAAGGAATTTTAAGTTTAGGAGTACAGTTCACAGGAGGCCCTCAGAAGAGGACTTCCAGTAGGTTGACCCTCCTGTACCCAAGGTCACCTGTGCCCTGGTGTGACTGCCTGCTCAGCAGAGTGGCTGCCAGCCAGCTCCCTGGCCTGCTGTCAGCTGTATATACTTAGACTTGGCTGATTGAAGCCACATAAAGCCTGTCTCTAGGGCTAGTGACGGAGCTGGCGCCTGCCTCCCTGCTGCCTTTGCCCTGTCAGAGCTAGGGGCTGCAGCGAGTGCTTGGCAGACTTGCCTTACTGCAGCCAACCTTGCAGGCGTCTCAGGTCTCCTTGAGCAATGGGAGGGGTTGGGATGGTGCTGGACCCAGGCTGTCACAGTGTAAGGCTGTCACAGTGTAAGGGCTGCTGCAGTGAAAGGAAAGCAGGGCTGTTCACTGGGACTCACCTTGGATTTATAGCTCTGTCCCCTACCCAGGGATGGAGGACATCCCTGGAGGGGCTGGTGAGAAGTCCCAGCAATCCTGAAAGCCTTGGTGGACAGAGTTGGAGGTTAGTGGACACATGTAGCAGGGTGGCTCAGCATGGGTATAGGGCAGCCCTGCTCACCCTCTGTAGACACTGTGGTTGGGGATTTGATTACTCTAGAGAGGGTGGCAGGCTGAATGACCCTGGGTAAACTACTGCCTGCTTGAGCCTCAGTTTCCTAATCTGCTCTGAAGTAGTGTCTATTCATTCTGGGGTGGTGGAAAGGGAAAAATAGGCAGTGAGTACAATGGCCTGGGCTATGAGTGGCAGGAGATTCTGGAGTCCAGGTGGGTCCGCAAAGGCCCTAGGGGCTGCTCTGAGGAGCAGGCTGCTCTGTTGGCCTCATGCTGAGCAGGGCTTGTCAGTGACTGGGCTCGGCACAGCTCCACCTAACAAGTGGCCTGGTCACATCTCTGCCTTGGAGAGGGTCATCAGGTTTGAGTCTGGTGACGGAGCACAGGACAGGGCCAGTACCTTCAGGGTGTAGAATTGTGAAGACTCGGGGCATGGGAGGGCCAGAGTGTAACTTGTGTTAGTTCTCCTCCATGACATTCTGTGGCCTTCTTTCTATGTTCCTTCCCTTCCTGCCATTCCCTGCTTTGCAGGTCCTTCCAGCCTCACTAGGGGTGTAGGGCAGCCTTGTTCCTACTGTGTGTCAGGAGTCCTCAGAATCCCCCTGCAGCCCCTCCCTGCTTCGCTGGAAAGGCAGGAAGTCCTTGGCACCAAGGGCTGTTAGTGCTGCCTCTTTTCTGGGGAAAGGGCAGACAGTAAGAATCTTGTTCCCTTCTGGGAAGTTCATACACTCCTTCCTTGGAGCCCAGAGTGGCAGTGTGGGGCAGTGCCATCATGTATTATCCCTGAGCATACTCTTTTTTGAAAAAAAAAAATTTTTTTTTTTTTTTGTCTTTTTGAGACAGGGTCTCCCTGTAGTCCCAGCTGACTGAACTCACTATGTAGACCAGGCTGGTCTTGAACTCACAAGGATCTACCTGCCTCTGCCTCCCAAGTGCTGGGATTAAAGGCGTGTGCCACCATGCCCAGCTTGAAAAAAATATTTTTATTTTATGTGTATGAGTGTGTTAAGTGCACCATGTCATGCCATGCCCATGGTGGCCAGAAGAGGGCGCCAGATCCCATTGAACTGTAGTTACAGATGGTTATTAGCTGCCATGTGGATGCTGGTGCTTGAACCTGGGTCCTCTGCAAGAGCAGACAGTGCTCTTAATTGCTGAGCCATCCCTCCAGCCCCCTCTAAGCACACTCTTATAAGGTGATGTTACTTTTAGGTCATGGGAAACTGATAGGCATATACTGATAGAATGCTCACAGGAGGGAAATGGGTTTTCCTGCTGCCGCTGACACTCTCTGGGTTGGACTTGGAGGGACAGAGATGCAGTAGGTCAGCTGGAAGTCAGCCAGCAGCCTCAGATTCTCTTGGTTGGTCAGTGCTTATCTCTTTCCAGACAGGCATGGGTCTTTTGGGTGCTGTCAGCCAGGGTCTCTGAGATGGGCATGCCCATTGAGGCTATGGAGGGTAAGGTTACCTGCTGCCCTGGCAGGTGAATGCATGGAGACCAGGAAAGAATGTGAAGGAACTTCACCCATTCTGGACATGACTGACTTTGAGGGCAGTGTTCATGGTGTCATGCCCATCCTATCTTCCTTGAGTTCTAAGGTAGTGGCTATTGGGTACTGCCCAGCTCTAGGGCTGTGTTATGGACTCCAGCTGCTCTGTTGAATGTGATACTGAGCTCATGCCCCAGGGTTTACTCAGTCCAGGCCCTTGAGAGCCCACTGCACAGGCCGTGCTGGCCTCACCTCAGCCTCCAGGGTAGTCCCTGAGCATCGCATACCACTGCTGTCTTGTGGATCCAAGCCCAGAACCCGCTCAGGTGACCCAAAGGGTGCTGTGCAAGCCCAGGATCCAAGGTGCAGGGGTGGAAGGAAAGTCAGTGGTGGCTCCTAGGAGCTGTCCCAGGATGGCGACACACATCAGCAGGGAGCTTTTTAAAATTTTGTTCCAAGATTTGTGGATTTGCCTATGCCCTCGTGGCTTCTAAGCAAGTTCATTAATCTGAACTGAAACTGAAATGTGACTTATATCCCTAAACTGCCTGTCACTTTTTTTCTTTCTCCAAATTCATTTGACATGAAAGTGCGAAATAAACAGAAGCTGCTGTGCTTAAGCAGATGAATTGGGAAGCTTTTCCATCCCCACTATAAATGGTCCTGTCACAGAGCTGCCGCTTGCTGGGCTGCCTTATTTTTATTTTATTTTGTGTCTGTGCAGTAAATCTTAAGTAATCTCTGTACAGTTTGACGAGGTTTAGGCCAAGATTTTGAAAGGCTCTGAAACACTTCTCCAAAGTGACGTCTCATTAAAGAGGATTCAGCCAAAGATGGGAGGCATCTCCACCGCACGGCTGGTTCCTGTGCTCTATGTGTGTTTCCTTAATGAGCAGGTGTGCCCGCAATCCTGGCTGCCAGCCACCGCCCTGCTCTACCTCCTGCCTGCTCTCTCTGTGTGGGTACTGTCTTGTGACTGCCAGAGCTGCCATAACAAAGTGTCACCCTGCATGTGACCCAGCAGCAGGCATTTGCCTCTCATTTCTGGAGGCCAGAGTCTGAGATTGGGGGCTGGTGAGGGCCCATTGTGGGGGACGTCTTTACACTGTATCTTCACAGGCAGGGAAGAGGAAGAGAGGTCCTGAACTGTCAACCTCTGGAGTCTCTTCATTTAAAGGCCTCTTTGCATCCTGAGGACCTCATCCTCGTGACTTCACTGGACTCTTGACAGCCTCCCAAAGGCTCTACCTCCAAATAACATCTCATAGAGTTAGGGCTGCAACATAGGTGTTTTGAGAGGCACAAGCATTTAGTCCATGAGAGGGTATGTTCTGTTGAGGTCAGCTAGATCTGGAATTCCTGACACTTCCAGAGGCTGTGGTAGTAAGAGTTGACTCCTTACACGAGGCCAAGTCCCCTCTTCTCACCAAGATTGCTTCCATCCTGGCTCGCACCCTGGCTTTGCACTACCCCCTGGCAATGTGCACAGGCCCCACTCAGCTCAGCCCAGGATGGGGTCCCGTTTGCAGGAATGGTCTCAAATGCTAAAGGGACAGTAGGGTTATGTTGGATTAGGCTCCTATAGGGATCCAGGCAACACATTTCCTAGCAGGGATGGTGTGTCAGGAAGCACATGACAGATGAGTCATGTGGTTTCATGGGGAGCTGCTGACAACATTGAGGCCCTGAAATCTGCCCAGAATGGATAGATAGGAGTTGGTCTTCAAGAAGACCCCTCTGGAAGCAGGGCTTGCAGCAGGTAAGGGCAGGGGCAGCACAGGTCACAGCATCAGGGCCTTTTTGTGGCCTGGAGAAGGGTTCAGAATATCTGTTTTGAGGAGAGGCTGGAGGTTGGTGTACAAGGCAGAACCCATAGGTCTTCTCCTGGGCCAGTCCAGGGTGGGGTACCAGAATACGAGCTATTCCTTTCCCACGTGAGAAGCAGCTTGCCAGGGTGGCAGTACTATTGCAAGGCCTCCTTGAAGACCCCCCGCTCCCCTGAGCTGGCCCTGTCTTTGCAAGTGAGCAGTGTTCCTAGTTCTGGTGGTGGAAGGAAAGGGTATGGCCACTCAAGACAGCCCACCTTCTCCTAGGGCAGAATTGGGTCTCCCTAGCTGCCTTCTCAGCCCAGACTCTGCTCTGATCCTAGGGCCTGATGCCCGCGCAGTACTATTGATCTTCAGACTGCCTTGTCCCTCTGTCCCAGAACCCAGAACGACCAAGTCTTCTTCTGTATGTCCTCCCTAAGACCAGGATCATGCTCTGCTGAGTCCCTCAGCATTTGCAGCTTCCTGGTGGACCTGGCTCTGAGGACCCCATCCAGGTGGTTTGTGTGTTGTCAGCAGGACCAAAGGCTCGCCCTTCCTTCCTTCCTTCCTTCTTTTTTTTTTCGATCTTTTTTTGAAACAGGGTCTCCCTGTAGCCCCAGTTGGCCTGGAACTCACTATGTAGACCAGGTTGGCCTCGAACTCACAGAGATCTGCCTGCCAGAGGCTCTTTCTAAAGCAGCTTTGGTGGTTGCATTTAGCCACAGCTCTGTACTCTACTATATCTGGCACTCTTGCATGGGTCCCTCTTAGCGCTGCCCACTTTCCTACAGCATGAGTGTTAGCAGGGGTGGTAATGAAAGAACATAGAGAACCATCAGACAGGACGGTGCTGCATGTAGTGGGTGCAGGGTTTGGAAGTATTGCTGCCTGTCTAGGAGCCACTCCGGCCTCCCTGACTCTTCTTTACCTTGGTGTCAGTATTGGGGATATTGAGGCAAGATCCTGCATACAGCATTACATATATACTAAAGCTGTTGGCCCAGGTTAAGATACTAAACATAGGGGTCTCCTGATTCACCCAAAGCCAGGAGGATGAGAGAGGGGTCACCAAGATTCTGGGGAAACTGGGTCTCTGGTGGGTCAACATATAGGGGTAGTTATGTATATTGGAATTGTTTACCTGGTTTTTGCATGTATTTTGTTGACTATGTGGGTGTTGCAGCGCCAATCAGAGCCCAGCAACAGGTCAACACCTGGCTTCCTGACCTTCTAAGCTCCCTTAAGTGGGTGTCTAGGCAGGCCACAGGTGGGTGAGACCGCTCTTCCTGCTCAGGGCCTGGATCATGGTTAACATGTTCCCTTTCCTAAGATTTTTTGCACTTAATTTCTTTGAATACATCTGAAGTAAGTGCGTACCAACCTTACCTGTAGCCCAGGTGGTTTCTGCCTTGCTCTTTTGTGTGTCAATTGTATGTGATCATCGAAGACTCTGCCTGCCTGGAAGCTGCAGCCTGGGCAGGTCATTGTCCTAGGCTGAGAGGAACGGCAGAACCTGGGCCTAGATCTCAGGCTTCTCTTCAGCGATTATATCTGCTGCTGAGTGGAAGATCATAGGCACATCAGGGACTCCTGGTATTGGCCTACATTGAGAGACCCTGGAGAACCCATGTAGGAGACCAGGGAAATGCTAGTGCAGAGGTTCACAGAGGAGTCTGGCCTCAGGGAATGAATATGGGGCCCTGGAGTGATTACACAGGCCTAAACACAGCAAGCCAGCTACCCTGGCCCAACTCCTTCTTCAGACTGACCATTGATGGGTGTAACATCTGTGTCTGAACTTGATGCACCTACTATCCCACCCAGGGCCCTACAGACCGTAGCACAGCATCTATGCCCTGCTCACTGGAACCTGATGAGGTGGCTTGTAGATGGCTACCAGCAGGTCCAAAAGCCATAGCCAGTGGGCCTGGGCTTGGGGTGGCATTGGCCTAGGACTGCAGCTCTCTCGAGGCTAACCTGTTCCTTGGCTCTGGCCCCAGTGGACCACGGGCTGCCCCTCCTTGCTCTATGTCCCTGGCACCTGGTAAGGGAAGAAAAGAATTGCTCTGTGGATCATGGTTAACACGTTCCCTTTCTTAACTAATTTTTTTGCACTTAATTTCTTTGAGTACCTTTTTATTTTGCTATATTTTGTACTTACAGAAAAGGTGCAGAAATAACATAAAGCTCCCATATACTCTTCACCTAAACCTACTGTCCTGGTTAAGCTGCAGTTGTCGACTTGACACACCTGGGAAGAGGGAGCCTCAGCTGAGGCGTTTCTCCAATGACTTGTTCTGTGACCATGTGTGAGGCATTTCTGGATTGTTGAGTGATGTGAGAAGGCCCAGCCCACTGTGGGTGGTGCCACCCTGGCCCTGCTTTGTAATAGAAAGCAGACTGAGCAGAGGAGCGAGCCAGGAAGCAGCGTTCCTCCATGGTCTGTGCTTCAGTTCCTGTCTCCAGGTTCCTGCCCTGAGTTCCCTCAGTGATGGATTATGGCCTGGGCGTTGTAAGATGAAACAAACCCTTTCCTTTCCAAGTTGCTTTGGTGGTGGTGTTTCATCACAGCAAAGAAAGCAAACTAAGAACACCTGCCAGCTGTTTACATTTTGCCCTGTTTATTGCTTTGCCTTTGTTCCTTTCAAGCTGGTTCTTGAGGGCCTGTCTTTGTGGCCCTGCATCAGCTTATAGGCAGGGGAGACAGCTGAGGCCTTGGTTGGTCTTGGGGTCATGTGTTTGGAGAGTAAAGACCCCAGGTATCTGCTGGAGTATCCCTTCTCTGGGCATGTTTGAGGCGCATTTACTGTACTGGCAGGAATGTTGCAGAGGCTCTGATGTGCCCTTGGGCTGCCAGGGGAGCAGCATGGTCTAGAAGCTTATGGCCACCCTGTGTGCTACAGGGGTACTCTGATCCATTGGTGGGAGATTATGAGGACTTGCCAGAACCCTCTTCGCCATTGAATTGTCACTGAGTCTTCTAGGTGCTTTAGTGACTTGCATTCCCTCCTTCCCTCTGTGTAGGCTGGTGGGACTTCACCTGAAGTACTGACACCTGCCTTTTGTATGTGTCTATTTGTAATGATGTGGTCCTGGACCTATTCTGTTCAATAGGCTACAATGTATTATTTATTTTGGCCCTCAGCCAGTCCTGTCCTTCAGATTGGCCTGGGTTCTTTGGGTGTGGCCTCATTTCTTGGACACTCACTTTTTGTGGAACAAGTACTCCATATTCACCCTGGACTTTCCCTTCCATGGTCCTGGAGTTAGCCACTTCTTTACAAAACCCCGTTCCTTATAGTATGGCAACACTTGCCAGTCTGTGCAGTGTGCAGGCTGGCCTCCTGTGACCATGTGTCAGCAGTGCTGAGGTTCAGGCCTGGGTGAACACGCTTGCCATGTGCCATTGCTTTAGTACCTCCTTGGGTCAGGGAGGAAGGAACTGTGTATCTGTTTGTGCTTACACGTGTACACGCACACACATCACACATTTAATATATCAGGCCCACTCCATCTCCACCTCATGTCTGTGGCTCCTCTCCAACCCTGAGACTCCTCTTCTGATCAGCATCAGTCTCTCTATTCTTTTGTTCAAGCCTGAAATACAAGTTTGATACCTTCCAGTCAACAGCGTGGAGAAGAGCAGAGCTTACTAACTAGAGTTCTGTGTTGCTCATGTCTCTTTAGGTAAAATTTCCATGTGGTGAGATGTAGAAATCTCTTAAGTGTTGGCATCTTAAGTCTTGGCAAAATGCCATACCTGAGCGCTTGCCTCTGTGGAAACACATTCCTGTGCCTTCCCTACGGGGCTCAGCTTCATTCTTCTTCCAGTCTGTGCCCCAAGCCCCGGTGTAGCTCTCATCCAACTTTTCTTATTTTTTATGTGTATGAGTATATTGGTTTGCATGTAGCTTGGTGGACCTGTGTGATGCAGTGCCTGCTGAGGTGAGAAGAGGGTGTTGGATCCCTCGGAACTGGAGTTATAGTTGTTAACTGCCATGTGGGTGCTGGGAATTGAACCCGGGTCCTTTCCAAGAGCAGCCAGTGCCCTTAACCACTGAGCCACCTCTCCAGTCCTTCACCCAACTTTTTTTGAAAAAAACTTATTTATAAAAGGAAGAGTTTATGGACCGGGCATGGTGGCACACGCCTTTAATCCAGCACTTGGGGAGGCAGAGGCAGGTGGATCTCTGTGAGTTCAAGGCCAGCCTGGTCTACATAGTGAGTTCCAGGACAGCTAGGGCTACAGGGAGACCCTGTCTCAAAAAGACCAAAAAAAAAAAAAAAGAGTTTATTTAGCTTACAGTTCCAAAGGGACAAGAATCCATCATGGTGGGGGAGGCATGGCAGCAGAGGTGACTGGAGTAGGAGCAGAAGCTAAGTACTCATATCTTCAAGCAGGCACAGGAAGCAGCGAGTAACTGGAGATCCAATAAGGTTTAAGAACTCTCTGAGCCTGCCCCCAGCGACTTGCTTCTTCCAGTATGGCCATGCCTTCTAAGACCTCCCAAAACAGCACCACCAACTGGGGACATAATGTTCAAATACTTGGAGCCTATGGGGGACATTCTCATTCAAACCACCATGTTCCACTCCCTGGCCCCATAGGCTCATGACCATATAAAATGCGTTTAGTCCAACCTTAAACACCCGTAGTCTTTACTAGTCTCAAAACTATTCAGAAGTCCACAGTGCAAAGTCTCTTCTGAGAGGTGGTCTCTCACTCCGCCCCCCCCCCTTTTTTTCGGTCTTTTTGAGACAGGGTCTCCCTGTAGCACCAGCTGGCCTGGAATTCGATATGTAGACCAGGCTGGCTCAAGCTCAAAGAGATCTGCCTGCGTTTGCCTCCCAAGTGCTGGGATTAAAGGTGTGCGCCATCAGGCCCAGCTTGTTTTGTTTCTTTATTTTATTTTTTAATTTTATCTTATGTGTATTGCCTGCATGTATGTGAGTGCACCCGTGTCGTACAATGCCACGGAGGTCAGAAGAGGGCTTCGGATTCCCCTGGAACTGGAGTTAAGGATGGTTCGTAGCTGCCATGTGGGTGCTGGGAATCGAACCCGGATCCTCTGCGAGAGCAGTCAGTGCTCTTAACCAATGAGCCATCTCTCCAGCCCCTGTTTTGTTTCTTTTTTAAAAATATATTTAATTTTATGTGTATGAGTGTATTGCCTACATGTGTGTAAGTGCACTCATGTCATGCAATGTCTGTGGAGGTCAGAAGAGGGTGTCAGATTCCCCTGGAACTGGAGTTCTGGACAGTTGTTAGTCACTATGTAGGTACTAAGAATCGAACCCGGGTCCTCTGCAAGAGCAACTAGTGCTCTTAACTGCTGGGCCATCTCTCCAGCCCGTTTTTTTTTTTTTTTTAAACGGGCTGGAGAGATGCCCAGTGGTTAAGAGTACTGACTGCTCTCACAGAGGACCCGGGTTCAATTCCCAGCACCCACATGGGGGCTATGAACCATCCTTAACTCCAGTTCCAGGGGAATCTGAAGCCCTGGGTGCACTCACATACATGCATGCAATACACTTGTACATGTAAAATAAAAATAGTAAAATATTTTTGGAAAAACAGTGCTGTGTCTCCTCCTCTCCTTGTTGACTCAGTTTCATGGTTTGGCTGGGCCTGTGGCCACAAGAAACTCTTGGCCTTAGGGGCCCCATTCTTGTGCTTGTCCTCCCTGTCTGGTAGCACCCTTATGTTGCCCCCTGTGTACACACACACACACACACACACACACACACACAGTGTACCTTGCACACACACCTGTCTCGGGCCTGCTCTCTCCCAGCACCACTGTGCTCTAAGCCTTTGTTCCATGCTTATGCCTTAGAGGACATGTCCTGGATCCCATTTCCTGCCAGCTCACACATGTCCCTCCCTATCCTGGTGAGAGACACAGGTCTGAGTGTGTCTGTCTGGCCACAGTCCGTACCCACTTCTGGGCTGTTCACTCTTGTTTCATCTGATGATCTGCAGTGTGAAAACCAGGTGAAGACACCAAGGCAGGACATCACCTGTGGGGCAGCAGTGTGTGTACTCTGTGCAGAAGGAGCTAAGTACGCACCAGGCCTCTGGCCCAGGAGAGGGGTCTTGAGGATGACTCCTGGAGCCTTCATTCCCTCCTGCACGCCCCCCCCCAAGCTTCCCCACGTGGTGCTGAAGCAGGTCTCTTCCGGCAGGTTTTTTAGAATTTTATTTTATGAGAACAGGCGGTTACAGCTCCCCAAGTGCTGTAAAAGTTAATGTGATGGCCTCCCTGCGCCTGTGCTCATTTTTATAATTTTTTATTTTATGAAACAGGACAGGGAGCTTAGTGACTTATTACTATTCATTTCGTTTCAATGCAGTAAATATTGATTCAGTTGGGGGTTTTCAATTTAAACCACTCGGCGATTATATAAAATATTACCGGCCTCTGAAATTATGCTTACCGATCCCTTCGGCTGCTCATTAAGGAAGGAGTGCGATTTTTAGATCCCTCTGCCTTCATCATTCTAATAAATGGGCTGAGATACGTTTTTGCATGGAAGGTGCCACAGAAGTTGCCAGCAGGGGCTTGACAGTGTGGATGGAACTCTTAATACGGAAGTCATTTCAAAGCGTGCCTTGGTTATTTATTTATTTATTTATTTATTTATTTATTTATTTATTTATTCTGTTTGAAGCAGGCAGGCCGGCCTTTGAGCTTGGGCCCTCTGTGGTGCCCGGCTGCAAGGCTGAGTGGTATCCTCCTGAGCCAGACACCTGCTGTGTTCACTGTAGCTGAGGCCCGAGCCCTCCCTCAGCCTTTTGGAGAGGGCTGGGCAGGAGAACCATTTTGTAAGGGTATCAGCTGGGCCCTGTTCAGCACTGAGACAGATATACCTGAGGGACACCCCCTATCCTTGAGGAAGGGAGGGGGCTTTCTCTCAGAGATATTAGAACCCAGTCCTTGCTGATTGGTGGGCCAGAGCCCCTGAGGAGGGAGCTCCTGAGTGCCAGGACCCACCTCGCACTGATGGCTGAGTTGACCACTGTTGTTCTGTCTTTTGCTATTCTGACAAGCAGTGCATGTGCACTGTACTGTGCCCATAATGCCCTCCCTAGACTCTCCTAAGTCTCAGAGCATGAAACCATCCGGGGATTTTACATTTAGATCTGTTCCTTAGCCTGGTCTCTCCACATCTGAATAGACATCTTCTTATGGTGAGTTCCTGGATGGCCCTGTGACCAGTGTAAGCATATTCTAGTTTCCTGAGAGTTCCCCAGGAAACTTCAGGGCCCCTGTGCTCCTAGGTTGGAGTAGAGCTTGAGTTATTCCTCAACTGCTTCTCAAGGTCTGGAGAAAGAGGGCAGGGCTGTAACCTATAGGCTCTTCTTCCCTCCAGGGTCACACCCTGATGGTGGCCCCTCCAACACTACCACTGCTGCTTCTGCAGGCTGTCTGGGCTGCTGGCATGGAGATAAGACGCACCTAGGCTAGAGTGTGATGAGGTTGTCTGGGGGTGACAGGGAAAGGGTATGGCCAGGGCCAGGAGGTACCTAGACAGGTCAGCTCAGGGTCTTGGAGTGGCCCCGTGTTGAGGCCCTGTAGGACAGAGGCGTGGCAGGGTAGGCAGAGACCCCATCCTCTCCATTTCATGATGTGAACTCCTCTGCCTCACTGGACCGTCCAGACTCCCTTTGTCCCTCCAGTGCAGTACTGAAGGTCGACAGACCAGCCGGAGCACACCTGGAGTGGTAGGGCAGCAAGTGGTAGGGCTGAGGCTAGCACATCCTCCTGCTCCAGGTTCTGCACTGATGCCCCATGTCTGTCCCCTGCTGACCTCTGTGGCGTCTGTCTCTTCAGTCCCTCTCAGTTCAGTGTGCTCTGTGCCTGCCTGTTCCACGTGTGTCTGACTTTTCTTTCTTCTTCCTCTTTATCCTGTCCCTCTGTGGCATGCCCTCTCCGCCTTCACTCCTGACTCTTTGTGTCAAGCTGTGTCTGACACACATGTGGGAGGGGATGCTTCCTAGGGCATGTTGTCAGGCATGAGCAGGATGAGGGCTTCCCAGTAGAGGAGTGAGAGCTGTGCATGGGGTCCACAGCCCCAGACAGTGCTCCCTGGAGTGCAAGCCTGAGGGACAATCCGAGTGGGCACCTGCTGCTCCTCCAATCTGCTTTGAAGCTCAGGCCCTCGAGAAACCTTGCAGCCCAGCATATTCCCTGCCTCCCTTCCAGTTGGCTAACTCTGGCCCAGTCCACCCCAGCTTTGCTGCACGTGGATGTCTCTCTTAGGTTAGGAGGTTGCAGAAGGCCAGGGCACTGAGGGTAAGGGGATCCTCTGTGTACCCACTGAGACATTGATGGCTCCCAGATCAGGGCTGGCTCTAAGGCCCTGGTTGCCTCCTCCTGTTTGTGAGCCCCATATGGCAGAATTTGGCCTGTAGGGTGTAAAAGTGATCTCTTTGCCCTTCTTGTTGGTGTGTGTGACTGAAATCCTGTCCTGTGTGACAGGTCTATGGTGAGGACCATCACAATCAGGCAGGTATGATTTCACCCCGTCCTGGCTTGTAGATGGCTGTTCCTGTCCCTTTTATGGGTAAATCCTGAGGGGTAGGACCCAGAAGGACACTGCCAAAACATAACCATAGACCGACCACATCATGAGGTGTGTGATGACGTAGCTGGAGGACGCAGCCCACTCAGAAGGACTACAGGCTTCTCCCTGAGCCTGGGAAGCACATGTATTGACCTGTGTGTGGCTGTAGTTGCTGTCTGAGCCCTGTGGGTGAGGGGAAGTCATGGAAAGTCCTGAACTGTACACACAGAAGAAACTGGAGATGCCACCTGACTGAGAAAGACAAAATGTCCTTGTCACTCAGTGTCACCTAGGTACCTTACATCATTAAGTGCTCTTTTAAATACCCCTTTTGCCCTGGTTTTAAAGGTGGTAGTAAAGTGTCATTCAGATAATCAATACTATATCTGTCTCCCCATATATCAGTCTGCCAGCTGATACTACCTCCAAAATATTCATTTCTCAGGGCTGGGCCTGGTGATGGGCTAGTGGGAAGTGGTAGTCTTACCCCAGAGTGTGGCGTTTCAGGAACAGGCTCCTGTCGTGGCTGCTGTCTAGAGGGGTCATACTGTGGCCTGGGCTCCCTGCCAGGTGTTCACTTGGAGTCCAGGTAGACTCACCCAAGGACCCCACTGTGCCATGCTGAGGAGGAAGGTGTCGAGGGTTGGCGTCTCTGTCATCACAGTGTCAGGGAATGTGGACTCTCGAGGTTGGGGTGAGGTCCCTTCTTTGACCTCTGTCCCACCTGCCTTCCTAACCTCCCATCTACATTTATCCCTTATATCACTCTGTTCTCAGAGATAAGAGGGTGATGCTCTGTTTCTACCCTGAGCCTAGAGCACAGGCCCTTGATAGGTGGGTCTCTGTAACCCCTGTGGGGCTGCCTGCTCTTAAGTTCTGTGGTTCTCCACATCATCTTTTCCTGCCTTGCATCTGCTGAAGCTTTTAGAGGTCTCAGTGCTTCAGGTCCATCTGGGACAGCTGAGGCTCATGGGGCCCTGAGGGGTGTTTTGCTGGTAATGTTGACCTGATGTATGGATTCAGTTGCAGTTTGAGAGACCTCTGTGTATCAGGAGCAGGCCCAGGTACTCTGGCCAACCTGCAGGTGGGTGGGCAAGTTGGGACCCCAGCTCCTGCTGGGCCACTGCCAGCACCAGGCCAGGCTTTTGCTGGCTTTCCCCGAGTCAGCAGGGTGCCTGTGGCTGCCCGCCTCTCTCTAGAGCTGCAGCCCCCCTGTGTAATTTGCGGTGGGATGTCTGTTAAGATTGCGTCCACTTCCCAAGTCAGCACTTAATTGGCAAGGCGCTTGATTTAACAGCGTGGGAGCCTCCACCGGAAAAATGGCTTGAATAAATCTCTGCCTGACGCCAGAAAATAGATATAATCTCAGCATTAACTACATTAATAGTAGCAGGAGCTGAATTAAGAAAGCCATAAAGCATAGGCAGGGAGCATAAATTATGGTCCCTCCTCCCCTGCACATTTGGGTCAGGGAGGTGGGCTTGGGCGGGACAGGGGCTTAACTGCAGGTCCCACCTCCTGGTGATCTGAGCAGGAACCTGAGCAGGAGCTGGAGGGGTGGCTCTGACCTGGTGTGACCTGTGGGTCTGTTTCCTGCAAAGGTCCCAGCTGCAGGGAGGTTAGCTGTGTGGTCCAGCCCTCCCTTCTTGGCTCTTGCTTGTGCTAGGCCTGAGTAATCCTAGCAGGGTAGGCCCTGGTCAGCAGTACCACTGGGTGCTAGAATAGCCCGTTTGTCATCAGCTGGAGTGGCAGAGCAGGATTAGATTCTGTTTGGGGCACTGATTCCAAGCCCCATGCTTGTCCTCCATTCTTGGAGGAGGCCATGTCCGCTTGCTGGTTGGGCAGACATCACCTGATCACTGTCTGGGCCCCTCAAGCCTGACCATGAGTTCACCACTTTTCATTATTGTGCCTTGGTCCTCCCCAGGGGGCTCTCATCTGATGACAGTGACTTTGGCCAGGGCAAGTACCATTGGCTGGGCTACTGCATGGGTCTGGTACAGGGGTTACTAAATGTAGGGAGAGCCAGGGTGGACATGTCCTACAGGTGGAATTGCTTGCTGCTCTGCCCTGTCTGTCAGGAACGTGGACACCTCTGGGGTTTCGGTTTGGTTCTTCGATCCAACATTGTTGGCTTATTGTTTCCTTGCCTCAGGCTTGGCTGTCTCTCTGGGACCCCTCGGCCCTTTTGAGGGTTCAGGGTGTTGCTTTTGTCACTTTCCTCATTCCAGTTCTGCCTTTCTCTTTAAGAACACTTGCTAAAAGTTCATATCTGTGTGTGCCGTGAAGTCTGTATTTTCCTCTTAAAATTCCAGCACGCCAGAGTGCCCCACCCCCAACCCCTTACGACCTCCCTGATCTCCTTGGGTCTGTCCTGAGCTTCCTGGTAATGAAAACATATAGCAGGCCCTACAGAGTTCCTTTTGTTTGTCACTTGCTATGGATTAGATTGTGTCCCATTGGAATTCATAAGGTGAAGCCCTGACCCTCATGCTGGCCATACTTGGAGAGGAGATCTCCAGGAGAGAGTGAGGTTAACTGGGGTCATACATATTCAGTCCTAATCTGGTCTGATTGGCACCATATAAGAGGAACAGACACAGATACACCTGGAGGAAAGCCAGGTGAGAGGAGTGGGGAAGGCACCGTCTGCAGCCAGGAGAGCCAAGGCCAGGAAGGAGGCCAGCCTCAGGAAGAGGCTTGTCTCTGCTGTTGATGCGCCCATGCTATGGGGGGCAGCCCAAGCTGGGCAGCTTGCCCTTGGTCCTCAGGCTGGCTGTCCATGGTACTGTGTGTGGCAATGGCTCCTGCTTTCTCCCACAGCTTGTCCATTTTGCTATTGGTGAGCATCTGGGTTACTTCCTGCCTGAGCATCTGCCCAGCCTTGGGCAGGCCCTCAGCCTTGTTGGGCCTGTCCCTGGGTGGCAGGGAGTTCTGCCTGTTGGTGGGCGCTGAAGTAGTAGAAGAGACAGCTCGATTTCCATGCAGTCACCCAGGTTGCACCCAGCTACAGTATAAGTGCTGCAGTTGTCCAATGGCTTCTGCCAGGTCTCCCATGAGTCCCAGGGATTGAACTCAGGCTGTCAGGCTTGATGGGCAAGTACCTTAACCCACTGAGCCATCTTGTCAGCCTCCTCATTGAGGTTCTAATTTGTACATCCTGATGAGTAAATGATGCTGAGCATCTTCCAACACTTAGCACTCTGTGGTTGTGCCTTTTTATTGATTTGCTAGACTTCTGTATATATCGTGGATCATTCTTCTCCTAGACATCTTGTTATATTCTAGGGCTTCCTTTTGGTATTGCTGGAGATGAACCCAGGATCTTGGACCTATCAGGCAAGTGCGCTGCTGCTGAGCTACACCACAGTGCTAGGGTTTGCTTTTTGAGACACGATCTCCCTTGTAGCTCCAGCTGGCCTGGGACTCACTATTTAGATCAGGCTGGCCTTGAATTCACAGAGATCCTCCTGCCTCTGTGTCCTGAGTGCTGGGAAGAAAGGCGTGCGTCACCGCGTCTGGCTCAGTCTTCTTTTAATGTTCTTTGTATCCTACTTAAGCATTTGCTTATTCAAAGTCATATTTTCTTCTAGAACCTTGGAAAAGTCCTGTTTAAGTCCTTCTTGAGCTGAGTTTTATTTGCAGCCTGAGGTGGGGTGGGTTAGGCTTCTTTTGTCTCCCAAAGGTCATAAAAAGGAGCTCCCTTAACTTCTTGTCCAAGTATATGGGTGTCAGCTCACCAGACCCTCAGATACTGTAGTTGTTTTTAGATGTCTCATTCCTTTTTTGGGGGGGGTCTCCCTGTGGCCCCGCTGGCCTTAAAGGGGTGCACCGAGATGCCTGGCTTTTTTTTTTTTTTTTTTTTTTTTGGTCTTTTTGAGACATGGTTCCCCTGTGGCCCAGCTAGCCTGGAACTCTCTATGTAGACCAGGCTGGCCTTGAACTCATAGAGATCCACCTGCCTCTGCCTCCCAAGTGCTGGGATTAAAGGTGTGTGCCACCACACCTGGCCTTTGTTTCTTTTTTTAAAAAAATTTCTAAGGGGCTGGAGAGATGGCTCAGCGGTTAAGAGCACTGACTGCTCTTGCAGAAGACCTGGGTTCGATTCCCAGCACCCACATGGCGTCTACGAACCGTCCTTAACTCCAGTTCCGGGGGAATCCAAAGCTCTTTTCTGACCTCCGAGGCATTGCACAACACGGGTGCACTCATATACATGCAGCCAGTACACTCATACATATGAAATGAAAGTAATAAATAAAATATTTAAAAATTTTTTAAAATTAATTTTCTGGGCATTTCATGCAACATATTTTGATCATATTCAGCTTAACTCCTCCCAGATTCCTCCTCTCCCCCTTCCTTCCTGTCCTTTTTTTTTTCCTTAATTTAATGACACATGGACTCCAGTTTGTGCTACCCACATACTCCTGGGTGTGAGCCATGCTCTGGCTTGTGGTCACCTGCCAGGAGTCACACCCTGCAGAACACGGATTCTCTCCCAGAAGCCATCAGCTGTCCATAGCTCCTCAGGGATGGGGACTCATGAACCCTTCCCACTCCATTGTGCAGTGTTGACTGGCTCAGTCTTGTGCATGCAGTCACAGCTGCTGTGAGTTCATGAGTGCAGCAGCCTGTCATGTCCAAAAGATACTGTTTTGCTCCATCCTCTCTGACCTATGACTCTTAGTTTCCATCCCCTCTTCTGCATTGGTCCCTGAGCCTTGGGGGAGGGTGTGTGGTACTGTCCACTTCTGGCTGAGCCCTCCACAGTCACTTGTTCTCTGCACTTTGACCAGTTGTGGGTATCTGCACTCACCACCATCCCATCCACCTTGCACGGAGAAGCTTCTGTGAGGTGAGAGCTGCGCTAATCTGCAGGTGGATGACGCTCAATGGCCTCCTCATTCTTTTATTATCATTCTTATTTTATGTGTATGAGAGTGTTGCCTGCATGTAGCTAGGTGCACCCGTGTCATGCAATGCCCACAGAGGTCAGAAGAGGGTGTCGGATCCCTAGAACTGGAGTTAGGACTGTTGTTAGCTGCCTTGTAGGTGCTGGGAATCGAACATTTACTTCATAATTAGCTACCCATTCATCCTAGTAATTCTAATGAACTTTTGTTGTTGAGCCTTGTGGTCTGTTCCTTGGTATTAGTATAGATGTCACTTTTTGGCAAGGCTTTCCCAAAGGTTGGGAGAGGAATGTTGCTGTGAGTCTACTTAGCATCAAGACTCGTGGGTACCTGAGGTCCCAGCCAACACATGGGCTGACAACATGGAAAACCTGGGTTGTTTCCAAGTACAGAAGATCAAGAGCACTGCCTGGGGTATACATCAGCCAGAACTGCCAGGGACAGCTGTACTGGCCACGCAGCAGGCCTCAGCCCCTTTACCCATATTGCTGAACTCTACACTCCGAGTGGGGCCATTAAGGCCTTGCAATACCTGTTTTTTGCAGCTTACATACAAAACACCAATAGCTTCAGCTAAAATGGATTTTTAAAAGTGTCATTTTATGGAGAATTTTACTTTCCATCTTGTTGTTTATTAGGCTCTTAAAGGGAAAGCTTGTAATGCATCCATTGATCGAAATACCAATTGAATAGACGTGAGCACATAAAGCACATAAAGTCGCCCAGCCCTCATATTGGGGCAGCAGCATCTGTAATGGAGGCATTGCGATTAGCATCGTCCACCACCACTGGGCTGGGCTGGCAAGGGGCGCCGCTGATTCATTGTTGTTCATTAATAGGAGAGACAAGGTGGGGTGAGATCCCTCAGGAACAAGCAGCACCCTAAGAGTCCTTGGGTGACACAGCAGAGCCCTGCCGGGAACACTGCTAGGCTGCCCCCCATAGGTCAGCCTAGAGCCCTAGTGAGCCCACTCTTCCTCCATCCCTTCACCAACAGCAGCCACCCACTTGGCAGGTTGCCTTGCCTGCCCCTTGACCTTCTTTCCCCTTTAGCAGCGCACATGCTCAGCTTCTCCGTGCGCATTCCCACTCTCAGTGTGGCCTGATGGGACAAGGTGGCCCTTTCCCTTTGCACATTGTCCCTACATCCCAGGGATGTTGAATCTGCTTCTCATCTCTGCTCTGCCTATCCTGGTATTCCTGCTAGGCTTCTTCCCAGAAGGACTGTCTCCATCCTGAGAACCTGAGACACTGTGTTGTCCAGGTCAGTGGGCTAAGCCTGTTGAGTGAAGGCCCTGTCCCTCAGAGCGTGTCAAGTGCTTCCCTGCCCAGGCTCTGCAGGTACTGAAGACTTTGGGTAGGACCAGCACTGCAGGGAGGAGTGTTCATACTGGCTGGAACCCGCACCAGCATGCTCATGTACCTGCGCACACATAGGTGCACACACTAGCTCACCCTCCGAGATGAAAGGCCGGGGTGGGGTGGTCGGCATTTCTGGTGGAAAGCCCGGCTAAGCAGTTTAGTGCCTGTCACGGCGGCTCCGCCTGACCTACTTGGGATTCGCCGTGCAAGCGGCCTCTTCTGCTGACTACGCAGTATCGCTAGCTCAGCTCCAAGCTTCAAAACCCATGCTCCATTTCCTGAAAAATGCTTCCCTGGTTGTTTTCTCTGCTCCCTAGCTGGCCTGCCCATCTCCTGCACTGTCACCACAAGCTAGGGCAGCCTGGCTCCATGCACTGCCCATCTCTGGCTGGCAGTGTCCGGGTCACCATCTACCCTCATATGTCCTCTGACCCTCCTCTCTTTGCCCAGCCCACTGTTCCCTTTGAGCTCAGCTTTTGATGCCCAGCTGACTACCTTGTTACAAGAGCTCCCTGCCCCATCCAGCAAGCCCTTGTTCTGTCTCCCACTGCCCCTGCCTGTAACTCATGAAAAGCTTCAGAAACCTACCCCGATCCTTGCCCCTCCTGAGAGGTCCTAGGAATCTCAAACACCCACACCCCTGCTCCCATCTGGCATGTGTCCATTAGCACAGATTTACAGAGCTGCCTGCGTGCCACACGGTATGAGCCCTGGCTTCTGAGCTCTGGATGACAGACTAGTGACTAGGTAGAGCCCATGCCTTTCCTGGACTGGGAATGTCTCCCTCTCATTGGGGACTGAGGAAGGTTTCCCCAAGGACATGATGCCTGAGCCTGGACCAGATGAGTCATGTCTTCAGACAGACAGAGGTCCAGTGCCGGGGGCATCATGCTTCATAGGTTCTAGAATTTTTCAGGGTAATTGGAATTCTGAACTAGAGAGAGGAATGGAGGCAGATGACCAGCGAGGACCTGAGAGCCCAGCCCGTGGACTCCGCAGCACAGTCACAGTGAAAAAACTGACTACCGGGTTTGGAGGGACTTTATCAGTTATGTAGTTTCAGTTCAATGGTCAGGGCAAAGTGGATGAAGGAACATCCCCATCCTAAACCAGTGAGAAACTGGGCTGACTAGAGTATCAGCAGAGACAAGTGGGTGAGTCCTGACCTGGAGGGGAGATAGCAAGGCCTTGTTTCTGAGAGATCTATGTGTGGGAGGCAGAGGGTCCTGGGGAGAGAGGACAGACTAGGAGAGGGTGGATCTGGGCAGAGGGTATATGTGGATAGCAACTGTACACCTGGACCTTCATACTGAGGGCACAGGATAAGCATGGACTTTTATTTGTTTCTTGTTGGGAAGTGTGTTCACGTGCCCACATGCGCTATCCAGACACAAGGAAACCTCCACCTTTCTTTTGGTTTTGATTTTTTTGAGACAGCCTCACTAATGTAGCATGGCTGACCCGGAACTCTATGTAGACCAACTTGCAGAGATCCACCTGCCTCTGTCTCCTGAGTGTTGGGATTAAGGAGTGTGCCGCCACACCCAGCCTGTCTTACTTTTTGAGACAAGGTCCTTCACTGGCCTAGGTAGAGCTCACCAAGTAGGCTAAGCTAGTTAGCCAGTGAGCCCCAGGAATTTGCCTCTTTCTGCCTCCCCAGTGCTGATACTACAGGTACGCCACCACACCTGGCTTTTTACATGTGCTCTGGAGGTCCTCATGTTTGTATAACAAGCACTTCACCAGCAGAGCCATCTCCCCAGCCCCATTGTTTTTTTTAACAGACAAGACCTTCAGGTCCCAAATCCAACCCTTCTGAGTCTCTTCTTTCTAATGCCCATACCCTCTCACCCTAGCTACTAGGGTGACTCTTCCCTCAACACCACATCTGTATAGGCCCAGCTCTGACCTCAGCATCTGTTGTTCAAAGGTGCTATTGGACCTGGCATGTGCAGGACATTGCTTCCAAGTTTAGAGTTGCCTAGCTGAGCTTGGGTCTCTTGAGTGCCACTGCATTGTGCCCTGCCCAGTGTGTTCCCTAGGGTCCCTGGCCCCCCTTTACCACCTGTGCTGTGAGTTCATGAGTGCAGCAGTCTGTCATCTCCGAGAGAGGAGCACATCTCTTTATCTGACCAGCTCCATGGTTGTGTCCCATTATGGGGACATTGCAGGGCCAAGGAAATTGCACCCGGAGTCTGGGTTGCAGAGACCAGGCTGTCTGGAGGACTCTCTGCGGAGGGTCATATGGGCACCTGTCAGGAAGGGCTGTTTGCCAGATGCTTGTGTACTGAGCTGCAGGTTGCTGGTAATGGTGACACAAGTGTTAGAGCCTTCTGTTGTGTCCAGACCCTGTAAAGCTAGGGAAGACCCAGGCATAGCCACCCAAGTACCCCGACCCCACCACTGCTCCTCTGCCAGCCCAAACAGCTTCTGACCTGGAAGTCTCCACTCTTAACAAGGAAGTGGACTCACAGTGCCTTTTTCTTTTTCTTTTCTCTTTTCTTACTTTCTTAAAAAAAAGATACTTTGGAGGTGTGTGCCTTTCTCCCCATTATCACTGCTTTTCATTTAAAATGTTATCTCCCCCTGCCCCATCCTTCGTGCCCCCCTAGGGGGGAGAGGGGAGGCCCAGCCTCACCCTGGTGTAGTCAAGGTTATGGTGATAAATCCTGGGGCATTGTCACTTCTATTCGGAGTAAATTGGCTGGCCGCTTTCGGGCTGAAGGAAAGATAATTTGCTGTAGTATTTCAAATGGATTAGAAATGGATTTGAAGGGAAAGTTCATGCCTCCCATTACAAAGGCGAGAAAGAAGACTATCTTAAGGCACTGTTCCCTCCCTGGCCTTCATTATCCACGCTTAATACCTTTCCTATTTTCCAGCGTTAATGAAATTTCCTGGCGGCATGGGCCTGCTGGACGGATGGGAGAAGCCTTTAGATCTGCGGCTCCCGTTGCAGAAAAGGAATTACAGAGCCGTGCCGTGAGGGCAGGCGCACGCGGGGTCCTTGGCCCCACTATTATCTCATTAATTCTATCCCCTCTTCTCTGTATAGTTCGTCTCCAAAGGCTGTCCTCTCCATTAGGGTAACAATTTACTGGAGTGCTGTGACACCCACAGCACTGAAAAGCTACAAGGCCCTGCTGGCCCCCCTGCTGCAGGGTCCATAGCCAGCGGGCAGCAGGGGAAGTGAGGGAAAGGCCCTTGCCTTGACCTCATCAGGCCCAAGGGTCTGGCCAGTTTGCCTCCAGTGCTCACCCACATGCACAGCTGTTCCACACAGGGCTCTCAGGCTCCGTGGTGAGCAAAGCAGCAAGTAGTCCCTGCCCCATCGCTAAGGACCTGGCTCCACAGGCCTTTGCACATGCAGTCTGGGATAAGAACAGAGGGGCTGGGCTGGAGAGATGGCTTAGTGGCTAAGAGCACTGACTGCTCCTGCAAAGGACCCAGGTTCGATTCCCAGAACCTACGTGGTGGCTACGAACCGTCCGTCCTTAACTCGTTCCAGGGGAATTCGACACCCTCTTCTGACCTCCGAAGCATTGCACGACATGGGTGCACTCACATACATGCAGGCAGTACACTCATATACATGAAATAAAAACATAAATTTAAAAAAAGAAAAAAAAAAGAAAACACAGGGGCTGCTCTACATGCTTCCTGCCCTCATAGCTGCTGTCACACTCCAATGAGGATTCTGTTTCTGTTTGTTTTGTTTTGTTTTTGGTCATTTGAGACAGGGTCTCCCTGTAGCCCCAGCTGACCTGGAACTCACTATGTAGACCAGGCTGGCCTCAAACTCACAGAGATCCTCCTGCCTCTGCCTCCCAAATGCTGGGATTAAAGGCGTGCACCACCTTTACACCTGGCTGGTTTTTTTGAAGAAGGAAAGAGAAAGGACAAATTGATATTTCCTGATCATTCATAAGAATGTAAACATGGACATAGAACAGTGAAGAGAACACTGTGCATCTCTCAGTTCTCATCAGTGAAGCTCCCTCATGCAACAGAGGGTCGGGAGCACAAATGGCCAAAACACAGTGAATGAAAGTTGGCGGAGAATGGGTCCTTGGACAGTCTCCTATATTGGGGTCCATTCACCCAGAGCTCAGAGACCATGGCTGAAGAGGGGGCAGAAAGATTGTTAGAACCAGGGAGGAGGTGCATGACCACACAGAAATGGCCCTACAGGCGCCTGGGACCCTTCTTGTACAAGCCTACAGCAATGCTGTCATCATGCAAACTTAGGCAGACAAAAACGCAGCATAGAACTGTGGAAATGAACAGCAGTCCCCAATCTTAGTCAGAGAATTATTGGCAGCTGATTACTGCTGGATGAGAAAGAGATGGTCTTCTTGAAGAGGGAGACGAAACCCAGGTGGATGAACCCTTCTTGAAGACTAAACCCTTCTTGAAGATAGGCTGACTAAACCCTGGTGGATGAACCTGCACTGAGGGACATCTGGGGACACTAACTTTACATAATAGGCCTTAATACAAATGACAGACTGTATGGACTCCAGTGAGGGGGGGGCTGTGGGAGGTGCCAAGGGGGAAGGGGGAAGGGGGGATAAAGATGGTTTTATGTATGAAATACACAAACTCAATAAAAAAATATAAAGCCAGGCGTGGTGGCGCACGCCTGTAATCCCAGCACTCGGGAGGCAGTGGCAGGCGGATCTCTGTGAGTTTGAGACCAGCCTGGTCTACATAGCGAGTTCAAGCCTGCTGATATAAAGAATATAAACGTGGGCCAGAGAGATGGCTTAGCAGTTACGAGCACTTCCTGCTCCTCCAGAAGACTTCAGTTTAGTTTCCAGTACCCATGTCCAGTGGCTCACAACTGCTTGTAACTCTGGCCTCTTGTCATATGTGACATTCACTCACAGAGACACACACAAATACACATAAATAAAAAAATATTTTTATTTTATGTGTATGAGTATTTTGCCTACATGTATATAAGTGCAACCATGTCTTACAAATGCCTGTGAAGGCCAGAAGAGGATGTTGAGTGGAACTGGAGTTACAGCCAATTGTTAGTCACTGTGTGAGTGCTCGGAACCTAACCTGGGTCCTCAGAACAGTCAGTACTCTTAACCACTGTGCCATCTCTCTAGCCCCTAAAATAAGTATTTTAAAAAAAAGAATATAAATATGTCAAGCCAGGCATGGTGGTACACACCTGTAATCCCACATTCAAGAGGCTGAGGCAGGAAGATCTGTTTGAGATCAGTTTGGGTTACATAGCAAGACCTTGTCTCAAAGAAAGTAAAATAAAACAATAAAATGAACATTTGGAATAGCTAAGACCATCTAGGGAAGAACTGTAACTCCAAATGAGCCTTTCACCTTTGAAGACCAATCATGAAAAGTAGGTGTTAATGAAGCTGGCTTAGCCTTCTGAGGGCACAGGCTGTGGAAACCAGGCCTGGGTATAACATCCCAGCCCAACCTGAACCCCATGCTGGCCCCTGGGTCCTGGTTCCTTGAGGCAGGCCCTTGACAGTCCCTAGCCTGAGGCTTCTCATACAGGGAGGTAGGGGCTGCAGATCTCCTTTGCGGAGCAGGTGCTCACAGAAGTGAAGGAACACTTTGCAGTTCTGGCTGGGCCTGGCTAGCTCTATGGCTGCCCCATACTGCTTTAACCTGTGGCTTGTCTGTGGCTACTCTAGGGAGGGATTGGTAGGAAGCATATTCAGAACTCACCATGCATGACACATCAGCCCCCCTCCACCCTCTGCTCCCCCAAGGATGCTTCTGCAGGGAGTGCATCAGGTGAGTTCTTGCAGGACTGGGCCCAAAATGGCAGCTGAACATGAATGTGATTTCCTGCTGTTCTGCACACTTCCTGGTAGTTGTAGACAAGTGTGGCTATACTGTGAACAGAGTTGGAGTACTTGGGAGGAGTGTACTTGGAGTACTTGGGACCCTGCACAGACCCCAGGCAGGACTCACCAGGCAAGATTAGATGACCCTGGTGGGGAAGACCAGAGTTGGCCTCTAGCCTCAGTTCTCGGATGACTAGAGGCTAGGTGAGGGGTCACTACTGCAAAGTGGTACCCTCCAGCCCCCAGGCCCCTATTCCTCATGTCACTTTAGCCCCAGGCTGGTGGACACAGGTATACAGGCCCTCAGGATAGTGAAGGACTAGCCAGCCTCAGGTTGAGCAAACTGGAGCAGCTACAGCCCCAGTTCCATTTTCTTCTACCTGGGCATTTGGGCATCCCTCTGCAGTGGCCATAGCTCCTATGGAGGATCAGGACATACCACTCCACTGAGCCTCTAGGTCTTCAAGTAGAAGGCTGATGGCACTAGAAGACCTTTTTTGGTTGGGCCTTTCCTCGTACATGGTGCAAGCCAAAGGTATAGGGCCAGTGTTCATTGGGCTGCATGTGCCCTGGGGTCCCAAGGTCTGATGGCCTGCAGCCTAGAGGGCCCTTTCCTCACCAGATGGTGCCCTGTGACAGGCGGGGCAGTGGCCAGGCAGACCGACCGCTGCAGCCTGGCCTATTGGCAGGACTCTTTCCCTCTAAGATTGGTGTTTGTGAACTTGAATTTTAATTAAGGGAAACTAGGTTAAGTGCCTTCTGTGGCCTGCTCACACTGTGTGTGTACTTACACCGCAGCTCTGGTCCCCTGATGCCTGACTCGCTTTGCTCACATTATCTCTCTAATGAGCCCTCAGAGGCACTAGCCGGCAAGAGTTATCCCATCTTGCAGGTGGAGAGACCAAGGCCCAGAGGGGCTCTGGTGCTGAATGCTAGAATGGTAGTTGAGCTTAAGCACAGGGTGTGCCTCCCCTAGCACCTCCTTTCTGTGTAGCTCCCCTGGGTGGCAGGGCAGGCTGTAGTGAATGATGCTGTAGCTGCCTTGGCGAAGCAAGCAAGCCCCCTCTGGCCATTACTCTGTAGCTCAGCACTTGGGGAATGCCTCCCTGGCCCTGACTGGCTGGAAGGGTCTCCTGAATCTACAGGATCCTGGGAGTCCTCAGGCCTTGCTTCCCTCAGGAGCTGGGTCTGGATAGGGTGCAGGGCATTGGAGGGATGGTGAGAGTACCCTGGAAGGGAGAGGCCATAGCCATGCCTGTGCCATGTTAGATATGTTGCCCTCACCCCCCCCCCCCCCCCCCCCCCCCCCCCCCCCCCCCCCCCCCATTTGAGCTGTCCCTTGAGGGATGGATACTGCTGTTCTCATGGTCTCTGTGTGAGCTCTGCTGATACATAGCTGGTGCCCATTGCCCAGGTTTGCCACTTGGGGGCAGTGCATACAGGCTGTGATCATGTGATGAGCAGAGACAGATTTACATAAACAAGGCATTGCTAAAATGCATCCTAAGGGTTGGCTCCCTGCTGGGGCCCTGGGCTCACCATGGCTGCTGGGGCACTAAGTTCCCTCTCTGGGGACAGTCTGCTTATGTCACAGCTGGGCAGGGACTGACACCTTGGTGAAGGGTTGCAGGAGTCGTCTCTTTGAGTGACAACATCTATAGTGCTTCCTCAGCTTGTTCAGTGCTTGGGCTTCCCTGGGGACCATGGGGTGTCAGGTAGGTTGAAGCCTAAGTACTTGAACTGAGGGGGAGCAGTAGGGTGACCTCTGAGGCTCAAGGTCCACCTAGCCCAGATCTGCTCTCCAGGCCACCAGTCCCACAGCTGCCCAGACCTCTTGAGCAGGGTTTCCCTTCTCCACGGTGGGCCTGGGGTGGGGTCTGTGAGAGCACCCCACCACTCTTGGTGCAGGGTTGTGAGCAGAGGAGGGGTGGGGAACATAATGATTAAGTAGACCCTGCTGACCCCACATCATCTCTGTCCTGAGGCAGCCTGGGGAGATGGAACCAACCTTGGCAGGAACCCAGATGAGAACCATCTACTGGTTCCAGGGGGCCAGGGTCCTGCACTGCTTCTCAAAATACAGACACCCAGGCACCTGCCCTCCCCTGGGCCCCAGGGAGCATTCCTAGCAGTGGTCAGACTAGGAGACAGTGTCCAAAAGTGGGTGTGTATTGAAGGAGGCCATTCCCTCCCTCTCTGACCTTTTGGGGACTCATAAATTTCTAGCCAGGTTATTTATTCAATCAATACTGTGTCTTGGGACTCCTTGTGAGTAGTCCCAGGAGACTACCACAGATATGTCCATGTGAGGGGAGAAAGGACAGAAGTCTCCTGGCAGCTGGACCAGCAGCCTTCATTCTGGGCCCCTCCCTTAGCATTGACCATCAAAGCTGGAGCTTGTCCTAGGCCCTGTCTCATAGGCAGTTTGCTACCTCTGCAGGTCCTTGGTGCTGAACCGCCAACGTCCAGCTGTCACTGGGAGTGGGAAAGCCCCACCTGGCTCCCCTCGGTGGCGGAGCAAAGGCTATCGCTGCATAGGAGGGGTCCTCTACAAGGTGTCTGCCAACAAGCTCTCCAAGACCTCTAGCCGGCCCAGTGATGGCAGCAAGTCCTTCCTCCGCACAGGTGAGCTGCAATGCTAGAGAGTATGTAGTGGTCACTATGGGCCAGTGTGTCACAGTTCCCCCACCCCCCAACCCCCCAAGCCATAGGAAGAGGACAAGGTCAAGGATCTGGAACTTAGGGACCTGATTCAAATGAATGCTCCCCAGAGGATCACTTCCCAGCCTGGAAATTAGCTTTACTCTTGGATAGGCACAGAACTTTGGTAACTGTCCCTTTTGAGCCTGAGGAGCAGCCAGAGCAGGGAGGGTGTTTCCAAACGGCCCTGGTGTACCCTGGGCAGTCTGAGGGGCACCTGCCTCTTGCTTGGCTGAGCAGCCCCTGATTTTTCATGGGGGACCATGCACAAGCACCTGTTTTGCTCTTGGACAAAGGATGAGCCAGGTTATGGTAAACATGCCCCAGCAAGTAAACACCTGGGGCTGCGGTGCCCCTAATCGCATTGGTGATGCCTCATGAACTGTATCTGGAAGCAGATGCCACTACTGCTGCAAGCCCCTGCAGCCTAGGAACAGGCTGGGGAGAAGGAAATGCTTTGGATGTGCTTATTGTACAAATTAACTAGAAAAGTAGTTTGGTTTCAGTCCAATTTTACCCTCTTCCTTGCCTTACTTTGGGATTGCAGAGGCCCAGCTATGTCCAGTAGCCTTACCCACCAGAAGGACTGAGGGGAGAAGAGGTGGCCCTGGGAAAAGATGGTACCCAGGGCAAGTCTGGGGTCATGGCAGAGCAGGGAACATCTGCTGGGGCAGCCAGCTCCTTTGTTCCGGAGCCTGTCTCCAGGCCATAGCTTCCAGCTGCTGTTCTCCAGGCAGGATATATTGGGAGCACCCTAAGATCTATTTCTTTTGGGAACAGGAGAACCTGGTAAACTCACCTGAGGATCTTGGGAGTAGCCTGGGCTCTTGCCAGGACTCTACCATGCCCGTGACCCCCGTCAGTACTGCCTGTGGTCTCCCTGTATCTGTGGCTTGCCTCTGTCCCACGCTCCAAGTACTCAGTAACCAGACTTCCTAAGTACCAAGGCTTAAGACTAGGACTGAACCTTGGGTTGGGAGATAAGCCATCTCATTGCCCTGTAGTGACCACCACCTAGTGATTGCCACATGGTTCCATCCTCAGACCCTGGGCCTAGCCATCTTGTGACTGGGTCCTGATGTGTGCTGTGCCAGGTTGGATGGGCCCATGGCATGGAGTTATACCTGCCGCCAGAACTTAATCTCTCGTGTGTAGGGGAGAGGGTATTGAGAGATGCAGATGCTGCTGGGGCAGGTGGCAAGTTTAGACTTGGCTTCTCATAGTCAGATGCCCTTCACTGAGAGACAGTAGATTCTGAGCTAAAAGGAGGACTAGGCTGTTCCCTCCAGGCAGGTAGAGCTCAGAGTAATACAGGTAGAGCAGTCACTCCTCATTGGAAAGTTGCATCTGCTCCTGGGACACAAGAGACCAAGTCTGAGCCCTGTAAAATCTGCCTTCCTGTCTCCCCCATACAACTTCCTATATCACTGTACTGTAGACAGTTCGTCCCCACTACCCTGAGTCTGGCCTTTGTGCTACTCTTTCTTGCTGTCGAGCCATCTGAGAGGGAATCCCTGTTCCCATAAGCCCTTATGTGCATCACACTGATACCCTAGCCACTTAGAGCCTGCCTCCATTCACTCAGCTGTCTAAAGGAGCCTGTGATGAGAGCAGAATGGGGGTCCCAGGGGCTTCTCCAGCATTGCCTCTGCCCCCATCCTTGCTCTTGGCAAGGCCCAAACCTGCTGCTAGTCAGGGCTATTGTTGCCTATTACCTACCAGTCTTGGAAGCCACTGTGGGACAATTCTGGGGCTTGGGAGGGGAAAAACAGCTCACCAAGGCCGAATCCTTCCTTCTAAGGGCCAGGGGAGGTGGTAGGTGAGCTGGATAGCACTAGCTGTCTGGACCCCTATAAGACTGTCACCCCACTGTGAAGAAGGTGGATTGCTCCCAGCTGTGCACTGCTACAGACTGGCCCACTTACCCTAGTCATAATTAAATAGATTTCCTCCCCTAGCGTCAGCAAACTTTTGACTTCAACAAAAACATATAACCCTCCATGAAAGGGATGGGGCTCCATCTCTTCTGGCCATTCCTCCAAACCCTCAAGGACAGAGTCAGCATCAGCCCTGGCTTTCCTGGCTCCCTGAAGTTCATTCTACCCTCCGATGTGCACCCTGCTGCCCACAGGGCCCAACCCTTGCTCTGTACTTTGGTTTAGAACCTGTGTCCTTGGCTGGTTGGACTTTCTGTGGCCACCAAGAGCCTGACAGTCCCTGCAGTGGGGGCAGAGGACCAGTCTCAGACTATAAGGCTGACTCTGGCTTGTTTGTGGCCTCCAGAGTCCCCGGGCCAGAGCGAGGCAGGTGTGGGCTTGTAGTCTTGAGCTACTGACCATCCACCCACATGTTCCTGGGAGAGTAGACTGTAAGTTCCTATCTCCACCCTACCTGTCCTTCCCTGGGTGTTACAGGGTCACATAGGGGGACATGTGAGCTACTTCCTAATGGTGCGGAGCCACTGCCCCTTGCTGCTTCTCCCTGGAACTTCCTCTGCCACTTTGGTCTTCTTCCCAAGGGTGCATCTCCAGGTGCTTTTGATGGTTGTGCCCTGCCTGGGCCTAACAGGATCCCGGCTGAGCAGACCAGGTCTTGAGAAAGCCCTTGCTCCAACCTCCTGGGAGCAGCTGGCCAGCTCAGCAGTGGAATGGGAACAGACACCAGAGCTTGACCCCTTGCTTGACTGGTGGGCTCTGCCATACTGACAGCCTGTACTGGGGAGGCTCTGACCTATCAGGGAGATGAGCTCCCTTAGTGGACCAGGGAACAGACAGGGCACCAAGCAGGGGTGGAGCTGGAGGGAGCCAGTGCCTATTTTGGGAAGCTCCAGGGAGTGAAAGTATCCAGAGCACACAGCAGAGGCAGCACCTTGTGCTCCCAGGTCCAGGCTGTGCTGTTGAGCTTTTTGCACCTCCAGTTGCTTCTTTTCGAGCCAGCTACTTTATGTGCATTTTTAACATTGCAAAGCATTTGGAAAGGTGCCTCCCGTTCTTGTCAAAACTCCCACCGTGAGCCCCACACTGATGTGCTTTTAAAAGCGGAAAGAGGAGAAAGCTGCACCCCACCAGGTCCTGACGGGTGGCACGTGGTGCCTGTATGTCCCTGGCTGGGAGCAGATGGCGCCAGTGTCACTAGTGGCCTGGGCGGCAGCCTGGGAACCAGCGTTCATTGACAGGCTATCACATTGCACGTCACTTCATTACAAAGGCTGGCAGATGTGAGTATGTGCCTGTGCCACCTGTACGGGACTTGGCTGCTACCCTAAGAACAGGTATCCTTGCTGGAACTAGTGGCCACCGTAGACTCCCCCCCCCCCCCCC
>NW_008339763.1:1422800-1441109 GCF_000622305.1 Nannospalax galili
CTGACTGCTGTCCCTTTCTTCTTGCCTCTAACTCACTGCATTCCTGCCTATGCCCCAACTCCCTGTCTCCACCATGAGGGCACCATTCCTGGCCCTAACCCAGGCCCAGCTGCCTGGGCCTGGACTGCTATGCAGCAGAGCCCCTGCTTCCCACTCTGGCCTTACCACTCAGTCCTTGAGATGCCCTTTTAAAACACCAGGGCACTGAGGGTAAGTGTAAGGCCACCTCTGCCTCTGCCCACAGACCTCCGGTGAGGTAGTATCTGGCCTCACAGTTTGACTAGTGGATGCCCCAGGTGCTCCCTAGTAGCAGGCCAGCTTTACCTAGCTCTAAGGTCCCAAGGCACAGCATACTACTCACCCCTGCCTAGGGAGGACATGAAGAGGGTGCGGGGAGCTCTTAGGGCCAAGTAGCTTCTAGATGCCAAAGGAAGAGGGCCTGAGTTTCCAAAGAGTGAAGCATAAAGGAATGCGTGGGCCTTGGGGCAAGGAGTGAGGGTTGCTCTGGAGCAGAACTAGTGCTCAGATGAAGGAGTAGGGCTCTGTGGGTTCAGGCATTTTAGAACTTCCCTTTTTAAAACCTAGATGGCTTTGTCATCACCTCAGGTCCTCAGAATTTCTGAGTGATGTCACTGGTGCCTCTTAGCGCTGTATTCATTTCAGCAGCTGCCCTAGAGGAAATCGGATCTGGTCTGGGAAGGGTCATGTGCGTATTTGAGGAACCCAGGGAAGCCATCCTGAGCAGGCCCTGCCCTGCCTTGTGACCCTGGGACTGACCTGCCTGTGCTTTAAAAGGCAGGCAAGCTGTCCGGTGAACCTGGCTCTCCCCACGTGGATGCCTCCCTCAGTCTTCTCCTGCTCTCCTTTTCATGCCTCACTGGTCCCCCAAGGAAGGCTGGGCAGGTCTTGGTGTTTGTGGATTTGAGGACTGTGAAAGGAACCTTGACCATTTCAAGTAATGGGCTGGGTATGGTGGTGCATGCCTTTCATCCCAGTGCTCAGAAAGGCAGAGGCAGGTGGATCTCTTTGAGTTCCAGCCCAGAGACCTGTTTTTCAAATAATGCGCTCCAACAGGGGCCAGTCTGCAAGCCAGTGTGTAGAGCCACAGCCCGCATTTCCAGCTTTGCCACCACACAGTTCTGTAGTATTGTTCTTTCTTTCTTATTTAATGATTCTTTATGTCTAAAAACCATTTTTCTTCCTATACAGCCAGGCCCATATTTTCTACCCCAGTATATGCAGTCCCCTCTTCCCCTTCCAGACTCTGTAGAGAGGAGCCATCACCCTTTGCCATTTGGATGGTGGACTCTTCAGAATCCGAGCCAAGGATAGTGCCTAGAGAGGTGTCTATGGGCCAGTCACTGCCTCAGCCCAAGGACCTGACCCATGAGCTGCCAGGCACCAAGGGGCAACAGGAAACCAGTGTAAAACCTGTCAGTACCAAGTTGGTCTTGGGGAACCTGGTTGACTGGAGGCATCAGAGACTGGCAGGCTGTTTCAGCCCTTGTCCCTGAGGAGTGTGCTCCCTCATGGGAGGCTACCTGGCATGCTGGCTCCAAAGGCACCTACCCTCAAGCCAAGCCAGACACAGGGTCCAGCAGCACCCAACTCTTGATGCTGTGTCTCCAGAGGGAGGGGCTCCTGGAGGAGGCATCTAGGCCTAGACTGAGTACTGGGAGCCCAATGGGGCCTTGCCAAGATGGGTTGGTGAGAAAAGAATATAAGGCCAGATGGGTACAGGGAAGGGTGGGTGAGGGTTCCAGCTGGGCTGTGGCCTCATGTAAGCATCCTTTTCTCTGCAGGGCGACTGGACCCTGCCACCAGCTGCAGTCGTTCCCTGGCCAGGTATGTTCCCTGGGGCTGGGAAGGGAGGTGCTCCCTGTTCACTCATGGGCTCACAGACCTCTCCCTTCGTGCAGCCGGGCCATCCAGCGTAGCCTGGCCATCATCCGGCAGGCAAAGCAGAAGAAAGAGAAGAAGAGAGAGTACTGCATGTATTATAACCGCTTTGGCAGATGTAACCGTGGTGAACGCTGCCCCTACATCCATGACCCTGAGAAGGTGGCCGTGTGTACCAGGTGCCCTGCCCAGCCTTACTAACAACTTGGAGGGGGTTGTGGCAGACCTTGGCACCAGCCTTCCCCAAACCTTCCTGTCCCCTGTTGCAGATTTGTCCGGGGCACGTGCAAGAAGACAGATGGAACCTGTCCTTTCTCCCACCATGTGTCCAAGGAGAAAGTAAGTGTTGTATGGCCAGCAGTCCCATTCTTCCAAATGTCCCTCAGGACCACACAGGTCCAGGCAGATGGTGCATCGTGGTTTTCCTTGGTCTTGAGACGGCGGCCTCTGCCTCTAATGTCCAGGAGTCCATGTGCTCCTGCATTTGGCCCCTCTACTCTCATGTCCTGACTGTGCTGTGCTGCCTTTCACCTCAGCTAGAAGCAGCACCAAGCTGGGGTCCCCACATACACACAGGGGTCTCCCTTTACCATCCCCCCAGGTTCTATAGTGAAGCCAGGCTCTTTCCCATCTCTACCCCCAGCACAAAAGAGGGCAGCCCCACAGTTGCTCCTGGGGTACAGGGCCAAGTTCTCATCTGCCTCCAGTCTGGATGAAGTGGTGGTCAGGAGAGCCATCACAGAGCAGCCAGATTGCAGTAGCCAGGTGCACCCCTGCCTAGAAGGACTGAGAGAGCACTGTGGCCAGGGATGGCCACAGACTAGTCACCAGCCCCACACTCACCCACTGGACTCTGAGAAGATAGCCTGACCATGGGTGTGGGAAAGGGCCTGGGGGCCAGGGCTGCAGTGTGAGGGAGGCCGCTGGGTGAGGCCTGCTGCTGCTCCGACAGCTTTTCCCCTTGAGGAGCTCAGAGAGAATCAGCATTTTTCTCCCTAATCGAGCTTCGAAACTCTGTCGTGAGCAATTTGGAAATTCACGTCGAGTTTCGGGTTCATTAAGCGCCAGCTCCAAAGCCAGCGCACACTCCAAGCTGTCTAATGTGTGGGCCGCACCAGCGCCCTGAATTAATGTTATTGTTATTTGTGTGGACGTGGTGGGGTGCAAACAAGGTTAATTGAAATGAGAACGCAGTTTCCTCTTGGTAACGGCCCCGCTCTGACAGCCAGGAGGGGCTCTGTTTGGTGCAAGAGTTGGCTTTATTATCCCTTTTTATTAGAGCTAATTTGGGCTCTATATCAAAAACCACATTAAGGGAATTGTCTACAGCCTCACCACCGCCAACCCAAACGGGGGCCCCCAGCCCCTCTCCCCTCTGCGGCTGCAGTTAAAAGACAATTAAAAATAAACTCTTGCTCGGTAAATCTCCCTTTGTTTCTTTGATCTCCCCCTCCTCTCTCAGCTCTAGGGCTGCTGCCCCAGCCCCTTTCTCCTTGGCCTCAGATAGGGTTACTACCTTTCCCTCTCCCACTTTGCCTGGGAAAAGTGTCTTTTTAAATCCCCTGGGTTCCTTTGGACCGGAAGGAAGTCCTCAGCCCCACTTCTGGTCCAGGTGCTAATAAACAACTCTGTGTGAGATGAATGACTACCTGGGGCCACGGAGGGCATGCTGGGCCTGGACTGTGACAATGGTGGCTGGCCCACAGTAGGGGAAGAAGTAAAGTTTCTTGGAAAACTCAGAGGTACCGCCTTCCCTGAGTGGCCTCCAACCAGGTCTTACCCTTAGGTTTTGTCTGTCTGGTGGGCTGAGTTGCCTTTCTTCCCCCTCCCAGCCCAGATAGTGGTACCAAGTAGCAGCTGCAGTCAGCAGGCGTTAGGGTTACAGTTCTGTGCTGGGGAAGGAGCAGGGCATATCCAGCTCCTGGGCTGAGGAGCCTGCCTGGGCCTGTCTGCCCACAGCTGCCAGGGAAAGGCCAGACTGCCTGCTCCAGGGCCCCTCCTACTGACAGGCCAGCCCTTAGTGCTGTCATGTGGTCAGTACTAAACCTATCCTGCTAGAAGTCCAGCCTGCAAGCCTGCCTCACCTAGATAGTGGGCCCATGGCCCAGGGCACCTCAAGTCTTGGGTTGGTAGCCAGGAGCCCTGGCTATTGTCCATACTCTTAGGGATTGCACACCTGGGGCCAAGCCACTGCTAAAGGCTGCTTAGCTCCATGCCCTCCTCTGGGCAGAGTTAGACCAGATATGCTGGGTCACCTAGGCAAGCAGGGGTCCAGTATAAGCAGGTAACCCCTGGACCTCAGCTGCTGCTGGCTGGTACTCTATGTCCATTTTTCCTTCAGGAAGGCCATGATACAGTTCCCCAGGCAGAGTCTGGGTGACCGATGCCTAGCTGTGGGACCCTGTCAGGGGCCTTCAAAGCCCTAGTGTTCTTGCTTGTCAAGTGGTTGTAGTGCAGAGGGGTAGACCCTCAGGCCCTCATCACCTTCCTCTCTTCACAGATGCCCGTGTGCTCCTACTTCCTGAAGGGGATCTGCAGCAACAGCAATTGCCCCTACAGCCACGTGTATGTGTCCCGCAAGGCCGAAGTCTGCAGTGACTTTCTCAAAGGCTACTGCCCGCTGGGTGCGAAGGTGAGGGGGCTGCAGGTGGGCACAGGACGTCCTCTTCAATATCCCTCAACACTTGCTGTGTTGTCCACAGGCACCATCATTCCATCCACCTCACAAGTGACTCGCAACCCACCCAGGGTTACATAGGGCCAGGGAGAACAAGGGGTTTGCAGTGCATTTCACCTGAAGCACAGGGAAAGGGATACAGTGACTAGGACAGCAGAGCCTAGGGAGAGGGCTCTCCTGTGAGCCGAGGGTGGTAGTGGTGAGAGGAGTGTCAGAGGCTGGGGCTCTGCAGAACTAAGCTAGCTAGGGCTTACTGCTTCTCTGGGATGTTGGGTAGTAGACACCTGGCCCACTCCCATCTCACCTGGCAAGGATGAGCCAGCACTGGAATCCGTTGCCCACTGGAGGCATCAGTGCCAGGTTAGGGTTAGGAAGCAGGCAGGAGGGCTGTCACCATATCCCTGGGTAACTGACATGCTTCCTGTTCCTCCTCCTAGGTGCCTAAGACTACTTGTCTGGCCACCCAGACAGCTCAGTCTCACCTGTTAGCTCTTATGGGAAACCAAATAGCTGAGCCAGTGTGGCCTTACAAGCTGCACAAGCTCAAGTAGCTCTGGGGCCCTAGCCCAGTGGGACAGTCTTTTCCTAGCCTCCTATACCTGAGCTCCTTATCCTGGGGCTCCATGTCTGGGGTGGGGCTGAGAATGGCTAGGGACCCTTGGAGTGGACTCTTTAGTTCCCAACACCCTAAAATGGAGCCATAATACACAACCAGGGCCTTCAATAAGCTGCCTTTAGTCCTTTATGTCTGAAGCCCTTGGGGCCCACGGACAGGAAGGTGAATACCTTCCCCAAGAGAAGCCAAGGCAAATAGGCAGTATGGGCTATGTCTGCAAAGCAGCTCCTGTCCAAGCACTCTTAAGGCTCAGGTGGCAGGCCAGCCCTCCCTCTCTGGCTTCAATACTATAGGGGCCACCAGAAACACTGGGTGTGCACCCGACCCTCCCCAAGCATAGCCTTCAAGTTGACTGAGCTCCTCCATCCTTCCTGACTCTCACCCATCCACCCACCAAAGTAGCCCCAGAGCAGTGACTCCTCGAGCCAGCCGCTGCCTCTGTATTACTACTGACAGGCCTGGCTACATGGGCCTGACAGGAGCTGGCGGGTCACCTTGAAGGGCACGGATCCCTGGCAGGGAAGCCCTTCCGGGAAGGTGGAGCCTGGTAGGGCCTGATGGGCAGATCTAAGCCCTGGCCCAGGTGAGGGGCAGGACCCCACAGAGGCCACAGATGATTATTGTAAAATATTCCAATTTAAATGAAAATATCAGAGCGGTATTTAAGTCCTGCTTCTATTAGTGGAAGTGCTTACTGCGTCCCTTTCCGCGTGTCAGCGCTGCGTCCCTGCCGCATGATGGATAGCAGCTTGTAATTATATATGGGGAAAGCGCTGAGCAGGCCAGATCCAGCAGGAGGGGAGGCAGCAGCTTGGGCCTGTGAGGGTTAATTTTATTCTCTAAATAATATAAAAAGTGCTGAGTCGTCACCTTGCGCCTGAAGTAGAAGTCCTCAAATGGGCCCCAGAGAGTTTATAATATTCCACTGAATCAAGTGAAATTGTTAACCTTGCTTCATAAAGCCATGGCTTGTTAAAGAGGCGCATTCCCTTTTCTTTTGAATAATTTAGGCTGGGAGTAAATCTCTGTTCCTTCCCTTTCTGGGGGCCATGGGGCTGTTCCAGGCCTTTTGGCTCTGAGGGTAGCCTCTGCCAGATGACAGGCCCAGCTCTCCTGTTGGAGGATAGATTGGTGACTGCAGGCTGGTGACAGTTGTGGGATGCCCTCATGTCTGGGGGGGTCCTTGCACTAGAGCAGGAAGTGGCCAGTGTGGCCCTGTGTCACTTCCACTCTTGCCTCTAGCCCAGAGCACACTTGGATCACTTTGATGCCAGCTTCATCATCTCCCTGGATCCTGTGTGTTCTCTCTGCAGATGCCCCGGGGCACAAAGCTGGGGCATCTGCTCTTGGTGTACCTGTCCATTAGGGTATGTGTGTGCCCTGTGTGCACGTTTGCATGCCAGTGTGCACAGTCCATTCATGTGTGTGGAGTGTGTGTGTATGTGTGTGTGGAGGGTACGTGTGTGTATGTACGTGTGTATGTGTGTATACGTGTGTGTGCGTGTGTGTACATGTGTGTGCGTGCGTGTGTGTATGCGTGCTGTCAGCTGCTACCACTTCCTGTTAACCCTGCCATGCAGCCCCCACTCTTCTGTTGGTGCCTCCTGCTCTGCTGTCCCCTCATGGCTCAGGCCCAGTCTGGACCCCTGTCTGAATATCAGGTTTTGTCCCCTGCATTGTCAGGCCTCTGCCCCAACCCTCTTGGCTGTGGATGCGCCCTGAGCCCTCCCTGCAGCATCTTTGGTTTTCCTGCCTGTCACTCACATTTCCTCTGTCAGTGGGGATCCTTCCGTCAACTCAAAACCATATTTTTGTGGTACAGCCTTCCCTTTCCCTCTAGTTTGTGTGCTGAGTCTGTTGAAGGGCCTGGCCCCACGCATGATCACAGGGAGCCCCAGCACCTACTGCTGACTGCATTAGCCGTGGTGAGGCAACTGTGGGTGAGGGTTAGTCCCCAGTCCAGCCTGCCCTGCCACCTGAAACCATGACAGGTCATCCTCCTGGGGATGAGGGCTCTGCCTCCCTCCTGGGGCCGTGGTGGAGAAGAGAGCCAGGTTTAACCTGCAGCTTCTTGCACAGGCTACCATGCCCCTGCTGGACTTGCTGTTGTATATTGGCTTGTCATATGAGGATGGTGCTCTCTGTGTCTTCATGTAGTGATGATCTAAATTTGTCTTCCTTTCCCTCTGGATGTGGGGGCCTTGGAGGCATTGCAGTTCACCCATTTCAGTGCTTCATGGTGTCTGGTATATTACTTTGTGCTTACTTTAATGCTGGGGATTGGACTCAGGGCTTCATACATGCTGGATGAGTGCTCTGCCCCTACACCTAGAGAATTATTTTTTAAAATTATGGCATGAAATGAAAAAATACTGTGGTGCGGGCTGAGGTACAAGACATTGGTAGGATACCACCTAGCACAAGCAAGGCCCTGAGTTTGAATCCCTGGCCTCCAGAAACACCTCTGGTTTGATACAGAACAGACTCATTTTCACTTTTTTTTTTTGAGACAGGGTCTCCCTGTAGCCCCAGCTGTCCTGGAACTCTCTGTGTAGACCAGGCTGGCCTTGAACTCACAGAGAACCATCTGCATCTACCTCCCGAGTGCTGGGATTAAAGGCGTGCACCACCACACCCGGCCCCATTTTCACCATTTTAAAGGTAAGAACTCTGTTGTTAATTAAATTCATAATATTAAGCCAGGGGTGGTGGCACACACTTGTAATCCTAGCACCCAAGAGGCAGTGACAGGAAGATCAATACGAGTTTTTGACCAGCTTGCTCTACATACTGAGTTCTAGGCCAGCCAGGGCTACATACATAACAGGACCCCGTTGCAAGAGTAAGTAAATAAATAAATAAATAAATAAATAAATAAATATTAAAAGTAATATGCACTCATCACCACAATGAAATATTTCCAAGACTTTTTCAGCACCCCAAACAGAAATACTGTAAGTACCTTAAGCAGTAACTGTCCTTTCCTCCCTCTCTCCTGGTAGCCTACCCAGGTAATGGAGCTAGTTGGTGTTTGTCCTGTTGTATCTGGCATCTAGCTTCTTTTTCTCAGGATGGTATTGCAGGGTTCATGTTGTAATGTGTATAAGAATGTTATTACTTTTTATGGCTGACTAATACTCCATTGCATGCATGCAGACATTGTGTTCATCCATGTATGTCTGTTCACAGACATGGCTTACTGCCGCTTTTGGCCACTGTGAATGACACTGCAGTGAAGCAAGTATCTGCTCTCGGCCTCTCTGGGTGTACATCCCAAGTGGAAGTGCTGGGTCATGGTGTCAGTCTTATATTTATCTTTTTGTAGAACTTCCAAGCTGTGTTCCGTAGCGGCTAGACCACGTCACACTCCCATAAGCAGTGTGCCCTTCTAACCCTCCCCACCACGTATGAACTCATTCATTAGTGCTAGTAGTTTTTTATGGCCTGAGAGTTTTTGAAACCATACAAGATCATGTCATTTGAAAATGGAAAATTTTATTGCTTCCATTTCAATGTGAATGCCTTTAATTTCTTTTTCTTGCCTCGTTCTGGTTGGGCCATCAGTGCTAGCTGAATAGAGAGGCACAAGTGGGTGCTCCTGTCCTCTCCCTTCCATCACTGAGCACAATGCGAGCTGGCCTTGGGCTTCTTGTTTGTGGTGTGCATGTGTGGCTCATAGGATGAGCACACACACACCCATCTCCAGTTACTGAGTGTTTATACCTCAGAAGTGCTGAGTTCTGTTAAACCTTTTCTACCTCGGTTGTGGGCTTTGCCTTTCATTCTATTAAGTGGTCAGTTAATGACAGTGACCAGACTGACACAGTCACTTTGTAATTTGTGTATTAAATCAGTCTTGCATTCTAGGAATAAACCCCACTAGGTCATGCTGTATAATCCTTTTAATATACTGTAGACTTTAGTTTGCAAGTATTTTGCTGAGATTTTTTTCATTAATATTCGTAAAGGATACGGGCCTCTAGTCTCCTTTTCTTACACTCTCCAGTTTGGCTTCAAGGAAATAGTGGCCTCATGGAGAAGTTGGGAAGTGCGCCCTTGTTTCTTTGCAGTTATTGTAGTTTGAGAATTGGTGCTAATTCTTTAAATGATTTAAAAGAATTTACTAGTGAAGCCTAAAGTCCTGAGCTTTTTTTCCGGGGCAGTTATGGCTGGTGGTTTATCTCTTCACTTCCTGCTGTAGTGAGAGTCTGGAGGTTGAGCGTCTAGGGTCAGTTCATTTCATCTAAGGTGTCAAATGTGTGTGATTGTGGTCTTTCCTAATTTTTCTTTAGACTTCTGCAGAATCTGGTGATCCCACTTCATCCCTGATACCGGAAATGTGTGTTTGCTTTTTCTCATTTGTTTTGTTAGAAGTGTGTTAATTAATTACATTGATCTTTTCATTGATTTTAATCTATTGGTGCTTTTCTTTTCTTTTCAATTTCACTGGTTTTTGCCCTTCTTATTATTTATTTCTGCATGTGTGGCTTTATGTTGCTTTTTTTTTTTTTCTCCAGGTTCTTTTTTAATCTTTTTGAGGCACGGTCTCTCAAGTCCCAGCTGACGAGAAGTCACTGTTGTAGACCAGGCTGACTTCGATCTCACAGGTGTCCACCTGCCTCTGCCTCCCGAGTGCTGGAGTGCTGGGACTAAAGTGTGCACTACCATGCCCAGTTCTTCCAGGTCTAAAGTAGGAGCTTAAGTTGTTGATGTGAAATTTTCTAAGTTTGAACTTAGGTAAACGAACCCCACAAACCTAAGGAGCTGTGCTCCCTTCAGCTCTGCTACCTGTGGGTTATTTAGAAATGTCTCCTGTGGTCCTTTTGTCCTTGATTTCTAGTTTGACCCCTGAGTGGTAAAGAATATGTGCTGTATGATTTTAATGGTTTCCAATCCCAATCTCTCCTCCCCCTCCCCCACTAGGGTTTAAACCCATGCTAGGCAGATGCTCTTCAGCTACACACCCAGCTGATTAGGTCTCTTTGGGTTTCCTTTACGGTCTGTTTTTGTGTATTTTCCATTGATGCCTGAGATGAGTGTATTTCTGCGGGGTGGAAAAAGACTAAGCCTTGGAACCCAGTTTCCCTTCATAGCTGATGTCTTCTGACCAGAGCGTATGATTTGTTACTCGACAGACTTGGAAACAGTTCCTGTTTGCACCTGTAAATGTATTCATTGTGTTAACTTATATAAGGTTTTAGACTCAAATCTTTGTTTTTTGTTTGGGACTGGCTCTTACTGTGTAGCTGAACTCAAACTTCAGATCCATTTCTGTCTCCCAGTGCTAGGATTGCAGGTCTGTCCCCAGCTCTACTCAGTTCTTCAAAAGAACCACATATATACTGGCTTTCTGCTGTTAGGCCTCAGCAGCACATCTCTGCAAAAGAAAGAGGTGCTTCTATACTTCGAGAAAAGTGTTCTCTTCTTAGGTGGTTGAATGGAGCGTTATATAATAGATTTTGCTGTTTAAAGAGTTTTTTTTAACTTTCAATTTTATTATTATTTGTGTGTGTGTGTGTGTGTGTGAGAGAGAGAGAGAGAGAGAGAGAGAGAGAGAGAGAGAGAGATTGGGGAGAAGAGAGAGAGAGAGAGAGAGAGAGAGAGAGAGAGAGAGAGAGAGAGAGAGAGAGAGAGAGAGAGAGAGAGAGAGAGAGAGAGAGAGAGAGAGAGAGAGAGAGAGAGAGAGAGAGAGAGAGAGAGAGAGAGAGAGAGAGAGAGAGAGAGAGAGAGAGAGAGAGAGAGAGAGAGAGAGAGAGAGAGAGAGAGAGAGAGAGAGAGAGAGAGAGAGAGAGAGAGAGAGAGAGAGAGAGAGAGAGAGAGAGAGAGAGAGAGAGATTGGGGAGAGGCATGCACATGCCCATGGCACACATATAGAAGGCAGAGGAAAACTTTGTGGAGTCAGTTCTCACTTTCCACTTTTTTGTAGGTTCTAGAGATGAAAGTCAGGTTACCACACGAGTGTGGCAAGCTCTTTTACCCACTGAGTCATCTCCATGGCCCTAAGGATGTTTTTGAGTTGTGTGGCCTCGTGAATTTTTGTCTTTCTCTTTTCAGGCTGGCTTCCAACTTACTGTACTTACTAGGTAGCTGAGGGTGAACTTTGATTCTCGAACTTGAACTTTGATTCTTCTGTCTCTACCTTCTGAGAGCTGGGATTGCAAGTGTATCCACCCTGCCTGGTTTAAGTGGTGCTGGGGTCAAAATCTAGGGCTTCATGCGTTCTAGGTAAGCACTCTGCCAACCGAGGTATATCCTTAGCCCCCAGATGTTTGTTTTTGAGAGAGTGGTGTTGGAATCTGTAAAGTAATTATGTTTGCCTATCTTTCCTTCATGTCTACCAGCTTTTACTTTACACAGCTCTGTTCTGTGTGCATGTGGGGCCAGAGGCTGGCGTCAGCTGTCTTCTTCAGTGGCTCTTCACCTTGCTTTTGTGGTAGGGTCTCAAAGAGATGAGCCTACCAGCTGGCTGTAGGCTGACTGGCCAGTAAACCCCAGGGATCCTGCTGTCTCTGCTTCCCTGCTGCTGGGATGACAGCACACTGCTGTGCCCAGCTTTTTATTGCGTTCTGGGGATCAAACTCAGGCCGTCTTGCTTGCATAGCAAGTACTTTACCAGTTGACCCATCACTCTAGCCTGCATATAGCTTTTGTTTTGTGCATATACGTTTTAGGTTTTGCTTTGCTTGGTTTTGTTTTTTGAGGCAGGGTCTTGCTGTGTAGCCCTGGGACTCACTGAGTAGTCATGGAACTATTTAGAGCTGACTGATCTCAAGCTTATGACACTCTTCCTGCCTCTGGGTTTACAGGTATGTACCACCATGCCAGGCTGGTGTGTGTGCATTTAGAATTGGTCCATCTTCTTGGTAGATTAACCTTTATTGTATGAGGCCCTCTGGCTCTGCCAACTTTCTTTGCTCTAGAACCTTCTTTTCAGATTGGTCAGCCCTGTTTTCTTTGGGTCAACTTTATGTGATCTAGTTTTTTTCCTTTTTTTTTTTTTTTGGAAGCAGGGTCTCCCTGTCACCTCAGCTGTCCTGGAACTCACTACGTGGACCTGGCTGGCCTTGAACTCTCACAGAGATCTGCCTGCCCCTGCCTCCGGAGTGCTGGGACTACAGGCGTGTGCCACCACGCCCGGCTCTTTTTTTCCAATTTTAAAAAATTTATTTATTTTTATTTTATGTGTATGAATATTTTGCCTGCATATATGTACGTGTACCATGTACATGAAGTGCTCATAGAGGCCAGAGGAGACATTGAATCCCTTACAACTGGAGTTACAGATGGTCATGAGCTGCCATGTGGGTGCTGGGAATCGAACCTGGATCCTCTGCAAGAGCATAAAATGCTTTTAGCTGCTGAACCATCTCCCTAGCCCCCTCCCCTCATTTTCGAGACAGGCTATAACTATGTAGTCTCAGCTCACCTGGAACTCTCTATGTAGACCAGGCTGGCCTTGAATTCACAGAGATCCGCCTGCCTCTGCCTCCCAAATGCTGGAATTAAAGGCTTGCACCACCATGCCTGACTTTTTTCTATATTTTAATTTTTTATTTACCTGTGCATTATATTTGAAGTAAATTTTCATAGGCAGCAGATAATTTGAGTCATGTTTTCAAATTCATTCTGCCAGTATCTGTCTTTAATTAGTGAGCCTCTGCCATTTATATTTAGTGTAGTTGTTATGACAAGGCTCAACTCTACCATTTGATTTTTTTTCTCTTTTGAGGTGATTTGTTTTTGTTTGTGTTTTTTTCCATTTCTCTGTTTTGTTTCCTTTCTGTGAGTTGCTTAAACATTTCTAGAGTTATATTTTGATTTATCAATAATTTGTAAAGCCTGTCTTTCTAAAATGTTCCTAGTGGTACCCCCAAGGTATTATGTTGTGTACGCGTAACTTACCAGAGTCCTTTGATACTGGCATTTTACTCATTTGAACTGTGTTGGCGTTTACCTTCCTTAATGTCTCTCCATTCTCAGTAACTTTACTTTCTCTACATACATTTGAAAGCACATTGAATCAGATGTGCGTGGCTTACACCTTAAATCCCAGCACTCTGGAGGATGAGGCAGGAGGATTAGCTTTAGTTTGAGGCTAAAATTACATAGTAAAACTTTGTCTGAAAAAGATTTTTAAAACTAGACGCTGAAGAATATACCTCAGCAGCTAAGGGCCTGTGCTGCTCTTCCAGGGGCTCAAAGATCAATTCCAAGCACCTATACCTGGCTGCTCACAGCTATCTGTAACTCCAGCAGGGCATCTAACACCCTCTTTTGGCCTTTGTGCACATGCACAAACATACACATGTACATAATAAAATCTTCTGAAAAACAAAAATGAAAAGCACAGTAGACGCTCTTAAAAATTTCATTTTAATCATCAAGCATAATTTATTATTTTTTTAAGATTTAAAAAATTTGTTATCTCATGTGTATGAGTGTTTTGCCTGCATGTAAGTGCACCATGTATGTTCAGTGCCCACAAAGGCCAGAAGAGTTCATTATGGATCCTCTGGAACTAGAGTTAAGGATGGATGTTAGTTACCATATGGGTGCCGGGAACAGAGCCCAGGTCCTCTGCAAGAGCAGCTCTTACAGGCTGAGCCTCTCTCCAGCCCCTCAAGCATAATCTAGAAAAGCTCAAGAAATGACATTCTAGTGTGTCCATATGTATTGTTCCTTATCTTGTCCTAAAGTTCCTCCTACTGTTTAAGGGCCCTTTCTGCTCCCCCCCCCCATCCATCCCTCTATCCCTTTATTATTTTTTAAATATTTTTTAAATTATTTTTATTTTATGTGTACGAGTGTATTGCCTGCATGTATGTGAGTGCACCCGTGTCCTGCAATGCCTTGGAGAGCCACTCAGTGTGGGTGCTGGGAAATGAACTCAGGTCCTCTAGAAGAGCAAGTGTTTCTAATCGCTGAGCTATTTCTCCAGCCCCAATATTTTTTAGTTACTACTTTTTAAAAAATGTTTTATTTACTTTTTAAATATTTTATTTATATATTTATTTATTTGTTTATTTATTTATTTTTGTCTTTTTGAAGCAGGGTCTCCCTGTAGCCCCAGCTGTCCTGGAACTCACTATGTAGACCAGGCTGGCCTTGAACTCACAGAGATCCATCTGTCTCTGCCTCCCAAGTGCTGGGATTACAGGCATGTGCCACCACGCCCGGCTTATTATTTTTATGTATAGAGTGTATTGCCTGCGTGTAGGTAAGTGCACCCATGTCGAGCAATGCCCACGGAGGACAGAAGAGTCTGTCGGATCCCCTGGAACTGTAGTTGCAGACAGTTGTTAGCTGCCATGTGGGTGCTTGGATTCGAACCTGGGTGTTCTGCAAGAACAATCAGTGTTCTTAGCTGCTGAGCCATCTCTCCAGCCCTTATTTATTACTTTTATTTTATGTGTATGAGTGTATTGCCTGTGTGTAGCTAAGTGCACCCGTGTCATGCAATGCCTGAGGAGGACAGAAGAGGCTGTCGGATCCCCTGGAACTGGGGTTATGGACAGTTGTTAGCTGGGTGCTGGGATTTGAACCCGGGTCTTCTGTAAGAACAACCAGTGTTCTTAACCACTAAGCCATCTCTCCAGCCCTCCTCCCTTTCTTTTTTAAAAAAGTTTTTATTAAATTTTTGCATATTTCATACAGAAAATCATCTTTATACCTCCTTCCCCTTAGCACCTCCCATAGCCCCCACTGGAGTGCATACATTCTGTCATTTGTGTTAAGGTCTAGCATGTAAAGTTAGTGTCCCCAGATGTCCCTCAGTGCAAGTTCATCCACAGGGATCTAGTCAGCCTATCTAGAGTCCCTCCCTTTAAGAAGATCAGTGCTTCCTCACCCAGCAGCAATCAGCTGCCAGTAATTCTTCAACTAAGATTGGGGCCTGCTGTTCATTTCCTCACTTCTTTGCCGGGTTTTTGTCTGCCTAAGTTTGCGTGGGTCTGTGCATGCTGACACCATTGCTATAAGTTCATATGAGAAGGGTCCCAGGAGCCTATAGGACTATTTCCCTATGGTCATGCACCTCCTCCCTGGCTCTTACAATCTTTCTGCCCCCTTGTCCGTAATGATCCCTGAACCCTGGGCAGGGAGATTTTGATAGAGAAGTCCTGTCCAAGGACCAACGCTCTGCAGACTCTTATTCTCTGTGTTTTGGCCATTTGTGACCTTTTGCTTTCCTGGCCCTCTGTCGTATGAGGGAGCTTCACTGATGAGAACTGAAAGATGCATTAGTGCTCTCTTCATCCCTTGTTCTATGTTCTGTGAGTCTTAGGTGTAGAGGCTGCATCTTAGATGTGCCAGTTAGACTTGGGCAATTCATAGAGCATCTCTGTGTGTGACCAGTGGTGTAACTGTAATAATCTCTGTTGAAAAAGAAGCTACTTTGATGGGTGGTGACGGGGATACTTGTCTGTAAATTTAAGGATCCATATTTTGCACGTAGTAAGAAATTACGTTTGTCTAGGGATGTGACAGCCTTAGAGTTTTCTCTAAGCTCTGTGGCCTCTCCAGCTATATATATTTGGCTAGGATTATAGTACCAGACATGAGTTCTCTTCCATCGAGTGGGCTTTAAGTCCAATTAGGTAGCTGTTGATTACCCCCAAGATAAAAGTACCACTACTAGCTGGGCGTGGTGGCGCACGCCTTTAATCCCAGCACTCGGGAGGCAGAGGCAGGCAGATCTCTGAGCCCAAGGCCAGCCTGGTCTGCATAGTGAGTTCCAGGACAGCTGGGGCCACAGGGAGACCCTGTCTAAAAAAACCAAAAAAAAAAAAGTACTGCTACTGCACCAATGTCGTTTATTGTGCTGGTCATTGATGTGGTTTTTAGGCCTTGAAGGTGGGGTTGGACCACTGATTGATGTTCTCCCTTGGCAGCTTGCACAGTGCTCTATAAAACTATGAGAGCTACCTTCAGGGGAGGTGGTGTCCAAGTCAGTCCCAGCTCTGTTGTTCCAAATCCTGTGTCCAGTAGGACCCTGTCTTCAGCAAAAGGCTCTTACCAAGTTCTGGGAGGCAATCAAGGGCTGTGGCAATAGCCTGTGTACTTTGGGGAGTCTCTTGGACCACCCTGGCCAACAACTCAAGGAAGGTTTCTCCTGTCCGCCACTGTTTCTTGTTATGTAGCCTTTAGCTATGCTCACGGACTCATGTAGGGATATTGTATATGTAACTTTTCAGTAGGTTTTTGGACTAATATGATTCCCTCTGGTTTTTCATACTTGCTAGGTACTGTTTATCCCTCTTCTTTCTCTCCCTGTCTTATCCTCCTCCCCGCCCTCCTGATTTAAAGTGTCCCCATTTCCCCATTTCTCTCTTGATAATTTCTGTGTGCTGTGGTCCCACCTCTTTTGAGCTCCTCTTCCCCTTTATTCCCACAGTTCTTTGTACAGCCCTCCTTCTCCCCCTCCCCTTTAACTACCAGTTTTTACACATTGCTCTCTTAATAACACCTGTCTCCTACTATTCTTCTCTCTCAGGTTCCTTCTTTCCCTTCACCTCCCTGGTTCCCTTCCACTTTCCTGGTTCCTGCAGTTACATCAGGATATGCACGCACTAGGATGTGGTGCTAGGATCCACAAATGCGGGAGAACACACCTTTTTGTTTTCAGAGTCTGTGTTACTTCACTTAGTATAAGAGTTTCTAGATCCATCCATTTACCTGCAAATATTATTATTTCATCTTTCTTTACTGCTGAATAGAACTCCATTGTATAAATGAACCACATTTTCATTATCCACTGGTCAGTTGAGGGGCACTTAGGTTGCTTCCATCTCTTAGCTATTGTAAAAAGAGCAGCAACAGACATGGTTGTACAAGTGTCTCTACAATAGGATGAGTCCTTTGGGTATATATGCCAAGGAGTGGTATAACCGGGTCATATGGTAGGTTCATTTGTAGCTTTTTAAGAGTTCTCCACACTGTTTTCCGTAGAGGCTGCACAAGTTTGCAATCCCACCAGCAGTGTATGAGTGTTCCCCATTCTCCCACATCCACATTCGCCAGCATTTGGTATCATTTGTTCTCGTGATCTTAGCCAGTCTGACTGGGGTAAGATGAAATCTTAAAGAAGTTTTAGAGCTGGGCGTGGTAGTGCATACCTTTGATCCCAGCACTCAGGAGGCAGAGGCAGGCAGATCTCTGTGAGTTCAAGGCCAGCCTTGTCCATAGCAAGTTCTAGGCCAGCTAAGGCTACAGGGAGACCCTGCCTCAAAAAGACAAAAAAAAAAAAAGTGGTTTTAATTTGCTTTTCCCTAATTACTAACGATGTTGAACACTTTTAGCCATTTTATTTCTTCCTTTGAGAACTCTCTGTAGATCTTTAGCCCATCTTTTAATTGGGTCATTTGCTTTCTTAGTTCTTTGTTTTTTGAGTTCTTTATATACATACATATATGTTAAACCTCTATCAGATGTGTCACTGGTGAAGATCTTTTCCCATTCTGTGGGTTTTCTCTTCACATTCTTGTTTCTTTTGCTGTGCAGAAGCTTTTTAGTTTAATGAGCTTACTTCCTGAGCAACTTCTGATTTAGAAAATCCTTTCCTACACCTATATCTTGTAGGTTACTGATAACATTTTCTTCTAACATTTTCAGAGTTTCCAGTTTCACATTTAAGGTCTTTGGTCCATTTGGAGTTGACTGTTTTAGAAGGTGAAAGAAAGATCTACATTCATTCTTCTACATGTGGAGATCCAGTTTTTTCAGCACCATTTGTTGAAGATGCTGTCTTTCTTCTTTGTATGTTCTTGGCCCCCTTGTCTAATATCAGGTGACTGAAATTGCATGTACTCAGGTTTGGGTCTTCAATTGTGTTCCATTGTTCTATGTATCTATTTTTGCACCAGTACCATGCTGTTTTTATGACTATAGCTCTGTAGTATACTTTGAGATCTGGTATAGTAATCCCCTCAGCATTGCTCTTTGTGCTCAGGGTTGCTTTGGCTATTCAGGGTCTTTTGTGCCTCCACATGAATTTAAGGACGCATTTTTTCTAATCCTGTGAAGTATGTCACAAGGATTTTGATTCAGATTGTGTTGAATCTATATATTGCTTTTGGTAGGATGGTCATTTTAATAATATTGATTCTTCCAATCCATGGAC
>NW_008339763.1:1441224-1465848 GCF_000622305.1 Nannospalax galili
ATGGTTTTTTTGAGGCTATTGTGAATGGGAGGGTTTCTCTATGCTCTTTCTCCGATTGCTTGTTATTGGTATATAGAAAGGCTAGTGATTTTTGTGTGTGTGTGTGTGTGTGGATTAATTTTGTAACCTGCCACTTTACTGAAAGTGTTGATCAGTTCTAGGAGTTTTCTGGTGGAATTTTTGGCATCTCTTAGCTATAATATCATCTGCAAAAAGGAATAATTTGATCTCTTCCAATTATCACGCCTTTAATTTCCTGCTCTTGTCTTATTGCTCTTGCAAGAGTTTCAAGCACCATGTTAAAGAGAAGTGGACATAGTGGACAGCCTTGTCTGGTTCCTGATTTCAATGGGAATGCTTCCACTTTTTCTCCATTTAGAATGATGTTGGCTGTGGGTTTGTTATACATGGCTTTAATTATGTTGAGGTATGTTCCCTGCACTCCAATTCTCCTCTAGGACTTTGAACATAAATGCATGCTGAATTTTGTCAAAGGCCTTTTCTACATCAATTGAGAAGATGATGCGGTTTTTGTATTTGAGTCCATTTATATGATGTTTATTGACTTGCATATATTGAACCATCCCTGATTCTCTGGGATAAAGCCTCCTTGATCATACTGGATGATCTTTTGGATGTGTGTCTGTATGCAGTTTGCAAGTATTTTGTTGAGAATTTTTGCATCTATGTTCATTAAGGATATGGGTCTACAGTTTTCTTTTTGGTTGTGTCTTTACCTGGTATTAGTATTAAGAGTGATACTGGCTTCATAGAAGGAATTCAGGAGTTCTCCTGCGTCTGTCATTTTGAATAATTCAAGTAGTATTGATTGCAGATCTTCTTTAAATGTCTGGTTGAATTCTGCTGTAAATCCATCTGGGCCTAGGCTTTTTTTAGTTGAGAAGTTTGTATTATTGTTTCAGTTTCCTTATGTGTTATGGGTCTGTTTAAGTTGTTGATCTCTTCTTGGTTTAGCTTTGATGGTTCTCATGATTTTAGATATCCATCCATTTCTTTCAGGTTTCAAATTTAAAGGAGTATAGATTTTTAAAGTATTCCCTTATAATGTTCTGGATCTTTTGGATGTTGGTTGTGATGTTTCCCCTTTCATCTCTGTTTTGTTGATTTGGATTTGCTCTTTCTTTCTTTTAGTTAACTGGCCTAAGGGTCTGTCTATCTTTAGCTTTTCAAAGAACCAGCTCTTAGATTCATTAATTCTTCATATTGTTTTCTTTGTTTCTATTTCATTAATTTCTGCTCTGTTTCTTGTTATTTCTTCTTCTGATTTTTGTTATTTCTTCTTGTCTGCTTGATTTAGGTTTCATTTGTTCTTTTTTAATTTATTTTTATTTTATCTGTACGAGTGTATTGACTGCATGTATGTGAGTGCACCCGTGTTGTGCAATGCCGCAGAGGTCAGAGAGGGATTTGGACTCCCCAGGAACTGGAGTTAAGGACAGTTCATAGCCGCCAGGTGGGTGCTGGGAATCGAACCTGGGTCCTCTCCAAGAGCAGTCAGTGCTCTTAACCACTGAGTCATCTCTCCAGCCCCTGGTGTTGATTTTTAAGCTTTGTTGCATTGTGGTCTGATAGAATGCATGGAATTTCAGTTTTTTGTGTTTGTTGAGGTTTGTTTTGTGCCCCAGTATGTGGTCAATTTTTGAGAAGGTATCATGGGGTGCTGAATAGAAAGTATGTCCTTTGGTGCTTGGGTGGACTACTCGGTAGATGTCTGTTAAGTCTATTTGATATATGGTATTGTTTAATTCAGATGTCTCTCTGTTAACTCTCTGTCCCTGTTGACCTGTCTAATGGAGACAGTGTGGTATTGACATCCCATATTATTAATGAGGTGGGATTAATCTGTGTCTTAAAGTCCTGTAGTACTGTTTTTATGAAGTTAGGTGCACCAGAATTTGGTGCATATATGTTCATCATTGTAATGTCTTCTTGGTTAACTGTTCCTTTGATCAGAATGAAGTGACCCTCCTTATCTCTTCTGATTAGTTTTACTTTGAAGTCTGTTTTGTCAGATGTTAGAATTGCAGCCCTGCTTCTATCTTAGTGCATTTGCTTGGAATATTCTTTTCCATCCTTTCCCTTAAGGTAGTGCCTGTCCTTAGGGTGAGATGGGGTTCTTGCAGACAATAAAAGGATGGATTTTGTTTGTTAATCATTCAACTAGCCTGTGTCTTTTGACTGAGAAGTTCAGTCCATTGATATTTAAAGTTATTATTGAAAGAGATGTCTTGGTTGCCATCATTTTGATGACTGCTTGCATTCTTTGTCTAGTTTTGTGTTGCCGTAATTGTATTGTCATTTAGTTTCTTTCTGTTGCCCCTGGGTACAGTTGTTCCTTACTCCATTCTTTGTATTGCTTCAAGTACCCTTTGAAGGACTGGTTTCGTGGACATGTATTCTTTCAGTCTATTCACGTTGTGGAAGACTTTTCTTTCCCCTTCAACTATAATAGACATTTTGCTGGGTAAAGTATTCTGGGTTGGCATCTGTGGTCATTTAGAACTGGGACGACCTTGGTCCAGGATCTTCTGGCTTTCATAGTTTGCCCTGATAAATCAGATGTATTTCTGATGGGTTTTCCTTTAGATGTGACTTGTTTTTCTTTTGCAGCTGTCAGTGTTCTCTTTTTGTTCTGTACACTGAGTGTTTTTACTGTGATGTGCCGTGGGGAGTTTCTATCTATTTGGTGTTTATGAATTTCTTGTATTTGTATAGGGATGTGTTTCCTTTATTTTGGGAAATTCTCTTCTACAGTCCTGTTTAAGATCTGGTCACTACTGTTAACCTGAAATTCTTCTCCTTCCTCTATGCCTGTGATGTGTAGATTTGGTCTTTTCATGGTGTCTCACATCTGCATATTCCATTCCTGTGGTTTTCTAAAATTTTATGTAATCTTTGCTTGAGCTGTCCAGTTCTTCACCTTTATCCTCCAGTGTTGATATTCTATTTTTTATTTCATTCATTCCAGCGGTGAGGCTTTCTCCACTTGTTTTAAGTTGTCTTCTGAGTTTTTCACTTCCTTCTTCATTTCAGCCTGGGTTTTCTTCATTATTGTTGTTTCTTTTGCGACTTCAGTCAGACGTTTACCCCTGCTTCTTTTAGTTCTTGATTTGTGTGTGTTCTTTAAATTTGTTGAATTCCTTGATCATGTTTATGATTGTTCTTTTAATTCTGTGTCCTGCAGGGAGTTCTCCTTGTGGAACTCTGCTATAGGACTGGTGGAGTTTGGTGGGAACATACTGTTTTGGTTTTCCATATTATTATTTTTCCATTGCAATTTTGGCATGTGGATTTCTTTTGTTTGTGATTCTGGTATGAAACTCAAGCCTTCTTTTTTAAGTTGACGTCTGCTTCTGTTCGTATTATTGGTGTGCCTTGGTGTTTTCTTACTGGGTCTGTAGAGCTGCTTGGTCTAGGTTTCACGTTCTCTCAGGTTTTATCTTAGAGGGGACTGAAGGCTTCAGATCAGCTACTCAGGAGCTCCCACGGAGGACCAAGTCAGGCTCCAGTCAGGTACAATCAGGCTTCCTTCTAACGTCTGGACCCCTACTATTGGACAGCAGGCTCTCACTGTGCAGCCCTGGCTGACCTAGAACTTGCTATATAGGCCAGGGTACTCCTGAACTCACAGTGATCTGCCTGCTGGGATTGAAGGTGTGCTCCCCCATGGCCATCAAATACTTTTCTTCAATCTTCTTTCTCTCCTTTCTGCTTAAAAACTTTCCTTAATTACTCAAAAAAAATTTATTTATTTTTTATTTATTTATTTATTTATTTGAAATGGCTATTTCCAGGCTGGCCTCAAACTCCTGTACTGAGGTGATCCTCCTACCTCAGCATCCTCAGTAGTTGGAACTACAGGCTTATGTCACCATGCCTGGCTTATTACTTTTAGGGTAGATCCTCTATTTAAAAAAAACTTTTTAGGAGCTGGACAGATGGCTCACCAGTTAAGAATACTGACTGTTCTTGCAGAAGACCTGGGTTTGATTCCCAGCACTCACATGGCAGCTAACAACTGTCCAGTCTCAGGGGATCCAACAGCCTCTTCTGACCTCCGCAGGCACTACACGACACTGGTGCACTTACCTACATGCAGGCAATAACATGCATACACATAAAATAAAAATTATAAAAAAAATTTTTTTAAATTCTTTTTAAGGGGAGGGTATGTGTTTTGGGAAGAAGGATTTCCTCTGGCCCAGGAAAACCTTGAACTTACTTTGTAGCCAAAGATGCCTTGATCCTGTCTCTGCCTCCTGAGTAGTTTTTCTTCCTCTGATTTTTCCCTTAGTGACTTGAGGGTGTTTCTCTGGTAAGATTCTGGTTTGACAATTTTGTGGTTTTCGGCTGGAAAAATGTATCCTGTTTCCTTCCTCCTCATAGTCATTTTGCCTTTTTTCTGGAAAAAAAATTTTTGTCTGGTTGCTTTGAGGATTATTTCTGTGTCTTTAATGTTTGTGAATTTGACATGATATATTCTGGGAGGATATCTTAATCTATGATGTTTGAAGTTCACGCGGCTTCTTGAATTGTAGTTATTTTTCTTTCTGTATCAGCAGCTGCCGGAAGTTAGATCTTAGGCTATATTGCCCAGGCTCCCATCTGTCTCTGTTGTTCAAATCAGTTCATTTCTGTTCCTGCCTTCTGTCCCTTTTAGCCTACTGCTGGAATTTTTTATTTCGTTCATTATATTGTTCCGCTCTAGCATTTCCATTGGCTCAACTGGACCTCTTGTTCTGACTTGTTAGTTTGGAGCATGTTGATACTTGTCAAAACACATTTATGACACTGCTCTAAACCCTTGTCGGTGGTTCTGACACACGTCACCTTATGGCTGGCACATGTTGATGCTCTGAATTCCTTCTGAGGTTGTCCTTGCTCAGTACCTGACGCATTGTTTTTACTTAAACATGGACGTTTTATGTGTTGGTGGGGATGTGCTGCCTCATTATTGCCATGTAGCAATAGAGACTGCTTGTCCCCCACTCACCCTCCACAGACACTCTAAGGAGATGGGAAAACTTGGCTCCCCCTTGGCCTCCTTTGGCACTTCCTACCTGTGCTGAGCAGGAGTCTAGTCCACTGATCCCATGAGTGAGGCTGAAAGTCCTGCTGTCTCTACCCACTGGGTGCCCAGATGGCTGTGAGTCAGCTACAGGCCTGGGACAACTGAGGCAGAAGAAACCTAAGGACCCACCACTGAGTGCGGCGGGTCTGCAACCACGTCCTTGATACTGCGCTCTGCTGGTGTTTGCTGTCGTGATACTTAGTACAGGAACCACCCCATCTCAGCACTGGAAGACCTCCTATTTCTTTTTATGCTGTTCTTGGCTTTTTCCCAAGAAAATTCCCCTTTCTGTCTAGATTTGGGGCAGGGTGTGGTGCTGTGTCTGCCGTCTCTGCATTCGGCTCTCAGTCCAGCTCCTCTCTTACTGGGACGGCCAGGTTGCACATCTGCCTGGCCTTCTTAGAAGCCGCCTTCAGTGTTTCTAACACTCCTGTCATGGATAGCCCTCCTGCTTAGCAACCCACTGTTTCCTTCCTTAGCTCATCTTCATGTGGGGTTTCCCTGGCCTCCTGTTGTTTCTGATTGATAGGCCTTCATCCCAGTCTCCCTCCCAGAACCTCTTTCTGCTCTGCATGTGACCTCTTGCCCAGGCCCATCTGCATGCTTACTATGAAACCAGATTGCATGGCCAATCTGGCCCCTCCTGCCAGACCTGCCTGTGGAAAATGCCCTGGTAAAAAAGTACCCAGCTCCACCCTGGGCCTTGTGGCTACTGACTACCTAGCCCCTCCGTCTACTGTCCCCTTACTGAAGACAGAAGATGCTAGAGATGTAGCTCCATTGGTAAAGTACTTGCCTAGCTTGGGAGGAAGCCCTGGGTTTAGTCCTCAGAACCACATAGGCCTGGCATAATAGTGCATGCCTGTAATCTCAGTACTTGGAAGGTAGAGGCAGGAGGATCAAAAGTTCAAAGTTATCCTTTACTACATAGCAAATTTAAGGCCAGCCTGGGCTACATGAGATTCTGCCTCAACAGCAACAAAAAAGGATAGACGCATAGAAGCCCCAGCTCACTGTCCCTACCTGCCTCTCATCCCAGTTCCACACCTGGCTCATCTCGTTCTTTCTACCCCCATTCTGGTGTTCCCTGCTCTTCAATGTTATCATCCCTACGACCTCCCCTTAGTGGAGCCCTTGGTCCTTTATTGGGCTCCTTTCTTACAAACCCTTTGTTCTCCCTCAGCACTTACATAGCTGCTGTCCGCTGCCTCCTCAAACCCAGCTCACCACAGCTGGCGCCTCCTCTACCCGACTCCCTCCCAGCCTCAGGCCTCAGTCCCTACAGTCTTGAACATCAAGGCTCTTGAGTTTCCCTCTCCCTGGTGACAGTCCAACCCTGTCTGGAAGTAGGTTCTGGAAAGAGGTCTCATCAGAGTTATCCATTTGGGTTATCCAAGGGCCTTGCAACCGAAGTCCCCAATGAAGTCCCACTTTCTGCTCCGCCCCATCTACTGCTCCTGCCCTTGAGCTCAGATCCTGCCTTGGTAGGGTGTGAGCCTCTGGTGGCCTCCAGCCCCCTTAGAATGAACCCAGGCCCCATCTCGAGGCTCAGGCTCACACATGTGTGTCCCAGCACACTTTCCTCACTACTGCTGTGGGTCCCTTCTTCTCCAAGTCACGTAGAGACTAACATGGGTGCCCTGCCAGCCTTCACCTGTTAGCCTCGCCACCTTCTCTTCATGCCACATGTGTCTGCAGTTTCACACCCATCCTGCATTGCATCCAGTTCCGATTTCAGGGTGAATGTGGGTAGATGAGACAGATCATGCCAGGGCAGGACAACAAGAGTTGGTGAGGCACACTCAGAGGGGCCATCTGGACCGCCAAGTCATGGGGGCAGCTCCAATTTTAGGAGATGGGAATGAAGCTGCTGAGTGCTTTGAACAGGCCATCTGGTGGGGACAGTGCTGGTCATGACTCAGGGTTTGGCCTCAAGATAGAGCCCATCACTTCAGGAGCTGCTGGGGGGACAGTGTCAGGATAGAGCCCATCACTTCAGGAGCTGCTGGGGGTGCGGACAGTGTCAGGATAGAGCCCATCACTTCAGGAGCTTCTGGGGGGACAGTGTCAGAATAGAGCCCATCACTTCAGGAGCTGCTGGGGGTGCGGACAGTGTCAGGATAGAGCCCATCACTTCAGGAGCTGCTGGGGGTGCGGACAGTGTCAGGATAGAGCGAGCCCATCACTTCAGGAGCTGCTGGGAGTTGGGGGGGGGGGCGTCAAGATAGAGCCCATCACTTCAGGAGCTGCTGGGGGGCGGGGGGAACAGTGTCAAGATAGAGCCCATCACTTCAGGAGCTGCTGGGAGTTGGGGTGGGGGGCAACAGTGGCCCTGGGCTGCACCAGCTCTGGAGGTTGCTGTGGACAAGTTAGTGGAGACGGAGTATTCTTGGCCACAGAGGAACATGCCATATAGACCCTGCTGGTCCCTTTACCCTCCACACTAGCTACAGGAGCACAAGGTGCCTGCCAGTACAGTCCATCACCATACTTGTGCTGGTCTGGAGTGAGCAGCTGGTGGGGTGTGGGCAGTGGTCTTCACTGTGTAACATGCCCCATGAGGCAGACTGGCATCCAGAGCAGAATGTGGTCTGGTGCCACTGTGGGGAGCTACACTCAGAGCAGGATATGGGCAGAGCATCTGAGCCCTGTCTGTTAGGCAACACCGCCTGCTCAGAATGTATGTAACCAGTGTGGCAGACTTCTCTCTGCATCACCCCAGGGCTGCTCAACCTTCCTAACTTTTGACATCAGAGGCTTGGATGGTACCTCAAGCTGTTTACCTGTTTCTCTCCTCTGTTGTGAACCCTGTGTGCCTTCATTTCTGATGCTTTTGGTCAAAATGGGTATTTCCCTTTGGGCCCCTTTTTCTTACTGACTCTTACTGTTAATGAGTGAATATAAACATTGAAGAATAACTGCAAAATGTTGTGAATATTAGTATTTGACAGTGAATGGCACATCATCCCCATTTGTGTTTGTCCTTTCACGTCTTTATGGCTAGGCATTTTGTTCCTTCTTTATGACTTTTTGTTTGTTTTTGTTTATTTGAAACAGGTTATCACTGTGTTAGCCCAGGCTAGCCTCAAGCAGCTCACTGCAATCCTGCCTCAGTTTCTTGAGTGCTGAAAATACAAGCACAAGCCACCGTGCCTGACTTCTTTGTGGCTTTTTTTTTCCCCCTTCGGTCTTTTTGAAACAGGGTCTTCTGTAGCCCAGCTGGCCTGGAATTCACTGTGTAGACAAGGCTGGCCTTGAACTCAAAAGATCTGCCTGCCTCTGCCTCCCAGGTGCTGAGATTAAAGGTGTGTACCACCATGTCCAACTAAAAAAATTCTTAATTTTAATGTATATAGGATTGTTTGGTTTTTGAGACATGGTTTTGGCCCAGGCTGGCCTCAAACTACAGATCCTTCAACCTCAGTCTCATCAGTGATGGGAACTCAAGTACGGTCACCACCCCCTCTCTGGATATAGTTTTACCAGCCTCTCTCTTTATGGTTCGTACTTTAATGTCTTACTTAAGCGATCTTTTTCTGCCTCAAGTTATGCTAATTCTTCCTATCCTATTTCTTTAGCCTTTAGTCCAGAGCTGGGTTTTGTTCTTAGTGTGATGCAGGACCAGCCACATTTGCCACAGCACCTTATATTGAACAGCTTGTCTTTCCAAGTCGGCAAGTCTGCAGTGTCGACCTCACAAGCCAAGCTCTCCTGCACATTGGGTGGGTTTCCAGCTCTGTTATGCTCACGGTCCTTTGTGTCTAAGCAAATGTCACACCTGAAGTTTTAAAGTATTTTTTAAACATTTTATTATTTTAATCAAGTGTGTGTTTGTGTCTTTGTGTGTCTATGTGTGTGTTTACCACGTAAGTGTAGTACATGCAGAGGCCAGAAGAGAGTGTTGGATCCCCTGGAGCTAGAGTTATAAGACGTGTGAGCTACCTGACATGGGTTCTAGGAACTTAGGTCCCCTGGAAGAACAGCAAGCACTCTTAACTGATGAATCTCTCCAACCCCATTTCTTTTGAGGGGGGGGGGACAGCGTCTCACGTAGCGCAGACAGATGACCTTGAATTCTGATCCTCTTTCCTCAACCACCTGAGTGCTGAGATTACAGTCTCACACCACCACATCTGGTTTTGGGATGTTGGGGATTGAATTGAATTCAGAGCTTTGTTTGTGCTAGACAAGCAGTAAACCAACTGAGGTGTATCCCCAGTCCTGGCCCTTCATAGTAGTTCGTAGTAAAGGGCTGGAAGTAGCACAATGGTGGGGCCCTTGCTTGTCATGAAGCCATGAATTTGTTCTCCAGCCTCATGAAAGATAAATTCATAATAAAATTCATAAGAAAGCAAGTTCCTTTACCTTGTTCTTTGGGGGAGGTTCTCACTATTCTAACCATTCTTCCAGTAGTGTATTTTACTGTATGTATGTATGCATTTATTTATTCATTCATTCATTTACTTTGCATACACTAGGCAAGTGCTATAGCAGTGAGCCACACCCCTAGCTCAGAAGTGCATTGAGTTCCCCTCATCGAGTTAAGAAGACACTCGGCGTTGTCTGCTTCTTGTTATGGTTTTAAATTGGTTTTGTTATTGTTGTTTAAGGTTTTTTGTTGGGGTATTTTGTTTTTGTTTTTGTTTGAGACAAGGTCTGCCCATAGCCCTAGGTGACCTGGAACTCACTATATAGACCAGACTGGCCTTGATCTCAGTGATCCACCTGCTTCTGCCTCTCAGGTGCTAGGATTAAAGACATGCGCCACTATGCCCAGTTTATTTCTTAAAAAAATATTAGTTTGTGTGTATACATCTCTGTGAGTATATGCACATTTGTTTGTGGGTGCACATAAGCATGTGCACAGAGGCCAGAAGAGGACATCCAGTCCCTGGGAACTGGAATTATAGGCATTCATGGACTACCAGTTTATGTAGGTACTGGGATCTGAACTCTGATCCTCATGATTGCTTAGCAAGTACCCTTAATTGACGAACCGTCTCTTCAATCCCATGTTTTGGTTTTTGTTTAAGACAGTCTTAAACTTGCTGGATCACAGCTGTGGCCCCAGGCCTGGCACATAGCTCTGATTTGGATTGTTAATCTGTTGTTCAGGGTGGTCAGAATCAAAGTCTGTCTTTATCACAGGGAGCCTTCCAGCCACAAAAATGACACTTAAAATTACAATAGAATATAGTGGACTAGGGTTGTGGCCCAGTGGTAGAACTCCTGCCTGGCATCCATGAGGCCCTGGGTTCAATCTCCAGTACTGTCAAAAAGGGGTAGTATTTTATCTCATTTCTGACTGTTCATTGGTGTGTGGGAAATCAATCTTTGTTTTGTCTCCAATGGCTTTGCTTCATGTACCTGTGGGGATTTGTTGTTGTTGTTTGTGTTTTTTTTTTTTTTTTTGGTCTTTTTGAGACAGGGTCTCTCCTGTAGCCCCAGCTGTCCTGGAACTCACTATGTAGACCAGGCTGGCCTTGAACTCACAGAGATCCGCCTGCCTCTGCCTCCCAAGTGCTGGGATCAAAGGTATGCATCATCATACCCAGTTACCTGAGGTTTTAACTGTAATGATTTGTCTGTAGATTCTCTTGGATTTTCTACATAAACAGTCATGTTGTTTGTAAGCAATGAGGGTTTGTTTTTCTTCTCCTCTTCCCTCTCCCCCTCCCCCCTCCTCCTCCTTCAAGTCGTAGCACATTTCTCTTTTCACACCTGTATTGTCTTGGACCTAATATGTGTAGATTAATGGTGATGGGGGCTGCCAACCTTTCCCCTTGACCAGTGCTGCTTTCTGGAAGGGTTTGTTTGCTTGCTTGTTTGAGACAGTCTCACTGTGTAACCCTGGTGAGCCTCTCTCACAGAGATGCACCTGCTCCTGAGTGCTGGATTAAAGACATGACCCATCACATCCTGCTGAAAAGTTCTTTATATTACGGATAATAAGGAAATTTCTTTCCCTCTCACTAATTTGCAAAGTATTTCAACTTCAAGTTAAGGTTGACTTTTATTAAGTAATGCTTTTATTTTTCTTGAGGTGATCTAAGACTCTGTCCTTTTGGCCTTCTACTAATTACCGCTCATCACACCCTGTGGTCTGTTTCCTCCGTGCTGATGTCCAGGTCTGAAGTGTGAGATGGATCCCATCTTTCTCAGACATTTTCTTTCTCATCATACCTCTTGGATGATCTGAGGAAGTGCTTTACATTTCTTCCTAAATATTTGGTGGTTTTGTGTTCAGGATAGCACGTCACCAGGAGCACACATGTGTAAGGAGAGAAGAGAACCGAAACAGATGAAAGTTGTTCTTAACTCAGAACATCAAAAGGTTCAGTGTGTAATCAGGGGGTAATAGAAGGCCATGTTCTGTGTTCTTCTGTTTCTGCTGAGTTCAGAGTCCAGCACATTGGAGCCCTGCAGCATCTCCACTCATACCTGTAGGAGCCTCTGAACCAAGCTGTCATAGCTTTGATAAAACATGTCTGAAGGGCACTTGATATCATCTTACTGTCAGTGTTCCCACTGTGCACACCTGTACTGGCTCACATACATGCTGACAGTGAATTTTTTGGTGTCTGGCTACGCCAGCTCTTGTCCGTCGCCCTGAGTTTCAGGGCCTTGTGTCACTGGCTGGGCCCAGTGCATAGGAGCTCATGTTCCCTGGAAGTGTGAGTAAGTGAGTGAATCCACGGGGGTGGAACCTTGCCTGTGCCTGGTTGCTTGTGGGGCAGGCAGGGTGCCCGTATCACAGGAGTAAGTGGTGGTGGGCACTGGGGTGTTTGCTTTGGCCACCTGCTCTCACTATACCTCGATTCAAGTGCTGAGGGGAAGGGTGTTTCCTACATGAAGTGCCCAGCAAGGCTTTGTCCAGCTGCTGGGAGCAGGATAAAGAGACCCCCACCCTGCAGATTCCATCAGGAGGCTGTGGGTCCTGGAAGGAAGTGGCTCTAAGGTCATGAGACCAATTTTCTGTTGGCCTGCTACTCTACACCTGTGATTGGGCATGGCTGGTTAGAGTTACTAGGCAGATTCTATGAGTTTAGTGGGACGTCCGGGGCTGCCTGTTGCCTGGTCCAGTGGGAGGTACTCCAGGCTAGCTGGACTCTGTCTGCTGAGTTGTGCCTACCCTTTCTTATCTGGAGGGTGGGAGACCCTTCCCTTGAAAAGGCTTTGGACTTGCAGCAGAGCTACATAGTAGAGTTCAGGAGGTCTGAGTACCAACCCCCAGCCTTGGGCCTCCCCCTGCCTGAGCTCAGCCTCTGTGTACTGAGCAGAGGGTCCTGGAGCCACTGGTGGGGTCTAGTGGGCAGAACTGAGCCTGAGCCTTTGCCTGGGACACCTGCTGCCTGGCATGCCTCCCCTTGCACGGGTATAATTAGCCCCACAACAGGTGCCATGGGTTGGGTGTCTGGCCCAGCCCTGACCCAGTGATGCCCCGGCCTTAGCCGACCTGCCTTGCCTGCTGTCCTGGGCTCCAGGCCTGAACCCTGTCCCATGAGGTCCCCTGAGGCCTCAAGCCCCACCCACCTTCCTCTGCTCCCAGCACACCCACTGGATTAGGGACAGGATGTCATCTGGAGGAGGCAGGCAGGCAGAGCCCCAGGCTGTGGCCTGGCCTCAGGCTCTGGGAATCCCCAGCCTGGCCCTGGCCCTCCCTTCAGTGCATGTCCAGGTGGAACCATTCTGGCCTGGTGGCTTTTCCTTCCCGCAGGCAGCCTCTAGCCCTGAGACCTGGTCAACAGCCTATAGGGCCAATGGGCTCTCACAGGACTGTGCCTGGCTGGTTCCCTGTGCTCTCTGTGTACAGCCACAAGATTCTCTCAGCCCCACCTGCTGTTGTTCTTCCCCCAGTGCAAGAAGAAGCACACACTGCTCTGCCCTGACTTTGCCCGAAGGGGTGCTTGTCCCCGTGGTGCCCAGTGCCAACTGCTCCACCGTAACCAGAAGCGACACGGCCGTCGTGCAGCTGCACCCTCTACCCCAGGGTCCAGCGATGGAACCCCCAGAGGCAGAGCCTCAGCTGGCCATGGACTGAGGTACAGAGCAGTGGGTGAGCTGGAGGTGATCCACCCCTGCTTTGGGGAGTCACGACCCTTTGGGAAATCTCACCCCAATGCTTTGGGCTTCAGAGCCAGAAAGGAATCTCACTTGGAGGCAAGAGCTCCTGAGGTACTCACACCCTGGTTCCTGACTGTGAACAGAGCCAAGAACAGCCCCCAGCCTGTGCAGGAGGGCTTCCAGAGACCCACTCCCCAGGAGAAAGGGACAGGAGCCCCCAGGAGGAACCCATATCTTGTGGAGTGTGGGATGCCCTGCAGGCAAAGCTGAGGGCCCAGAAAGTGATGAACAGAGCTCAGTGTGGAGCTGGAATCCCAGGCTTCAGCCTCCATCTGCCTCAGGCCCTGGAAACAGCCTGACCTTGGGCATGACCATGGGTCAAGCTTGGACCTGGTTAGACATTCCAGTGACTTCGAGGGTGGGCAGCGGAGGTGAGAGGCTGGGGACCCCGTTGTTGGGACCAGTGTCCTGCGGGTACCTAGGGGGCAGCCACCCGCCCTCACTTCTCCACATTTCCTGCAGGAAGCCCTCTGCTGCCCAGCGCCCTACCAAACAGATGCCCAGCGGCCCAGCCTCCAGGACTAGAGCTCCAACCTCCCCTCCCCTCTTCCCAAGGGTGTTAGCCTCCACCTTTCCTTTGTCATCAAAGGCCACTGCTGCCTCCTCCCCCTCCCCCTTTCCCTCTGCCAGCTCCCCCACCCACTCCTTGGACCAAGAGGAAACTGCCTCCGGGACAGGTGGGTCAGGCTCAGTGACAGGCTCCAGCAGCCTCTGCAAACTGCCGTCCTTCATCTCCCTGCACTCCTCCCCAAGCCCAGGAGGCCAGACTGGGGCCCAGGCCCCCAGGAGCCCCCGCACCATGGACTCAGGTAAGCAGTGGCCACTCCTGGGGTCTTTTTAAATGCCCACTTTAGGGTTATCTCTGGGTGGAGCCTGGGGAGTTAGTGTATCAGGCAGCCAGGGCAGGGTCAGTGCAGAGCAAGCACAGCAGTGGCCGCCTTGAAGACCACCCCAGCGAGGGCTGATTTAATTAGAAAGCACCCATTTCTGTTAATTTGTTCTGGAAGATCACCACGAACTCCTGGAGAGAACAGATGTTCCCTCTCCCCAATGAGCGTTTGGGGCTTGGTAAATGGCTCCACTCAGCCTTGTTTAGGAGAGAAAAGAGGATTTTATGGCTGCAAACGACCCTTTCTGTAAACATTTTACAGCTCTCTGCGCGTTTGAGTGACGATAAACCCCACGCAGCTCGGCGGGCTGCAAATTTGTGCCATACGGCTATCATTTTATTGTCATATTTCATGGTCGTAACGTTAATGGAAGATGCTTGCTGCAGGCTTCTCTAACAGCCCCGCTGAGCACGCGGAAGCGCCTGCTAGAGGGGCTGCCTCCTGGTTATGTCCTCCTCCTTGGGCACAGAGCCCATGAAACGGGGCTCTCACCCACTGGAATCTGGGTGGGGCATCAGGTCCTCCCAAGTGGTGGCCACTGGGGAGCAGCGGGGGACCCTGAGGCAACTTGTGTTTTTTAAAGATCAGGAACCCAGCAGTTAGTCCCAGGTCTAGAGGAGGCACAGGGTATGAACACTACTCTTGGGCAGGCCTAGAAAAGGCTCCAGAAACTTCCTACGGCCTGTTCATCCAGGAAAGGAGCTGGAGGGGCAGGCGTAGCCAAGCCTGAGATAGTATGTCGGGAAGCCTGGCTGTGCCTGCTGAAGCAGCCTAGAGGACAGATGGGGCTAACCTAGCTAGCTATGTACATGGAGTCTGCAGGCCCAGGTCCAGCCACTTGGGCCTTCTAGCTCTGAGCTGGCCTAGCAGTGAATGGAATTAATAGCCTTGAAGAGAGGAACTCCATGAGAGAGGTTTCACGGGGTGCATGGGCTATGCTGTGTGGCCACATTGAAGATCTGTGGTCAGGAGGACACTGGCACCTGGGAGAGAGGTGTGTGAGAAGTAAGCTCCTGTCAGGCAGAAGCCCCCAGGACATGCTCCTCTGTCCTCAGGCCTGCTTCAGGAATCCTCTTCTTTCTCCCTCTCCTGCTCCCAGACCTTGTCAGCTTCTCACTGATAATTCCACTTCTTTGAAGCCACCTGCTTGCACACTCCGGCTTCCCATGTGCAAGCACACCTGCTTTGTCTGTGTCTGGCAGGCTTGTTCCCAGGTGTGAGTGTGGTGTGTGCCTGTGTGTCTGCATGCACCCGTATTTATAGCTCAGCTTACAGAGTGTTGTGGCTCCCACCTATGGGGCTGCCCAAGCTGCCACCCGACCCAGGAAGACCTTGGCCTGGCAGAGTGCCCAGGCCTCCTTCCCTTTCCACCCTTCAGGGGAGGGCTGGTGGTAGGGGCTGGAGAGACAGATGGGAGCTAGAGGACAGGCCAGCTCTTTGTAGCCCTGCTAATAGGCCTGGGCTAACAGTGTTCCCAGTCCTGAGTCTCATCCAGAAACTCTGGGGTAGGAAGGTTCCTGGGCTGAAGTGGCTTGATGCCTGCCTGACCTTTGCTCTCCATGTAGGGAAGCCACTACACATCAAACCACGCCTGTGAGGCCCCCGGGGACCAGCCCACACCTACCTCAGACCCTCACCCCTGGAGAGGATGGAGGCTCTACCCACCACTGTTCTGAGGAGGAGCAACCCACTACGGAACCCAGCTGGAGCCACACACAAGGGGCCACATAGCTCCACCCATCTGGCGCTCAGTCTTCAGATGCCTGGCTGTGCCCTGCCAAGTCTTGTTCTCCTCTCTCAAGCCAGGCCCCTGCCATTCCCTTCCCCCTCCACCCCTCCCAGGCACTCAGCCTCACACCTAAGACTTGTTACCCACTCCCCACCCCTCAGGGTGCCATGTGGGGCTCACCCTAGCCTGTGCCCTGCAGTGAGTGGGGCAGTAGCTCTGGGACTTGTTCCCCTAGCCCTCCCCATCCAGGACTCCTGCCCAGGGAATAGGTCACAGGCAGACCTCCCTGTTAGGCATTTTATGTCCAGCAATAAAGGTTTTGTCCTGTGTTGAGCTGGACTGTCTTGACCACCACACAAGCACAGGACCCTGGACCTGCAGGGGAAAGGGGCCAGCTGGAAAGCAGAGCCCTCCACCCTCTGGCAGGCCTGCTCTCTCTGATTCCAGGATGGCTCAGAGGGCCAGAAGCAGCCTCTCTCCATGGCCAAGTCAATCTGATTGGGCTTGATGGCTGGGTTGGGGGTGGGGGGACACTCTACAGACTTCAGACGTGGGACAGGCTGGGACCAAAACACCTTGCTTTCCTGGGGAGGAGCATGACTTGGATCAGCCTGCCCTCTGCAGGTGTCTTCAGAAGGCTGGGCTTCTCCCACACGGATGCTGGAGGGCACAGGGTCACTTAGGTGCCCCCTCCCAGGATGAAGCATGACCCCTGGAAGAATGTTCATGGGCCCCCAGTGGTACAGGCCAGTAGCCTCCCAGTGACTGCTCTGCTGTGTTGGCGTGAGTCAGCTGTTGCCCTGCCTGGGCCCACACTCCCTCTACGACTCAGCACCCACCCTAAGGTACTATACAAACCCCTCAGTCTTTGCTGCATCAAGTCTGTCCTCTGGGGTGGCAGGACCCAACCCAACCCACACACAGGTGGGAGAGACCTCTGCCTGCAAGAGCATAGGAAGTTAAGTATACAGTCTCACACTTCACTACAGCCCCTGTCAGGAAGTGAGTCTCCTGACCTGGGCCTCCAAGGAGTGCACTGAGGCTGATCCACAAAACATATCCAGCAGAAACAGGCCCACTCCCAGCCACACAGCCTGGTATCCCTTCCCAATCATCCCATCACTAAATACTGAGACCCTGCAGCAGTGGATTGGGAAGATGGTGGGCTCTGGACTTGGACATGGCCAGGTGAAAAACCCTAACGTCATCCAACATTGACGTGAACCAAGCCCCTGCTTCAGGGCCCCTGGCTTGATGAGCAGGACCTGTGGGAGGGAGGCAGGGGGTGCAGGCAGTTGCTTCTGCTGGCAGGGACCACCTAGGCCAGGTGTCCTTGCCTGGAATGCACTGTGGCTCTTGGACGCCTTGTTAGGTGGTCCCTCTCTGTCAGCCACAGCCTGGGCCTTGAGTGGACAGGCTATTGTATAGCCTCCCTCAGCCTGACCTCCTTCCCTGGGGAGCCAGGGACCCAGGGTCAGCATTAACAGAGAAGGGGTTGGGGCACTGCTGGACTGATGTCCTGGACTTGGTGGGTGTGTAGCTCAGTGTAGAGTGCTTGCTTATAGTATGTGAGGTTCACTGAAGTGTCCACACCATAGCCATCCAAGGCCATTGGCCCCTGTAACAGCCTACATGGATACCTCTGTATCTTCCCCATGCTCCTGGGGTGCACACCTGTGAGACACTATGAAAAGTGAACCAACAGCATACAGAGATCTGGTCTCCCTCCCCTCCCTGAGTGGAAGGGACAGCGGGACGTTTACCTGCAAGACACCAGCTTTCAGCAGCTGTTCCCTCCCTCCCTGTCCCTGCTGCCCTATGGCTGACTCTCCAGAGGTTGGCAAAGGGACACAGGCCAGCTCCTCAGGCTGGACTCCTAGAGGACTCTGACTTCACGGTACGCTCTAGGTGAGCACATCTTCCTGCCCATTCTCATTTCCCCACCAAGCATCACCTCAGGTAGGCTTCTGACTAGTCCAGTGGACAGCTAGACTCAGTGCTGGCACAGCCTGCAACAGCCATGGTGGTGGGGTTCAGTGGTAAGAGCCCATCTACCTACCCGCCTGCCAGAGACCATGAGACCTACCCTGAGGAGCTGCTCTTCTGGCCCCACCCTTCTGCACCATGGCCAGGGCTTACCAAGAACCTGACAGAGGTACATGCAGCTTACATCTCCACCAGAAGTCTTGATGGATGGGCTGGAGGCCCTTCACCCCACAGCAGAGTGACCAGCATGCAGCCTGATTCTCATGATTTCCCCTTCAGGTCCTAAGGAGCTGAGACAGGAGCAGCAGCCAGTAGGGTGACCTCGTGTGGCCTAGTGGACAAGCCTGACAGAGCCATGCAGCAGGAATTCATCGTCCCTAAGGCTGGTCCCAGAGGCCAGCAAGACAACCCTATACAGCTCCCAGGCGAGGAGTCCTCCCGATTCTGATCAGACGCCAGGGGCTGTTGCTTCCTCTGAATTAGATGTGACCCCGGAGGGGAACAGAGTGGAGGGCCCCTGAGGTAGAGGATGTGCCTGGAGGTGTATAGCCTGGTTCTGAATCTCTGTGTCTGGAAGAAACGGTGGCCAAAGACTGGCCTGACCTTCCTGAGGCCTGGTGGGAAATGTGTCCTTGGCAATGGGCCTCTTGGTTGGGTTTTCTGCTCTCTAACTGATCTTCCCTTGGAGCGTCCTCACACCGTACCATTGAGGGTTACTGTCTGACCCCATCTCCAGAGGGCTTGGCCATGTTCCTTGCTAGGTGTGTACTACTAATGGTACCTCATATGTAGCCAGTGACACACAAGTGCAGGACTGAGGACACAGGTGGGGCAGAGCTCTGACCCCAGCCAAGGACTCTCACTGGAAGCCTGGAGTCTTTAAGCCAAACCAGCTGTGTGCATGTGTGTGTGTGGTGGAGGTATATATGTGGAGGTTATGTGTAGTGTTGGTGTGTAAGAATCAGAGGACAACTCCTGGTGTCTGTCCTCAGGTGCCTTCCACCTGCTGCTTGTGACATGGTCTGTCACTGACCTGGAATATCACCATGTAGGCCAGGCTAACTGACCTGCAATCTTCAGGGATACACCTGTCTCCACCTCCCATCTCTGGTGATGCAGGTGTGGGTTGCCACATCCAGCTATTTATGTGTGTTCTAGGGATCCCATCTCAGGTCCTCAAGCTTGTGAGGCAGGCATTTTATTGACAGCCATCTCCTCAGCCCAGCCCCTACCACCACCCCCTTTTTTTTTTGTCTTTTTGAGACTGGGTCTCCCTGTAGCCTCAGCTGGCCTGGAACTCACAGAGATCCTTCTGCCTCTGCCTCTGCCTCTGCCTCCCGAGTGCTGGGATTAAAGGCACGTGCCACCATGCCTAGCTCTTCTTAAATGTAAAGAATCCTTTTCCTTGGCTGCCCTGGGATTCTAGGCAGTCCATGCCTAGAAAGCACAGAGCCTGTCTGTGGGATAGTTTTTCATTCATCGTTTTTGTTTTTTCCTTTTGGAACCCAAATATGTTTTTTCAATATATTTTAATTGAATTTTTGTGCATTTCAAACAATTACATCTCAATCATATTTAGACCTCGTCCCTATCTGTACCCCCCACTGGATTTTATGTATTCTGTCATATATGTTAAGGCCTATCGAGTTAAGTTTGTGTCCCCAGATGTCCCTTGGTGTGAGTCCATCCACTGAAGCCTTGGTCAGCCTATCTAGTGTCGCTCCCTTAAAGACCAACTCTTCCCTCACCCAGCAATTATCAGCTGCCAATAGTTCAGCTAAGGTTGGGGCCTCCTGCCCGTTTCTCTAGTTTTACGCTGGGCTTTTGTCTGGTTTGAGTTTGCGTGGGTCTTGTGCATGCTGTCACCATAGCTGTCCATTCCTAAGAGCAAGTTCTCAGAAGCCTGGAAAAAGAGACAGTCTTATCCCAGCCAGGCCTTGAACTTGATCTGTAACTGAGGACAACCTCCCAAAAGCTGGAATTATAGCACCACGCCCAGCTTATGAGGTGCTGAAGATCAAACCTTCATGCATGATAGGCAAGCATTCGACCCACTAAGCCATATCTCTACCCGAGACAGCCTTTGAGTTTCTTAACCTAGCATGGTGGCACACACCTGTAACCCTAGCACTCAGCAGGTGGAGATAGGAAGGTCTTGAGTTCAAGGCCAGCTTGTACTACATAGTGAGACCCTGTCTCAAAAAGAAAAAAGAAAAAGCAGTTTTGCCTAAGTGTGAGCACTCACTGCCATACCCAGTGGCTGTGTTACCATGAAATAAACGCAACAGAAACGATAGGCCTACACATCACACATGGCACAGAGTGCTTTCTGATGTGACATTCAGACGCGCCACCTACCATGGAACTTAGACCAGCCTTGCCTGTGGCTTGCCCTGTGCTATGACCATCCCCCAGTTGGTGCCATCCAGTTGTTAGACTTGCTGAGCTACTGAGCTGAAAGTCGGGTGTGCTAGGTCCAAAGCAGGCCAACAGCAAGCACAAGCAGCTGCCTCAAATAGCCTCAAGAGGTAGGCAGAGGTGGTGGTTAGGAGCGGCATGATGAGCACCCCAAACTCCCCATCACTCCTCACATCAGGCCAGGCCCCCTCTAACTAGAGCACTTCAGGGGGGCGCTGTACCCTAAACGGTTTCCCATGCTCCCTGCCAGCCCCAGAGTCCTAATTGTGATCCAGTCACCCTGTCCACTCTGCCCAGCAGTTATTCCCAGTTCAGACGCCTTCCCATGCATGAGGGCTCGTCCCTCCCCTTCCTCCTGTCTGAGGCGCTCCTGTATCCCCAACTCTCCCTATACTTCACTAACACCAGGCAGCCTCCAGCAGGAAGTCAGCAACTGCCTTATACAGTCGAGAAATAAATTCTAATAACCTAGCCTGCTGGAGGGCAGACTCCACCATGTCCCAGATGAGACCACAGCCCGCTGCAGTCTGGATGACCCTAGCAGGAGCCCCAGCCAGACCCTGCCTGTGTTTCTGACCCTGATGCCCTGAGACAGTGAACAAACATGTTCTTTTTGAGGTGCTGAACCTGTGATGCCTTGTGACACAGCAGGAGGGAACTAACACAACGTTATAGCTCGGTTTCTGTCCATTGATAATGAGCAGACTGCATTTTCCAAAAATGCTGGGACAGCACCCACAGGCTCTTCCTCCGTGTTATTTATATGACATGGTGTCAACTCTGTGGCTCCTAAACAGTAGTAATCTGCCTCACTCCCTGGGATCCCATGTGGAGCCAGTTGCCATGAGAGGAAACTCAACCAGCCACATGGAGCAAATGTGTGCAGATGCCCCAGCTGCCCACGTGGGTGTAAAGATGCTACTAATGAAGCTGTGCCGTTCATCCTCCCAGCTCCCAAGAAGACCCCACCCCAACAGTAGTAGTAAGTTGTATTATGCAACCAAGCTTAGCAGCTTGTCCCCCTGGATGGGTGATCCCTGACACCCTAGGTGCTCAGTAAAGATCTGTGGCATACAGTTAATCCCCAAACCACCAAGGCATTCTTTGTAGTGTTCTGTGAGGACTAGAAGTTCATGTGGGAAGCACTAGGAAGACATGGGCCTGGGAGAAGTCGCTGCAGAAGGGTTAGGGTGCTGGGGTCCTGAAGCCAAGGCTTACGGAGTGCCTGTCTTTTTTTCTGTCCTCAATCAGCCACCATTAGTAGCCAGGGTGGTGGGCCTGGGCCATCACTGCCTCTCTGGCCCTGGAGCCCTGGAACCCCATACCCCCATCCTAGGCTGCTCTGAGGGAGGAGTTTGAACCTCCTGTTCAACAGCTCCAGCAGGCACCTTGGCCACTCTGCTCACTGTGAGTCACCAAGGTGGTTCTGGGAGAGCTGTCTGCAATGTGGTTGTAGTGCCCTCCTTACTCAGCCCTCCCTGCCTCTCTCTGTGACCTGCTGCCCAGTCCTCAGAAGGTGGACCCTGCATGCCTCCTCTTCTGCCTGGCAGGTTCTTAATCAGGTGCTCCATCCCTTCCTTCTGTGGGCAAGGAAACACACATGTGAGGTGGGAATGGTACAGGAATCTGTGTTCAAGTAGGAAGTGAGGGGTAGCAGATAAGCCAGCATCCCCAAACATCACATTTTAGAACAAGAGTCCACAGTTTGGTAGTGGCTGAGCATCTAACCTTGAGAAAGGTTCTGGGTAGGCTGAGAACTAATCAGCAAGGCTACTCCAGCCACCAGGACCTTCTTGTATCTCTCAGAGCCAGGTGAGGCATTTGGAGGCTCTGGGGGTGGGCAGCTTGGGCTAGGGACCGGGATCTGAGCCCCCCTGAGAGGGTTAGCACCAGCCTGGTGGTCAGGGTCCTCCATCCTCACAAGATTCCATAATGTTCGCTTGCCTGCAGCAGGCAGACTGACAAATGCCAGCGTTCTTTCTCTGCTCCCTTTTTAGTATGCCCACCGCCACATGTAATGCAGTATCAGGTATGCAGTTTATCCTTAGAGACCTGGGCTTCTGGGACTCTGACCCCAGGCCTCTTGCTGGGCTGCAGATGACTGTTGGTTCACTTGGTGAGACCCCTGGGCTGCAGATGACAGTTCCCTTGGTGAGACCCAATACTGTAACTCAAAGTCCCTTTAGCCACAGGAGCACAAGAGGATTCACCACCTGGCCAGTCAGTGTCTGACTATGGTACTCAGCATCTGGTGGGGCCATGGCTCTGCAACCTGATACAGGCCGTCTTGGGCAAAGCCCATTACTTTGCCCAGTTCTGTTTCCACATCTGTAGAATGGACATGATTTCACCCAGAGGATATCTGTGCCTGCCACCTCACTATACAGTCCAGAGACTGTTGCACCAATGTCAGGGTGAGGATTGGAAGCTTCCTGTGAGACTGGCTGGGGGAGAGAGGCCCTGCACCGTTCTGGTGCTTTTCTTGGTTTTCTAAAGCCCCAGCCCTGCACAGAGGAGAGATGGAGAGACGGGTACAGCACAGGGCACTATGGGAAAGAGCAGCTCACTTCTGCCAGGCGTTTTTTTTGTTTGTTTGTTTGTTCGTTTGTTTCTGTTTTTTCTTATAAAATACAGACACCTGTTGAGGGACGCAGCACCATGACCCCCTGAAATATCCTGTGCACACAGTCCTAGTCTTTCTGCGCATTACTTTTAAGATTTACTTTTTAACAGTCAAAGCTGTCTAACAGCAATACAGAGAATCCAGAGGGAGACCCCTCTCCAGGTCGTCCCACTGCTACTCTGAGGATCGCTCCACTTTCTTCTCCTTCCATGGGGGTGGGGGGTGTCACAGAACTCACATTTGCATGTCACCCTCCTTGGTGTCCTCGCCCGCCGGAGCAGAGTCTGCCTCCCATTAGGTGTGGTCAGGCAGCGGGTGCGAGGGCGGCAGCTTGCTTCCCACCTGTCACCCCATCCCCGCTCCCACCCAGCAAGGCGCCTCCAAACCGCAGCGGGGGGCAGCTGGGCCTGAAATTCCTTGCGCGATCTGTCTGGCAACCCTCTGGCAGGCATCCAGACCCTTCAGCCCACCCACAGGCTCGGGGCCCCACTGCGCAGGCAGTTCCTAGACTCACCCCCCGCCCCCCGCACCCTCGACCCCGCGGCGGTCCATATGCACCCCTCTCCATCGCGGCGCACGCTCAGAGGCCAACGGTCCCCACCGGTGCATCCCGCCGCCCGAGGTGCCAGTAACTTTGTTGACTGAATTCCTGAACCCGCCCTAACCGCGGGCTAAAAATAGCGGGCGGTCCCGGGAGGGCGCACAGAGTCACCGGAGTCAAGCTGTTTGGAGGTCCCCGCTCTGCGCGCCCAACTAGCCGGGTGCGGACTTCAGAGCAGCGTGCGGGGCACAGCCACCCAGACCACCTAACGATACCGAGGGGGGCCCCGGGCCGCTGGATCCCTGGCTGCCGGACCCGGGGACCTCAGGTCGCCCCGGGCAGAAGTCGGCCGCCGGGCCTCGCGCCCTCCGCCGTGTAGTCCCACGTGGCGGCCACCAGGGGGCCCTGCCCACTCCTCTTGCCAGCGGCCCATCCCCACCCCTTCCCACAGCTGTTTCCCGCAGGAGATTGACAGCTGGGCTCCGGGTTGCCATGGGGATAGGCAAATGAGGGCGGCAGGGCTGGGGCTCCGATTGGCCCGGGGGCGCGAGCCCCCTCCCGGGGAGGCGGACCCGGGCGCCCTGCTCTATAAAGGCCTGCGCTGGGCCGCGTTCCTCCAAGGGAGGCGGGGCCGGTCTGCAGCGCGGGTGGGGCGCGGGGCGGGGCAGGGGAGCCCCGGGCGCGGCCTGACAGCACCGCCGGGCCCTGACGGCCGAAGACCGGGAGGAGGAGGCGGAGGAGCGGGTCCCGGAGCCGGCCGGGGGCCCGCCCAAGAGGCCCGGCCGGCCGCGTCCCCCGCGCGCCGCCGCAGAGTTGACCGCACGAAACTTTTCCTCGCGTCCTTGGGCTCAGCTGCCAGGACCGCGGTCCGGGGGGAGCCAGGCGGAGACAGGCCCGCGGCTCCCCCCACACCCCCGCCGCCCGTCGGGGCACGGCCGGGCGCGGCGGCGGGGCTGGGGCTCCGGGCGATGGCCGCGGAGCTGGCGATGGGCGCTGAGCTGCCCAGCAGCCCCCTGGCCATCGAGTACGTCAACGACTTCGACCTGATGAAGTTCGAGGTGAAGAAGGAGCCGCCTGAGGCCGAGCGCTTCTGCCACCGCCTGCCGCCCGGCTCGCTGTCCTCGACGCCGCTCAGTACGCCCTGCTCGTCCGTGCCCTCCTCCCCTAGCTTCTGCGCGCCCAGCCCGGGCACCGGCGCCGGCAGCACGGGCGGCGGCGGCG
>NW_008339763.1:1465872-1524566 GCF_000622305.1 Nannospalax galili
GGGCGCCCCAGGGCCGGCAAGCGGAGGCCCGGGCGCGGTGGGGGGCGCGTCGGGGAAGCCGGGGCTGGAGGATCTGTATTGGATGAGCGGGTACCAGCACCACCTGAACCCAGAGGCGCTCAACCTGACGCCCGAGGACGCGGTGGAGGCGCTCATCGGCAGCGGCCACCACGGCGCGCACCACCCGGCAGCCGCGGCCTACGAGGCCTTCCGGGGCCAGGGTTTCGCGGGCGGCGGCGGCAGCAGCGCGGACGACATGGGCGCCGGCCACCACCACGGCGCGCATCACGCGGCCCACCACCACCACTCCGCCCACCACCATCACCACCACCACCACCACGGTGGCGCGGGCCACCACGGCGGCGGCGCGGGCCACGGCGGCGGCGGCACGGGCCACCACGTGCGCCTGGAGGAGCGCTTCTCCGACGACCAGCTGGTGTCCATGTCGGTGCGCGAGCTGAACCGACAGCTCCGCGGCTTCAGCAAGGAGGAGGTCATCCGGCTGAAACAGAAGCGGCGCACGCTCAAGAACCGCGGCTACGCTCAGTCGTGCCGCTTCAAGCGGGTGCAGCAGCGGCACATTCTGGAGAGCGAGAAGTGCCAGCTCCAGAGCCAGGTGGAGCAGCTGAAGCTGGAGGTGGGGCGTCTGGCCAAGGAGCGGGACCTGTACAAGGAGAAATACGAGAAGTTGGCGGGCCGGGGCGGCCCCGGGGGCGCGGGCGGGGCCGGCTTCCCTCGGGAGCCCTCTCCGCCGCAGGCAGGCCCGGGTGGGGCCAAAGGCACGCCCGACTTCTTCCTGTGAGCGCCGGACCCTGCGCGTCGCAGCCACCGGACGACTTGGCGCCGGCCGCGCGGGCCTCGGCTGGGACTCGGGCCCGGGATCCGGGCGGCCGCAGGTGCCGGGTTCCTCCCGCGTCCGCCGGGCGAAGTCCCGGCTCCTGCGTGGGCGACTCCGAGCTCCCGGGGCCGCCGTCTGTCTGAACGCCGCCGCGGCCCTTCCGCGCGGAGAACCGAGACTCCCGAGGACACCGGGAGCCCTAGCCGGCTCTGCCCTCCTCGCAGCTCTGCCCTCGCCAGCGTCCACTTGTACATACGTCGAGCGCGGGTCTCCGTTCCGACCTCCGAGCCCTCCGCGCTGCCTCCCGCTCCCGGGCAGCCTCCGCGGGGCGCGCCTCTCCGCTGTCCTTTCGGCCCTTCCTTGCCCCTTCTTTTTTACAACTCCTCCTCCCCCTCCCCCCTCCTCCTCATTTTTAGAGCGGTCTTATTTTCGCTACGTTTCTATTTATTTGCTTGGTAATTAGCAAAGAAACCGGGAGGAATCCCCCGATCCCGCGCGCCCTCGGAGATCCGCGAATGCCCGCATGTGCCGCTCGCTCGCCCGCTCCGAGGGCCGCGGCCCTGCCTGCCCTCTCGCCCGCTTGTCCCCCAACCCTGCCCGGCGGTCCCTGTAGGGGAAACCGAGGAACTTACCTGCCATGTCGGTCCTGCTGTACTCGACGGGGGGAGGGGGGACGGGGGAGCCGTGCTCAGCCGGGTGGGGGCTGGCCCGGATCCGCGCTGCTATATCTCTATGCACCAGATCGTATTTATGACTCCTGGGGAAATATATCTTATTTTAAACTTCCAGAGAAGTGAGAGAGAAAAAAAATGTAACGCACAGTATTTCTAAAAGAAAACTAATTTAAAGAGGAGGCTTAGGCCTGAACCTCCTGGCATGGGCGGGTAGAAACGTGTTTCTATTTCATTTAAATTGTGTTTCGTTTGTGGAATCTTTTTAAAGTTTGGTCGCTTTGGGGACTAGTTGGGAGAGGCTGGGCGGTGAGTGCTCCGCGCTCCGAGCTGGGTGCCACCTCGCAGGGGCCTGGTCCCCGGGTGCGGGTGCGCTGGGGCCCCTTCCGTCCTTCGAAACTCCCACACCCGGCTCCTGCTGAGCCTTCTGAGCCGGACACTAGCCAACTCGTTTAAAGTTTTGTTGTGTTGTTTTTTGTTGTGTTCTTTTTCATTTGCTATAAAACTGAGGAAAGGAAAAAAAAACATACAAAAACAAAATAAATCTGTTTAGATCCAAAAATCACTGGGACCTGGCTGGTGTGTCTGTGGTTTGCTTTTTTTTTTTTTTTTTTTTCTTATAAGTTCCCCTGGAATAGAAAAATACAAGTCCCTGAACTGGGCTTTGTCAGAGCTCTGGGTGACCAGGAATGGTGAGGGTGGGGAGAAACTGACCAGGTGGTAAACAAGACAGCTTGGGGTGGCCAGCCCTCCAGGAGCCTGGGCTTCCCAAGCCAAGCCAGCGCAGAGGCGGGAGCGTCCTTGACTCCAAGTGTACCGGTGGCAGCGTGGCAGGAGCTATCCCAGCAATTCTTGCCAGCTGTTCCTCCCAGGTGACCCAAACCCAGCTAGGGATTAAAGCAACCCCAAGAACCTTACCCTACAGAGTTCTGGGCAACTACAGGACCTTTAGTTGATGGCTCCCTCCAGTCACCATGAGAAGGGAATCAGTAAATGGCCATGGTTTGTGAATTCAGAGATGGCACTCTCCAAAATGGAGCTTCCAGAATGCTTCTCACGCTGAGCGATGCTTTTCCTGGCAGGAAAGTCCTAGGCGTCACACCAGCTGCCAAAATGCTGCAGCCTTGAGAATCACCCAGAAAGGCAGGCCACCCCTGCCTCTACTCCCTTTGCTTTAGAATGAGACTGGAGGGAGACTTTGTGGGGCCCTTCGGGACCCTGGGCAGGAGCAGTGAGGCAGCCTCTGCTGAAGGAAATGCTGTGGAGAGGGAGGAACCCGCACTGGAGTTGAGTTAAAGGGACTGATTCCAATTCAGTGTGGAGAGACCTGCAAGGCCAGCCTTGTTAAGGAGGGTTGTAGAAGTCATCTCCTCAAGAAGGGGCCACAGTCAGGGCGTGGCGGCGCAGGCCTTTAACCCTAGCTCTCAGGAGGCAGAGACAGGCGAATCTCTTTGAGTTCACGGCCAGCCTGTTCTATATAGTGAGTCCCAGGCCAGCTGGGGCTACAGGGAGACCCTGTCTCAAAAAGACAAAGGGGGGGGGGCAAGAGGGAAACGTCAGGCAAAACACACAAGACACTGCTTTCCCACCACTTCAGAAGTGGCCCTCCCAGAGCCATCCTCTGTTGGAGAAAGTTCAGGACAGACCCCTAGTGGCCAGCTCGGGACTTCTTTGGGGTAGGGGTGGCAGCAGCTGTGGCCATCCCCACCCCAAGCATGCGGTCTCTCAGAGGCCAGTACTCCAGGACCTGCACTGTCCTCTTTGGGTCCCTTATGTTCTGCTGTAGTGTTGAGTGTGGTACCCAGGAGCCTCAGGATGCTAGTGAGCTTGGGGTTTCTCCATGGCCTGGGGAGGGGGGTGTTCATGAGGGACTAGACCTGATTTTACTTTCCCTTTCTTCCCTTCCTCTCCCTCTCTCCATCCTCTGTCTGGGTTTCCTCTAGGACCAAGTGGGGCAGACAAAGATGGTTCTTTCTACATCTTTTTCAAGGGAAAGTTCCTTTGACTCCCCTTGCCCTGTGCAGTGAGGGTTGCAGCTCCTGGGCTGAGAGCACCAGGTGGCAACTGCTGGATATTCTTACAAACAAATCTCCTGGGAAAGGGCTCACTCTTTCTCAGGAGGCCTAAGTGTGTCCTCCTGTGCCTAGTTGGGGATGAGGGGTGAGGATAGGAGGATTTCAGCAGCCTGAGGGTAGGCAACTGTGAGTTTCTGGCTAGGTTGGGGTGACTGTCAGGGACTTTGCAGATGGTACCCAGTGTGTGTGTGTGTGTGTGTGTGTGTGTGTGTGTGTGTGTGTGTCCATTTGCAGATGTGCATGGCTGTATCAGGTATCAGCCAGGACCCACCTGGATAACAGAAACTGAAGGGCCACAGTCTGGGCTGCAGGATTAGCCTCCACGCAATTCCTTGCACTGTTCACCCAGTTCCTCACCTGCCCCTCAGATGCTCTAAGTGGGCAGTGTCTCCTGAGCCTGAGTATCAGAGGTTGGATCTCCTGCCCCCTCACACCTGCCATTCTGGTCCAAGGACAGTGTATGGGGTAGGGGATATCTTGCTGCTGAGGCTGCCTGGAGTTCATAAGATCAGCTCAGCCCAAACCCAGAGCCCACACCCATGCAACCCTTTACATGCTTCTACTTCAGGCCTCCTGAGAACTAGTGGGGACTGAAATGACGGACAACAGAACTAACAAGAGAGGCCATGGGTGGTCACTATACCCCCTATGCACCCCCAGGAGGAAGGAAGTTTTGAGGTTGCATGTCGAAGGTGGCCAAGGATGCACCCGCTCTGCAGATAAGGGGGACCAGGAAGTCCTACAGGAAAGCTACGTCTCCACCCCTCCCCCCAGCTCTCCAGAGTTCATGGTCTCCTTCCTAGAGGTAAGGGCAGCAGTCTTTTCAAGTGGGAGGGAGAGGCTAAGGGAGGATGTGAGAGAGTGGGCCTGGAGAAAGACTGGACACATTTCTACACTCACCTGTTCTGTCCCCCTGGGCAGCAGAGCTTGGACAGGGTGTGTCTACACACCCTCAGGCATGCCTGACATCACCTCCTCCTGGGGAATCCACTGGTGCTGAAGGCAGGCAGGTCCTTGTACCAGCCACCCAGCTTAGAAAAGTGAACCCAGCTGAGACCATGCCAGACCCCCAACTCATCATTCTGCCCCGCATCACCATCACCCAGGGTTCTGGCTGGGCCTGTTCTTGTGGTCTGGAAAGAACTCAACGCAGCATGAATTGCAGCGGGCTATGAACCGTACAGAAAAGTGTGAAAACCTGGATCCAGGAGCCTTGTTACACTGCAACTAGCAAGTTCCTGGCAGCCCATTTCTGAGCCCAGAGCTTGCTGGGTATTGAGAGCCCCACCTCTCCTGCAGTCCATGCCCTCCCCACTCCTCTAGAGGTTCCCTCTCCTGCACTCTGAAGGCCAGCAGCCCCTCCCTGGCTCCTATTTATAGCTGGCTCTAAGGTTGGGGCAGGACAAGACCCCGGTGTCCTCTTCCCCAGTGCCGCACAAAGAGAGCACACAATGCTATGTGCACACAGAGACACCAACCCAGCACATATGGACACGTGCCTGCATATATCCACATGCACACACGGACACCTCCGTCCTAGCTAATACACCGGGCTGACTACATCAAGGGCAAGGATTCTCGGGTACATGCCACACCGACAGACATAGGCCTATGGGCTTCACACAGACACACCTGGTGTGGAGCGGTGGAGGCATAGGTTTTGTGTTTGCTAGCTCCACAGTGCCAGGTCCTGTCCATGTAGCTGCTGTGGCTCTAACACTGGCCACTCTCAAGCTGCTGTCTTCAGTCAGTGCTCTGTTTGGGTCAGTTCAACCCGCCCTGCCCAGGCTGGAGGTCTGACTATAAAACCATCCTCACTTGCAAAGACCCTCCCCACCTGCACTGATGAGCCTTGGTGCCATCAGTGAGGGCTCAATGCCTTTTCAGACAGAGGATTCGCCCCTGCTAGAGCTGAACCAAGTGTACCCCCAAGTGTGGGGTACAAGGACCAGCCTCCCTTGGCTGGGAACATCATCAACTAGCCCAGAAAGTGTCTCTCACAATGGCTTGGGGTGCAAGGAAGAAGCTGGCTGTGCCCCAAGCTAGGGGGTCTCCTCATCAGTCAGCTGTTCTGGAAAGAAGTGTGGGAACTTTGAGCTCATCAGAAAGCAACAGGGAGGGGAACCAGTCGTCAGGATCCACAAGACTCCTCTCGCCCAGCCCCTGCCCGTGCTACTCTGCCCAGCCCTGTCCTGGGCCCAGCTGCCTGGTCAGCAGTTCCTGAGGCCACAGAGTCAGGCCAGAGGCCAGCGAGGCCCCGTCTGTGTGCAGGGACTGGGTCTCTCCTACCTTGCTCTTCCAGGTTCAAGCCTCAGTCCAGGCCTAGACCCCACAGTGACTGTGGCCACAATCCCCCTGCCCCTGCCTCCTGGGAGGAATGGTCTGGGGAAAAAAAGCAAAACAAAACCCGAGAGGTCCTGTAGAGGGGAGGATTCATTTATCTGAGCACTGATTAAGCACCTACTGTGTGCTACGGTTCTTCTAGGAGGTGGAGATATCGTTCTGAACATGACACAGCCCAGCCAGAGGTGAGAGGCGAGGGTCTCGTTCCTCAGAGGCAGCTGGTGCGGGGGAATGCAGGCTGGGCGGAGTTTGGGAGAGAGAGGGTGCCAGCTGGTGCTGGGCCAGGGAGCGAGAACTCCTCCGATTGGGTAGCCCAAGGAAGAGCTTCCCCCGCAGAAGGAACTGGGGCCGGGGGCAGAAGAAAATCCGGGGTGGGGGAGTGCAAGTTATGGGGAGGATGTCTCACAGTAACAAATGATAGTGTGACACCCTGCAGAGCCTCTGCAGGGCCCAGAGCAGCAGGAGGGGCAGGGGACACTGTTTGAGTGACCCGGGGGAGGAAAAGTGCTGACTTCCTGGAAAAGGCTTGGGTGGGCAGGGGGATGCAGCTGAGCCTCAGTCAGAGGGTCTTGTGGTGGAGAGCGAGGGCTCCCGTCTGTGCCCCAAGGATTCTCTAGTGAGAGATGTGTAAAGCCAAAGTATCATCCTTGCCACTAGGCTGCAGGAAGCAGCCCAAGGCAGTGGGTGCAGAGACTGGAGGGGACAGTGCCAAGCAGGAAAGGCAGGTCAGGACCCACGAGGTTGAAGAAGCTTCGGGTGTCTGGGGCAGAGGCTCGGTGGGAAGATGGGAGGGTGAGATCCTCGGTCCACATGAGGAGGGGGACACGCCCCACACGGTCAGACCTGCCGGGTACACGCACCACACTCTGGCCCAGAGCTCAGCCCTGCGCAGCGGAGGCGGAGTAATTTGCGACTGGCGGGCTCAGCGCCTGCCTAATTCGCAGCGACACTGCTCAGCTGCTGAGGGCCTGAGCTGTCACAGCCAATTAGCCCCGGGCCGGGGAGGAGCGTGTTGGGGGCGGGGTGTGGGAACCTGCAACCGACGGGAGCCGGAGATGCTTCTCAGCTTCTCTGCCGTGAAGTCATCAACTGAAGGCCCCACCCAACCCTGGAATGCCAGCCTGTCCCCTCTGCCCACCTCAAGCTTTGGGCCTCCTGCTGTCCCCCTCGGACCTGGCACTTGCTTCCACCTTCGTGCTCGCTGCTGGGGCTCTAGGACCCCTTGCCCACTGACACCAGGGTCTGCTGTCCTTAAGACAATTGTGATAAGTTCCAGCCTGGAGGCCATTCCTCCCCACGCTCAGGCTTCACCTCACCAGACAGAGCCAAGGGACTCCTCTGCCACCCATCAGTCTCACCCTGCAGCCTGCCCTACCTCCTCACAGCCTGGTGCTAGCTCGGAGATGAGCCGGAGACCCGGCAGGAGTCTGTGTGTCAGACCCACAAGACCTGCTAGACTCCTGGAGTGAGTGACCCTGGGGTGGCAGTCCCCTACTCTACAGAGGGTGTTGAGGCTTGGAGGGGCTGAGTGCTACCCAATGCCACATACCTAGCAGGCTGCCTGGGCAGCTGCCAAGCTCTCTCTAGGGGCCCCTCTTGGTGGCACTGCAACCTCAGACCACACCCCGGCTTCTCCAGATTCCCCAGCCAGCCCTCTTTAACCTGAGGGCTTTTCTTCCCGGATGGAGGCCAACCATGGCTCCCAGGACCCGAAAGGGCAGGCCATCTTTGCAACTGGGCAGCTGAGAGCTGTGCCCGCCGTCCTTCCCACTCATTGCCCTGACTGTTGCCCTGGCTCTGCCTGACTGGCACTTCCTACCCCGCTGCATTTCAAGGAAGGGCTGTGCTTTGCCAGGGTGGGGTGTGACTGACTTCGGCTGTGTGTGGGGAGGACGCACTTGCAGACTTGTGTCTCATGCGTCTGGGTGTGTGAGACGCTGGCTGGGTTGCCCGAGGACCTGGAACGCAGCAGCCTCTTTGAGACCTGTTACTCCAGGGTGGAAGGTGTGAGCGCAGCACCCAAAATGTGGCTCAGCTCTAGAGGGACAGAATGCAAACCCAGTGAACCGGACTGCGGAGGGCTGCTGTGACACAGGGGGAGGAGAAGAAAAGCTGGGAGAGAGAGGATGGGGGGAGGAAAATTAAGGAAGGGTAAGAGCAGGAGAGGACTGGAAGGAAGGAAGGGAGAGAGGGGCATTGGCCCTGGGGGGAAAGAGGAGGGGGGAGGGGAAGGAGAAGCAGAGGGGAAAGAGGGGAGGAGACAGAGGATGAGAGGGGGCAGGAGGGAGGGACCAGTGGGAAGAAGGGAAGGGAGGAGAAGGAGAAGGGGAGGGGGGAGGGGGAGAGGAAGGGTGGGGAGAGGGACACAGGGAGGGGCACGGAAGGGAGGGGACAGGGGAGGGAGAGGGGACAGGGGAGGATCAGGGAAGGGAAGGGAGAGGGGAGGGAACTCCTATGTGGCCTCCATCTTACAGACATCTGCCTACCTCTGCCCCCTGAGTGCTGGGATTAAAGTTGTGTACTACCATATCTAGTAACACATCTATTTTTTTTTTCTGATCTTTTTGAGATAGGGCTCCCTGTAGCCCCAGCTGGCCTGGTATTCACTACATAGACCAGGCTGGGCTTGAACTCACAGAGATCTGCCTGCCTCTGCTTCCAGAGTGCTGGGACAAAAGGCTTGCACCACCACACCTGACCACACCCCTATTTTTTAAAATATTTTTAAAATAATTTTTATTTTTATGTTATGTGTTTGAGTGTATTGCCTGCATGTATGTGAGTGCACCCATGTTGTGCAATGCTGCAGAGGTCAGAAGAGAGCTTTAGATTCCCCTGGAACTGGAGTGGAGGACGGTTTGTAGCCGCCATATGGGTGCTGGGAATCAAACCCAGGTCCTCTGCAAGAGCAGTCAGTGCTCTTAACCACTGAGCCATCTCTCCAGTCCCCAACACCCCTATTTTTTTTCCCCAGAGTTGAGGACCGAACCCTGGGCCTTGCACTTGCTGGGCAAGCACTCTACCACTGTGCTAAATCCCCAACCCTGACACCCCTATTTAAAAAAAAAAATCAAATATAATAAAAGATTGATCCTTTTGTGGTTCCTAAGCATGATGATTGGGTGTTCACACACATGCGTGACATGTGCCACCCTCAAACCTTGTTACGCACCGGCACATTACCCTTCTGATGTGAAAAAAAAATATGTATATATACATATATGTGTGTGTGTGTGTGTGTGTGTGTGTGTGTGTGTGATTTAAAATGAAAGCAGGCGGTCTCCTGCCTACCCTTGATGCCTGCTCAGCAAGACAACAGCTCCTGAGTCTTTAATGCTGTTCTTCTAGACTGAACCTCCGACCCCTCCAAGGGAAGGCTTAGTATTCTTTGTTTGTTGAGACACAGTCTCACTAAGCAGACCAGGCTGGCCTCACACTGGAAACCCTCCTGTCTGTGCCTCCTGAGTACTGGGATTGCAGGCGTGTGCCACCATCCCCAGCACAACTATTCTTCATCTGGTGTCCACAGACATTGTACACTGATTCAAAGATAGATTTTAAAAAAGGTTGTTTTTTTTTTTTTTTTTTTTGGTCTTTTTGAGACAGGATCTCCCTGTAGCCCCAGCTGGCCTGGAACTCACTATGTAGACCAGGCTGGCCTCGAACTCACAGAGATCCACCTGCCTCTGCCTCCCATGTGCTGGGACTAAAGGCGTGCGTCACCACACCTGGCCCCGTATCTTTTTCTGTTCTCCATGGGCACTAGGCATGTACATACTTAGATTCAGACAAAACACTCATTTACATAAAATGAAAATAAGCAGAGTCGAGCAGTAGAAGCATGCTGGGCCCATAAAATAAACATAAATAAACCTTTAAAAAACATCTTGAGGGCTGAAGAGATGGCTCAGTGGTTAAGAACACTTGCTGTTCTTCCAGAGGATCCCGGTTCAATTCCCAGGACCCACATGAGGCTAACAACTATCTGTAACTCCAGTTCCAGGGGATCTAACACCCTCTTATGGCCTCAGCAGGGCACTCCACACACGGTGCACTTACATACACGTAGGAAAAACACTCACATACATAAAATGTTAAAAATAATAAATAGGCGAGGCTGGAGAGATGGCTCAATGGTTAAGAACACTGACTGTTCTTGCAGAAGACCCGGGTTCGAATCCCAGCACCCACATGGCAGCTAACAACTGTCCATAACTCCAGTTCTGGGGATCCAACAGCCTCTTCTGTCCTCCACAGGCATCGCACGACACGAGTGCACTTACCTACATGCAGGCAATGCACGCATACACATAAAATAAAAAAAATAATTTTTTTTTAAGAAAAAGCAAACAGCCAGGCATGGTGTCGCACGCCTTTCATCCCAGCACTTGGGAGGCAGAGGCAGGTGGATCTCTGTGTTCGAGGCTAGCCTGGTCTACATAGTGAGTTCCAGGACAGCTGGGGCTACAGGGAGACCCTGTCTCAAAAAGACCAAAAAAAAAAAAAAAGCAAACAAAAATATCTTGAAATATCTTGAGTTTACATTATAATGACTATATACATTTTGTTCTTGTCCAAATACAGTAACATAGTATAATTAAATACTCTTCCCTGAGCAGCTTCCTGATTTTCCTGGAATTAATAATTACTCCTGGTTTTCCTGTTTGGCTTTTTCTGTGGCTATTATAGATTCTCCTGCATTTTCTATATGCCCTAGAAGTCTCACTTCACACAGTTCCCACACAGAACCTTGTATCAAGTATCCTAGTTAGTGTGTTTTTCCCGGACACTTTCCCAGATGGCTGGTTGCCAGACCTGCCTGTCTCACCTGTATCATCACCTTCTCCTTGGCTGCTTCCTCCTCTTGTGAGAGCACCTTCCAGAGGCTTCCTGAGAACAGTGCTCAAGAGGCAAGTGTTTGGAGACCTACACAATCCAATCATGTCATTATTATCTCCTCACGCCAGGTGATAATTTGGCTGGGTATAGAATTTGCTGTTGGGAGTCCCTTTTTGTCAGCATGTTCAAGGCATTTTGTTTTTGAGCTTCTGTGAGGCTTGGCAAGTCCTTATTGCTAAGCCTTGGTATGCAACTGGATTTTCAAAATATATTTTATTTAATATTTTTATTTTATGTGTATGAGTGTATTGCCTGAATGTGTGTAAGTGTACCCATGTCTTGCAATGCCAGCAGAGGCCATAAAAGGATTTTGGAGTCCCTGGAATTGGAGTTGTGGGCAGTTGTTAGCCACCATGTGGGTGCTGAGAATCGAACCTGGGTCTTCTGCAAGAGTAGCCAGTGCTCTTAACTGTGGAGTCATCTCTCCAACCTCGTGACTGTTTTTTATTTCCTGGAATTTTTTTCCTATTCATTGCACAAGTGACCTAAAGTCCCACAGTGGTGTGCAAAACCTTTCCCCATTGTTACTTGGATTTGGGTGAATCTGTCTGTCTGGAGGCTCATCTTACAGTTCCTGAAGGTTCTAGGTTATTGTCCTGAGTTTAGTCCCCTGCAAAGCCAGTAGGCCCCTGGCACCATCCATGACTAGGGTCCCTTTGGAGACCCTAGGAAGTTGGGCCTCCTGGATCATCCCTACATTTTTGCAAACTTCCTTACTTTTTTGTCTCTCTGCCTTCTAATCTTATTGGTGAGTACATTTTCCCATTAAGCTTTATCTTGTTTAATGACTACATTCTCTCTCTCTCTCTCTCTCTCTCTCTCTCTCCTTTGTTACTCTGAACTTCGTTGACTTTGGGTAGGTTTATGATGTGACCTCACTGGGCCTCAGCTCTGTAATAATAGTGCCACTGACCTCTGGGGTACTCGATGATGAGCACTGGACACACTGGCATCAGTCCAGGTGTTCTCAGGGCCGCATTTCCTGGGCCCCTGCTGCCCTCATACTCCACTCTTCAGGCTCCTTTTCTTAGCCTGATTGGTCTGTTGCACACAGTGGACGTTTATCCTGCCTGCCACCTGCTGGTGGTTAGCTGTCCTACAGTAGTTACAGATGACAGAGTACTGTAGCTCCTCAGAGGGGAGCAGGGGTCTTGTGGGGGTAGGACCTCCCCGACAGGTTTCCAGGCTGTGGTCTGGCAGCTTCTTGGACATCATTGTTGCCAATGGCCAGTTGCAGCCCTGCAACCACATTGCTTTAGGGAGTCTCTCAGAGGAGGCTGTTCTACCCTCTGCCCAGGTCATAGGCTCCTGGTGTCCTGCTGAGAGGTTGGTATAACACTGAATCCAGTTTTTAGTGAAGGCCTGTTTCCTTTAGCAAGCCTGGTTCCAGGTCTCTCCAGGGGCCAGAGGGAGCAAGCCTTGGCATTTTGTCCAGGAGCCCTTAACTCACTGTCCCTCCACTCTCAAGATTTCCTGCTTCCTCTCCAGACACTGCAACCTACTCCGACTCCCTATAGACCACACCTCTCTTCAGATTCTACCGTTTTAGTGGCTTTTGGGAGACTCTAAGGCCTGAGGTCAGGCCTCCATGTCTATTGGATGTCTAGTTCTTGGGATTTGTAGGGCCTCTGGGTGTCACTCCAGGAGCCTGGGACAGGGCTTTCCCAGGGCCTCCTGGGCTCAGGATGTGGGGCTGAGGAATAGGATGCAGCAGCTTCTGGGAGTGAACCCAAGGCAGGCCACCCTCTGTGCCACTCCAGAGCAGCCCTGTGTGCTGGGAAGTTAGGGCAACCATGTGAGGCTGCTGCCACCTCACATCCGCTGTTCCCATTAAGGGACAATGGGGAATAAGCACTTTTCTTTCTTCATTTCCCCCGCTGTCTGCTAATATCATCCTGATGATAATTTCTCTTTAATGGGCTATTTGCAGTAATTATGATACACTGAGTGAGTAATTGTATCTGACTCTGAGCGCCCACTGTGGGCGAGGGAGGTCCACAGGCCTCCACCCTGCTGACTTAGACAGCTCTGCCCTCTGGCCGCCACCATCCCATAGCCCTGACCCTATGCCTTTGTTGAGGTTCTAGGCAATCAGCTCCCCGCTAAGCTAGGGTGGGGCTGCAGCCCTAGGACAGAAATCCTCTAGCTTGGGGCTGCTCCAGGGCCACCATCAGGGCCCTGAGGGACCCTGGTCTTGGATTGTGCCAGGGGCCTCCTGGTTTTCAGGGCGTGCCCTGGTACCCTGTCTGCAGGAACATGTCCCTGCCTTAGTTTAGCTGTACAAAGCACCCGCACTGGCCTCAGATACCATGCAAGAACAAAGTTGAACCCAGGTGAAACTTTCGGTGCAGCAGGGTTATATAGGGCACAAGTAGAGGGACTTTCTCTCTAGGCCTCCATGAAAGGGAGGTGTTCCTGCACCCATTCCCCCCTCACTTGGCTTGGAGACTGGTTCCTGCCCTCACAAGGTTCCTGCCTCTTCTTGCCCTGGGCACTGTCACTGTCTTTGAAAGCCCAGACTGGTCTCTCCAGGTCTTATCACTGACAGGCCACCGGTGATTATGACCTCCCATGGGCCCTCATGCCAGCCCAGGTAGAGCTCAGAGGTCAGGCAGAGTCCCACCACAGGGAGAGGTCACATGGATCTCGTGAGGTACAAGAACCCCAGAGTCCACCAAACCTCTCACCAGGACCCCTAGCCTCCAAACATCCCCCCAGAACACTGGGGCTGTTGAAGACCATGGTTCTGCCTTGCCCTCCCTAGACAAAGGAAAGTCCTTGACATTCTGGGGCTGTGCTCAAGACACAGACTTCTAGAGTCCCCGAGGAAGCCTCTAGGCAGAGCCCTGTAGGGGAAGATGGGCTGCAATGGTACCATTCGCAGCCTGAGCTGCACAGTCCCAAGTGTCCCTCACCTCTACCACCACCATAACCACCACCATCACCATGACCATCATCAGTCACCACCACCACCACCACTGTCACTACCATCACATGACCATCATCAATCACCACCACCATCACCACCATCACCATTATGACCACTAGTATCATCACCACTATTACCACCACCCCCCTCACCATGACCATCATCAATTACCACCACCATCACCACCATCACTACCATTACCATTACGACCACGAGTATCATCACCACCACCAACACCATCATTACCACCACCACCACCACCACCATCACCACTATGACCACTATTCCCATTAACACTGTCACCACCATCACCATCACCACCACCACCATCATCATCACCATCATCAGTGGATCTCACTCACTACAAGGGGGGGGGGGCTCAGATTAATATGATGCAGCAACTCTGGCCCCAGAGGCAGCTTCCTGCTTACTTTTCTGTGGGAATGAAGAGTTGACATCCAGCTTTTCTCAGAAAATGTATTCTCTAATTGCATCACAAAACTAGCAAGGCCTAGATCACACCAGGCACTGAGGTGAAATGTGAGGGTCATGGTGGTGGTTGTGATGGCAAAGATGGAAGCACCATGTGACTGTGTCTCTACAGGCTCATGTGTTAGAAGCTTGGTTCCAAGCAGAACTCTGTGAAGATGTGGGACCTTATGAAGTGGGGTGTAGTGGGTGGTCCTCAGGTCATGGGGGCTGGGGGCTGCCCTAGGCAGAAGAGAGGCTCAAAGAGTAGGCGAGAGCTTGGGATGGGATCCCAGTTCTCTCTCTCTCTCTCTCTCTCTCTCTCCCTCTCTCTCTCTCTCTCTCTCTCTCAAGTCGAGGGGCTGCTTCTCACTGTCTGTCCTCCTCCATCTGCCCTGCCAGTCCAATGGGCTGCAATGACAGCTCTCCTCATGAGCCCGTTCTGGTCAATAACCCTCAGTTCCTGGCGGGGGCTGACGGCAGTGCCCCTTCTGTCATAATTAAGCTCATGAAGCCTAATTAATTGAGTGGTCAGGATACTAATTATCATCTTTATTGAGATTGGAGGAGGGTGAAGGGCAACCTTGGCACTGAGCACCCCCTGCCTGCCAGTTTTGCTCCTGCAGACCCCAGAAGGGACCCTGGAGCAGCTTCAGCCTGCATCAGCCCTTAGCACCCCACCCCCAGAGCCTCACCCTCATCCTGGAGCTGTTCTCTGTGCTCCTTCACGACTCAGGTTCTGGCCCTCAGCCATATCTTCTCTGGTTCTATTTATTATTTATTATTAATTAATTTATTTATTTATTTTTATTATGTGTATGAGTGTTATGCCTACATGTGTGTAAATGCACCTGTCATGCAGTGCCCTTGGAGGACAGAAGAAGGCATCAGATCCCTTAGAACTGGAGTTATGGACAGCTGTTAGTGGCCATGTGGGTGTTGGGATTCAAACCCAGGTCTTTGGCAAGACATCCAGTGCTCTTAACTGTTAACTCATCTCCCCAGTCCCTTCCCCTGGTTCTCAGTCATCACACCCACTTGTGCCTCCCTGCTGGCTGCTCCGCCTCCACAGCTCCTCTGTCGCACCCTGGGACCAGGTCTTTCCCTATCCTCATGCTCAGTATCCTTGTCCACAGTAGGCCTATGAGCACATCTAATGAAGGAGTTCTCCATTTCCCTCCACCCCGCTCTGCCTCCCGCCTTACTCCTTTCCCTTTCCCCTCTGGAGACCCCACAGATGGCATCCTGGATCCTGTGTTAGGGCCTTTCACAGAGCCCTCACCCCATCTGGACCTGTGCTTCCCCTCCAGGTAGCCACAGACCCAGGGAGTGACCTGGACACAGTGGCCATCTGGTGACAGTGGCCTCACACTGTGGAAGTCCACTAAGCATCCTCTCCTCAACAGGTTCCAGGGGTTATCAGAGGGGCTGAGGAGCAGGAAGACAGGGTTGGTGAGGCTGGAGGGTGGGGTGGGTTCAGAGCTGTCCCTCCATTTTCATACAACCCACAAGTCCTGGGCTTCCTCTCTGCCCTGTCAGGTCACCAGGAGCAAGGAGGGCCACAACCCCTCCTTTCTCTGGCCCTGCACGGAGTGGCCACATCCCTTTTCTGTCTCTGTAAAGCAGATGGTAATGGCAAGCCTGTTTGGGGGTGCTGGGAGAAGTGGGCGACACAGGCTGCCCAGCGTGGTTCTCCAGAGCAGAGGGGGTCCTTGGAGAATCTACCAGGAATGAGACTCCTTTCTTCTGGCTTCTGGGAGGGGCAGCTTGGGCTCTACGCCCCAACTATTAGGCAGCTATTAGGGCAGGAGTGGAGGTTTGGCAGAGGGATCCTCACACCCTGAGCTGGGGCGGACTGGTGCTTGAACGGCCGCAGGAGACGGTGCCATTGTTGAGCAGGCCCTGGTACCTGCGGTATCCTTGTGCTCCCCAATCCTGGACCTAGAGGCAGCACCTGGAGGAGGGAGGGACCCACGGTGCAGCCTCGGGTCGGGGAACTGGGGATCAGGGGCAAGTTGGGAGCGCCGGCCTGGCCCCGCTCCTGGCCTGGCGCGGTTCCACCGCCGACAGATGGAGCGTGTAAGGGGGTCGGGGCGGAGAGGGGCGTCAGATGGCGCGGCTCAGGGAAGCGCGGAGGCCCTGGGCTCTGCGCATCTGGAGGGGCTGCGTGCCCGCTGTGGCGCGCGGGTGGCAGGGGAGGTGACACGATGAGCTGCCACCACCGGTGCCCGGGGCTTCCCCCAACGCGGGCAAGTGGAACGAGGTGGGAACCGCGGAGCACACAGCTGTCTCTTTGCAGCTGTGCGCCTTCGGTAGAGGGCTAGTGCGCACGCGCACAGACCTGCACGGCCCGCTGAGGTTCAGAGCCTAGGTGAGGAGACCAGGCCCTAGAACACGCAAGTGCATCATTGTGTCTACCGTTCCCCTTATGCCTGGGGACCTCCCAGACCCCAACTCTCCGACGACCACCCACCTGCTTTCAGCTGACTTTGTGACCCATGCCTGGGACACCAGTGGGGTGGGGTGGAGTAGGGATTGGGTCTTTGTGCCCCATACCAACCTGGGGGATGGAAGGTAGAAATCATGCCGGGCGGGGCCGGCATGGTGGCGCACGCCTTTGATCCCAGCACTCTGGAGGCAGAGGCCGGCGGGTCTCGGTGAGTTCAAGGCCAGCCTGGTCTACATAGTGCGTTCCAGGCCAGCTGGGGCTACAGGGTGACCCTGTCTTAAAAAAAAACAACAACAGCAACAACAAAAACCCTTAGGCTGGGGTTGACGTTGCACACTTTTACTCATGGCCCTAGCAGTAACCCTAGTACTCAGAGGCAGAAGCAGGCAGATCTCTGTGAGTTCCAGGCCTGCTAGGCTACGAGACCCTTTCTCGAAAGAAAAAAGAAAAGAAAAGAAATCAAAGATCCAAAGCAAAAAATAGCATTCAAGTGGCAGAGCAGAGGAATGAGTCCAGGACTCTCTAGTCTGAGTTTTAAGTAGTTAACTTGGCTGCCACAGTTTTGTGGGTGCCTTGCTAGACAGTGGGAAATTGGGCCTGGTGCCAGAGACCTCTCTCTGGGCACTGTACACACAAGCAGCTGCGGCATAACCTGGCTGGCTTCTTCACATTCCAGGCAGACCTAAGACTGTGTTTTTACAAACACCCTGAAATGTTGTTACTGACTCCACAGGGTCTCAACATCAGTCAGGTGTGTGGGAGTAGTTGGCAGGATGGCATTGGAAGAAGGGTGACCTTGCTGAGGAAGGAAGGGTGGGCATTGATCTGGGATGGAGGAATCCTAAACAGGGAGGGACCAGGGGGCTGGAAATACCCAGAATTTGCTTACCAAGTTGGGGAGGGATGCAGGACCAAGATGACACACAGATAAATTACTAGGGCCTCAGGACGACGATAGAAGGGGGATGTGGCACCTGTCATGGCCCTAGAGGAACCCAATGCCAGGCAGAGGCCAGAGATGGGAAGAGCAGAGCCCTGGCTCAGTGATCAGGGGTAGTATTGTACGCTCTGGTTGCCACTGACCTGCACACCTCCCATGGCTTCTGCACTGTTATCCTTCAGGGCTCCTGGAGGGCTTGGGAGGCCCCAGCCTCCTCAGTGGGTCAGAGGGAACTAGCCATTGAGTTGTGTTTCAGGCTACTTTGCCAAACTATGAACAAAACAGAAAACTAGGACTAAAGCCAACCTTAGCCCCAGAGGGCACCCCAAGATTTCCCAAATGCCCCTCTTCTACTGCCCCCGGGTACTGTATGCAGCTGCCTTCCGTTCCCCGGTTAGGCTGTGTGTGGAGGAAGGGCCGGGCAGCTGTGGCCTGGGCTGGGGTGTGGGTGGGAACACCTCGAGGCTGAGAGTTCTCAGAGGGGCAAAGATAGGAGTTTCCTCATTGGGACCCAAGGTCTGTAGTCGTTACACAGAGCACCAAGAACTGGCCAGGATCAGGCAGACCAGGAGTGAGAGAAGGCTCTACCTTTGCATGTGGAAAAAGACCCAGGCCACCATGAAGCTCCACAATTTGAGGACAGAAGAGATCTTAGAAGCTTCCAACAGGGTAGAGGGAGGCCATACACAAAGAAGGAGATCAGAAAGGTTAGGTGTCTCATCGTTGTGAGTGGGAGGACCATGCACAGCCCCTTTGCAGACATTTCCGCACTCAAGCTCTAGGCTAGGCCAACCACTATCCACAGGATTTTAGAATAGGGACTGCTCAGGTGTCCTGAGTCCTGAAGTTTGCGTGCTGGAGGCTACAGTACCCAGCAATGGGAGACGACCAGGGAGGAGGCAGACAGAGGCTCAGAGAACCCAGGGAAGCAGCCACAGGACAGTCACGGCCATCTAGGTGGTAGGCACACACCACAGAGCAAAGACCAGAATGGAGAGAAAAAGACCAGAAGTGATACTGATAACACGACTCTGGGGACAGGCCACATACGGGGTGTGAACATGAGAGTGGAAGAGGTGGAGAGAGGCAGGAGGGAGGGGGACAGAGAGAGAGAGAGATCTCAGTCCTGACTTGCTGACTTTACTGCAGGGCACTGTGAGTCTGTGAGTCACTGGGCACCACAGCTGGACCAATGTGACCAACCATTTGCTGTGATCAGAACCAGAGGTTACAAGAAGCCCACAGGGGTAAAGGGCTGGAGGCTTGTGGTCTCCAGTGGAGTGCCCCCAGCTAGTAGAGTCCATGGGGCAGCAGCCCAGGGTTCCCTCAGCAGCTGAGAACCTCTCTGGAAAGGGTGGGGTGGGAGGTGCAGGGCATGGTAATGGTGCACCTTGGCACCTTGGCATTTGCTAAATGATGAAAACCTACATTCCTGTAAAACCCACAAACGTTTCCAGCAGCTTCGTCTGTGATTAGTCAAACTAAAGTAGCCAGGGTGCCCTTCAGCAAGCGATGTATGTATGAACTGTGGTGCAGAAGACGCAATAAACCCCAGCTCAGAAAAGAAGCGAGCTACAAAGCTGGAAAAACACACGGAGACACCTCACGTGAAAGACGGCAGACTGCAGGAGTCCAGCCGAGGGAAGCAGATCAGTGGTAGCGGTAGTGGGTGGCGAGGGACAGGATGTTGCGCTGCAGCCTGGTTCAGGCACAGGTGTTCTGTCCACCTGCCACAAAGGGATGAGTTGGACGTGGATGTGGCTCTTGGATTGTGACATGTCCCCACAGGTTGCAGGTTGTAACTACCCAACTGCTAGAATGCAAGCTGCTAATAACAGGGAAGACCAAAGGGAGGCGGAAACCCACAAACATTTGTCTACAGTCTAAAACAGCTCACAGAAATAAATCTATTAATTATGTATATAAAAGGAAACCACAAAAAGGCACCAGGGCCTGGCATGGCTCCATTTCTCTTGGAGGGGACGCAGGATTCCAAGGGTCACAGGTAGAGAAACTGAGGCCACAGGTAAGAGGTGGGGTAGGGTTGTGTTTGTGCCTCCCTCATCCCTCACCCCACTTCTGTCCCTCTCCCCTCCTGGCCCCTCCTTCCCTCTCCTGCTTTCCTTCCCCCCTTCTCCCCTCCTCTCCTCCTCTCCTACACTTCCATCTCTCTATCTCCAGGCCCAGCTCCCCTGATGCGCTGATCAATTGCTCATCACCTTCCTGGTCCTGGAGATTCTAACTCAAGTGTGGCATCTCAATCAACACTGGGGCCATCCCAGGCCATCGATGGCCTGCCTGCCCGACAAATGAGCCTCCCCAGGGCTGTGCCATCTGCCTGGGCTCCATGCGCCGTCTGCTGGCTATGGGGCGCAGCACAGTCTGAAGAGCTAAGGGCAGAGTGGAGGGTGGGATGGGAGTGGGATGAGGGTGCTGGTGGGCAACCTGTGGGGGACACTGACCCTCTCTTCTAGCATTCTATATGACCTTCTTTCAAAGACACCAGAGAGAACCCCTCCCACCCTCCACTGACCCCCTCCCTTCACTATCCTCTGGCCCCAGCGAGTTCCTCCCACAAAGCCCCACAGAGCCTGGCTGGCCCTGTGCCCACCTCCCCTTTGCTCCCCTGCGCTCCGGCTCTCTCTGCTCCCCATAAGCGCTCGCTTCAGGACTTTTGTACCTGCAGGTCCCTAGGAGAACAATTCTTCACAGTGTGCAAACCTCTCTGCTTGTGGCCAGACCCACCCACACCCAGCCTGCACTCTAGCCCCAGGTCATTCCTGAGGCTCTTTGATGGCACATAGCTGTTCCTCAGAGCCTGGCACACAGTAGGCACTCGGTAAGTGTCCATTATTAAATAAATGAAAGAATGAACCAAGAGGTGAGAGGAGGGGTGGGCATCCCAGTGGTCACAGATCTGAGCTTGGAGTCAAACCTGGAGGGTGCTGATACCAGCCTCTGCCCCCCAGGTGCTCTGATTAGGCCCTGGCTGTTCACCTGAGGAATATTCCTGAGCTATCTGTTGAGGCTGAGGGTTCAGGGGTTCCTCAGAGCTGGGGTCGAGTTCCTTCCTGGAGGGGGCTGTGGTTAATGTGAAGGCACAGTGGGTTTTTGAAAGACAGAGCAGACACAGGACCCACTAGGGACACCGACAAACCTGGACTTTGTGGAAACCTCAATCTAACCTTGCTACCCCTTCCTTCCCTGTTATGGCAAGGCCGTGGGGCTAGCCTAGGGGGCAGAGATCAGAGGCCTTGTTCATCCGTCTCAGGTCCTCATCTTCCTGGCAAAGTCTGGCACAGCTACAAGGTTGCAGTGCTCCCTGGCTCTCAGGGCTGGGTACCCCGGCACACTAGCTACCCACACTGACTCCTGGACCATCTGGTCATCTGGTGACTGACTCAGGTGCCTTGTGAGGGTGTGGAGACTCACTCCAAACCCATCTTCTCTGTCTTCTGGCCTCAGACCTGACCTGTGGCAGGGACAGCTGGGCTATGAGAGTGCCACGGTATGTATGAGTGGGCAGTAGGGTCACTTCTGCTCCCCTTCTTCCCCAGCCCCCAGCAGAGCCTGGCAGCTCAAGGTCAGTGGTTTGTGTATTGACAGCATCTGTCCACCCTAGGCCGTTGGGGGAGGGAGGAGGCCGCTCGGCTCGATATAGCCCGTCTTGTGAGACAATAAATTTGGCCATTGACTCAGCAAGCAGACATCGATAAATGAATGGTTAATATAAACATTGTCCTTCCAAAATTAATCCAGTAATCCAGACTGCGGAGTGTGGGGGCAAGTGGGAAGAGGCAGGAGCACAGAGGCCTCTCTGGTAGCCTCTTCCCAGCTCTCAACCTGTCCACGAGAGGAGGAGGCACCTCCCTTTCTCCCCCAGCCAGTGTGCTCTGGGGCAGGCATCTGCCCCTACTGTGGGAAACTGACAGGGTACAACTATTAGAAGCACAAGAGAAAACAGTAGGACCATGCCAGCCTCAGCGTGCTCCCCTCTTCCCTCATGCTACTTGAGATATGTGTGCTTAGCTGACAAAGCATTCACTGCTATTTAAAAGGAAAGCCCCTGGGCTGGAGAGATCGCTCAGTGGTTAAGTGCACTGGTTGTTCTTGTAGAAGACCCAGGTTCAAATCCCAGCACCCACATGGCAGTTAACAGTCATCCGTAACTCCAGTTCCAGGGGATCCTGCACTCTCTCTGACCTCTTCAGGCATTGCATGACACACACTCACAGACATGCAGACAATACACTCATACACATAAAATAAAAATAATAAGTGAAATATTTAAAAGGCAAACCCCCAGGTGCTTGTGTGTTAGAGACCCTCATGTGAAGGGTAGGCCTGCCAGTCTGTGCTTATCATGCCCACCCTCCAAAGAAGAACCCACGGGTCTACAAAGTGCTGGCATACTCAATAGATGTGGTCATCACTACCCTCAGGTAACTCTCTGACCTCTATTTACTCCAGGGAAGAGAGCAGAGAGCTGTTTACCTGGGGTGGCACTGGTGGTGGCACTGGCTGTGGCTCAGTGGCACTGCTCTAGCCTCTGAAGTGGGGCCTTGGGGATCTCTGGGACCTGGGCTGAGGTGGCACCACTCACAGAGGCCCTCTAAATAAATAAACCAACTGTATCTATAAACAACCACAATCTGAACTGCAGGCCAGGCCACATCCTGCACTCACAGTACCTGCAGCCTCCCAGAAGAGTGAAGGGGGCCACCACCCATTCCGAGGGCTCAGGGGAGGCTCTCGGAAATGCCCAGAATATGAGTGGCAGAGGAGGGGGGTCAGGGGACACACCTAGGGAGGCCAGAGTAGTGGCTGGTCCTCTCGTTTTGTTTTCTGACACCCGTGGCCCCACTGCCCAGCTGGCCTCCCATGTCCTGTATCTAGGCCTTGGGCACACTGAGGCCCCTAACTCCCTGGATAGGCTATGAGGCATGGAAGGCCCACTCACTAGACAGGTTTCCTGTGCTCATGGGCTCTGGCTGTCCCCCAGGCAAGGATGGTAGTGGGGGCTGCCGAGCTGCCGGCTCTCCCAGTGTGGGAGTCACCTTCCTACCAGTGCCGTTTCCTCTGAGATGTCCTTTACAGAGAACACGGGTGGGGAGACTACTCCAGGATGCCCCCAGCACAGAGAAAGGTGGAGGGCCCATGATGGATGGCCCTGGGGGGGGGCTTGGCCTGCCTTGGCTGGGCAGATGGGAAGCAACTGTCAGCACCTAATGGGCCTGTGACAAATGGGGTGGGGTGCAGGGGAGCTTCGGCTCCATCCCTGCCCCCAGCAGGGCTCTGAGGGCAGGATACTTCCAGTCTAGGACGTGGGTCAGCACAGGAGTCTAGGGAAACTTAGAAAAGAGCTATGTCCACTGTCCTGGGTTCTTGGGGGCACAGTTCCAGGACCCCCAGAGAGAGGGAGGCAATAGGGTGGGAGGTAAGACCTGGGGTGGGCTCCTAGTGGCCCACACCCTCCTGACCAACCAAAGTAGCTGCTGAGCTCAGCGCTGGCTGACCGAGGGCTTTAGGGACCATTAAAAACACTCTGGGCTGCCGGCCGCCAGAGACATCAATCTGCACTGGACACAGCTATGCACCTTCCCCTCCCCCGCACTTCCTCAGAGCCTCTGATCTCCAGCCTCCGCTTGGCCTCCCTTAGCTCCCATTCTCCTGGATGAGGGCCCTACCATGCTGGGAGATGCCCACCCTCAGAGCCTCAGGGATACATGCTGCCTCAGGCCACCTTGAAGGACGTGCGGGGGTCCCACCCATAGGAGGCCCTAGAGGAAGCGGAGAAGTGGGTGCTGGCTGAGGAGGTGGTCAGTGGGTCAGAGGTCCAGTTTGGGGAGATGGGAAATGAAGTGACATGGGGACGGCCCAGAAGCACGATGTGCCCAATGCCGCTGATCTTTGCTCAAAAACTCTAACAGACTATGGAGGGGCAGTTCCAGCCTGTCTGGGCAGGATATAAGATAGCTGATTGTGCCTCAGGTAATGCCTTCTGGGCTTGGTGAGACCAGGTTCCCCAACTGGTGGCTTTTTAAGTCAGAGAGGTAGTGATGGAGGCTGCTGGGCCCAGGCAGCAGATGGGGTCCTTGGGTCACTGGTCACTGATCACTGCCCCCAGTAGAGATTGCAAAGGAGCAACAAGCCAGGGGCTGCCTGGGACGCTGCTGTGTACAGAGATCCATAGAGCATAGGCAGCCCAGGCCAGACTCAGGGGTCCTATGGGCAGGGCAAGGCAGGGCTAGTGGTGGGGAATGGCCATGGTCAGCCAGAGGGCTGCTTAGAAGGGACTAAAGCAGTGCTGGGCACAGGGGATGGTCCACCTATGTATAGGGAGGGTGCTTCATGGTGGTGGTATGGGATTCAGTCCCCACTGGCGAACCTAGAAACACCACCAGGTAGGTGGGAACAGGGCAGGACAGTGGGATTGCTGGGACACTCCTGTCACCCACCTGCATGGTGCTCTAGGGTCAGTGGGAGGTGCAGACTGAAGACTGGAACCCCGATGTGGTGGGGATCAGGACTGGGCTGAAGGAGCCATTCTGTCTGCCCTGCCCCAAACCCCTGTGTCCTCAGGCCCCCAGTGCACTGGGCCAAGGTTGCTGACCTGGCAGGGGCAGAGGGCAGGCTGCCATTGAGACTGAGACGGGCGCCGCCGGCCCAGAGGATTTAGAGGGCTGCACACTTGCCATCGATCGGCCGGGAAGCTCTTCCGAGGTGTATGAAACTGCTTGTTCTCTTGGTCAGAAAAAACGGCCGTGCTCTGGGGTAATTGATTGATTCTCCTCTTTAGGAATATTCATAAACACTGGTTCCAAGAACAGACAAGTCCCAGGCCCTGGCCAAACCAGTCATGAGGCAGGGAGCACAGGGAGCATCCCATAGCTTCCTCCAGGCAGAAGGCACAAGGCCCTAGCTGCACAACAAGGGAGGGATGGTGGCAGGGGTAGGCCTACCCTTGGTGTCTCAGGAAATCCAATCAACTGCCCTGGACAGGCCAGGAGGTAAGGGTCCTACCAGGCTGGGCCCCATATGCTGTGTGCCCTGGCAGGTCTCTGAGCCTTTCTGGGTGGTAAAACAGGAGCCCAAACCTAGTCCAGGATCTAGGAAGCAGATCAGGATCCCAGGCACTTCCCTTCTGTCTCTCTAGCCGCTTCCTCACTTGCTAGGTGGCGTTCTATCCCTGGATTCGCCTCTGCAGCCGGTGAACTGTCTACCTTACCTCCTTCCCAACCACCTGCCCACTATGTGCCGCTTAACCCTCTTCAGCCACCCTGGAGAATTCCTAATTGTTCCTCAAAACCCGGTGTAACAGTTGCCTCCTCTGTCCTACTTTGGGTCATTCCATCCTGATGGCCGTGCATGTAATAGCAGGTGCTGTCCTTGTCCCTGGGCAGCATGGGCTGCTCCCCGGCCCATTAGGATAGAGTACTGGTCAAGAGAACCACTGGGCCCAGCTCCTCCATGAAAAATTCGGGTTATTCTGAGGAGGCCAATCCAGAGTTTGGGGTTTCCTGTTTCCCTAATCTACTGTTCACTTGGTCTAGTGGATTTTCAGAGTGCACACATCATTAACCACAGAGGAAACACACTGAATCCAGGTTCTCACGCTCTCTTGGTATGTGTCTACTTTGCTCCAACCATTGCTGAGGAAAAAATACAGGCCAGAGGTGCTGAGGCCTGTGGGGCTGCAGGTGGACATCTCTACTGGAACTGTCTCTCTCAGACTCCTGGGGAGCTGGTCTTTTGGCACAGGGTCTAGTACTGCAACCTGAGAAACCATGCTGGCCATGACATCTGACAGGCAAGGTTTCTGGGGTCAGGTCGCTGCTCCAGGTTCTGTATGAGAGTCCTGGGAGTGTGGTCTGATGGAGGCCCCAGACAGTCTTGGCTAGCTCATCCTGATGGGCCTGGGCTCTGTAAGGAGATGGCAAGGTGGTGGGGCCTAGATACCACCATCAGACTGTCTGGCCTCTGTCTCAGGATAGGGCCTTGGTGTGATTTCTGGGCCAGGCTGGCGTCCCTTCTGCCTCTCCCAAGGGGGCTGAGGCCAGCAGGGCTCCGGATGATCCGCTATTGATGAGGAGGGCAGGAGGGGCAGGCTGGGCCTGGGTCAGCAGATCCGGTGTGGTCAGGATATGCCTTGCTATTGATTGGATGACCACTGGCTGGATTGGGCTCTCCAGGGGCAGTCCATCCAGCAGTAGCCACAGGGAATAGTGGAGTAGAGAAGCACCCATAGATTGCTTATCCACCAGGGGGTGTCTGATGTCACCTGAGTCCTCTGTGTCTTCTGGCAACTGGTACCTAGGCAAAGAATATCTGGCCCTGAGCTGGACCCCTAGGAATCAGGCTGTGGTTGCCTCGCTGGTGGCTGACCTTGAGCACCCCAGGACACAAATACCTGAGGGGAGAGTGTTAGTGACAAAGATGAGAAACACCCACAGGCAGCCTGAGATTCACAGGCCAGGAAGGGAAGCAGACAAAAAAACTGGGGGACAGGGTTCCCCAGATACGCTCCTGACCCCTGGAAATGTGGCAGAGATAACCTGACAGCCAGCCGACGTGAGGAACGTAGCTGGTGATGACCTGAGTACTGTCTGAGCAGCCCTCGGTGTGGACCCACACGCAGGTCACTCAGGCAGCTATGCCTGCCCTCTGCCCATCTGCGTGGTTGGTGACCAGTGCACATGACCACAGGTCGATAGTGGAAAGCTGGTTTGCTCGGTGGGCCCTGACAGCCTGCGGAGCCAACACTAGACCGCAGACAGAGCCTAGGGCTGCCCACACTTCCCGCCCAACCTCCACCACTAATGAATTGGGATTTAATCACAAGACCTTGGCAGGCTGTCTGGCTCCAGGGGGCTGTGGTGAGGAGTGGGTGGGCGGCTGGAGCCTTGCCCTAAGTCCCCAACAAGCAGTTCCACTGGCCAGTTGAGCTGTAGAGATAGGCCTTTAGCTGTAAAGATCACAGCCTTGGGCAGTCACCCCTCTTGGGGTATATCTTACCACCTCAGTGCAGGAGGGAGGACTCCTGAGTGTCTTCTCCTTCCTGCCCCAGCACCATGCCCTCTCCACTACTACGGCCACCAGGGCTCCTTGTAGGCAACTTCCTCCACAGGCCACATGCCAGGTAGGTGAGGGTGGGGGCTCAGGGCCTGTGGGGTTTTCCAGGCCCAGCTCCCTGCCCTGCCCTGTCCAGGACCTAGGGCCCAGAGCACTGTCTGCCCTAACATACCTTCCCAAACCCTCTGTCTGCACTGTGTCTCCCAAGCCTTTGGCCCTTCCTTCTCATCATCTTAGCCTCTTGTCAAGTGCTCTGGGCTCTTCTGTTAGGCTATCTCCCACTCTCCTGCTCCTTGGGGCAGGAGCCAAGACTATGCCCTCCTGGGGCAGGTGGCACTGTAGGGCACATCTCCCAGGCTTGGGACTCTAGTGACAATGAAGGAGAAGAGAAACCAAACCATCCAGCACCGTTGGAAGCTGGGTTTTCTGGAATGTGAATTGACTTATGTAACGTAGTCTGGTGGTCCAGAGGTCACGTGACCTTGGCCAGAGCAGGGTCAGGCGAGGGGACCTGAAGGAGCAGGCCTTAGGTTTGGCTGGCTTAGCACACCTCCTGAGGGGCTCCAAATACCAGGTGAGTGTGTCAGCATGGGTTTTCCCCAGAAGTGCTACCTTGCCAGAGGCCAGGCCCCAGGGAGACCCCCCAGGAAGCTGAGATAGATGCCTGCCCTCCTTCGAGGTCCCAGGGCATTGCTGTTGTCAAGATGGGACAGGGCTACAGCTGTCACAATAGAGGGAGAGTTTCAACACAAGATTCCAGAGAAGAGAAAAGAAAGATTTTTGTCAATTTAATGAAAAAATCCATTCCATTGTCAGCCTGGCCAGCAGATGGCTCAAAACGCAGGTAGGAGGAGGGGGTCCTCTCAGCTAAGCCTGTTCCTGGGACCTTCCTGCTGTCTGCTCTACTTGGCCTATTTGATCTCTAGAGCATTCAGCCTGCTCCAGCCTCCCTGGGCCCCCTTAGCTTTCCCTGGCCTTTTGAACATCCCTGGCTTCCCTAGCCTCCCTGACACCACAACCTTGCCGGCCTCCCTGGACTCTAACCCTAACTCTGTCCACCCATCCTGTAGCTTAGGTGTGAGGAAGAAAGAACTTGTAGTCCAGATCTTCCCAAGGTCCTGGGTCCAAGTTGCCCTCCTGTTAGAGGTAAGGAGGGACAGGAAAGCTACCTGCTTTTGTAGACAGTCTAGGAACAGGAGAGAACTGCCAGGTCCTCACCTATATGTGGTCACCTTTATGTCCCCATAGTCACCTCCCAACAACTTACAGTGCTGTTACCACAAGTGGCCAGTGACCACCAGCTTCACCCCATCACCCATTCTGTCTGTGCACAGCAATAACACCTTTACCATGACCGCTCTCAGAGTCACCTTATCCTCATGGTCACTTCACCTCATGGTCACCTCACTCCATGGTCACCTCACCTCATGGTCCTCTATTCTCATGGTTACATCATCCCATGTTCACCTCACCATATGATCACCTTACTCCATGGTCACCTCACTCCATGGTCACCTCACCCGATGGTCACCTCACCCCATGGTCACCTCATTCCATGGTCACCTCATCCTCATGGTCACCTCACCCCACAGTCTCCTCACCCCACGGTCACCTCACCTCATGGTCACCTCATTCCATGGTCACCTCACCCCATGGTCACCTCATTCCATGGTCGCCTCACCCCATGGTCTCCTCACCCCATGGTCACCTCACCTCATGGTCACCTCATTCCATGGTCACCTCACCCCATGGTCACCTCATTCCATGGTCACCTCACCCCATGGTCACCTCACCCCATGGTCACCTCACCCCATGGTCTCCTCACCCCATGGTCACCTCACCTCATGGTCACCTCACCCCATGGTCACCTCATTCCATGGTCGCCTCACCCCACGGTCTCCTCACCCCACGGTCACCTCACCTCATGGTCACCTCACCCCATGGTCTCCTCACCCCATGGTCACCTCACCCCATGGTCATCTATTCTCACAGTCACCTCACCCCATGGTCACCTTATTCCACGGTCACCTCACCCCATGGTCACCTCACCTCATGGTCACCTCACTCCATGGTCATCTATTCTCATGGTCACCTCACCCCATGGTCACCTCACCCCTGTGATCACCTGACCATCATGGGTGCCTCACCCTCATCACCTTTCTCACAGATTCTACCATCCATCACCAGCAGGACATTTTCCCAATCCATCTATACCACCATCCACTGAGGTCTACACCCTTACCCTGTGGCTGGTCCTGCTCATCTAGGTGTATGTCAGGGAGCCAATAGCCACTTCCGGGATGGAGGTCCAGGCCTGGGGCCTCCTGTGGGCCATGGAGCCAGGAGCACTGGGCTGATGAAGGGGGCAGGTGTCACTCTCAGAAGTAAACACCGCCTGCCCATAATGAATGACGGGCCGCGGGGGAGCCACCGCGGTATTTAACAGCTGATGTCGGACTGTGTGGCTCAGCCTGGAACAGGCACATTATGAAGGGCTAATGGATTTTTGAGGCCAGATTGATTTTTCATTAATTTGGTAAAAATCTTTTTCCTCTCTCCTATAATTCTGTCTTAAAACGCTCCCCCTGACAGCTCGATAAGTCACTCCCGCCTTAATGCACGTCTGGCTCACCATCTGGGGGCTGCGGGGGAGGGGAGTCAGAGTGGCTGCCAATCACCCCCCAGGTAAATACTGCATTATGCATGGGCATGGAGCCTGAGCCACCCTGGGGTGGGTGCCCAGAGCAGGAGCTGGTCAGGGCTGCTGCAGACCTTCTCTCTGCAGTGGGCCTAGGCCCCTAGGCCTCCCCGGGTTCTTGGCACCAGACTTGACAGCTGAGGCCGAGACCCCACCCCAAAGGGGTTGGACCTCAAACTTACCAGGCCTCTTGCTCAACCCATTCCTACCAGTCCAGGGTCCACACCCCAGTCTGGACTTCAGCCGGCAAGGGGGCTGCCCACCTCCATTCTAGCCAAGGTTCTACAGTCCTGTCCCAGCCCTTAGCAGCTGGGCCTGTCCCAGACAGGCCAGAGCAACCTCCTCCTCTTTTTTCTTGCTCTCCTAGACCTCTAGATTCTCGACAGACTCCTCCCCAGGGTTCCCAGGCTGTCCATTCCTTCTCCAGTCTGTCACCTTTTCCTGGGCTTCAGGTGACCTCTGGCCTCTCCCTCAAGCCAGCATACACTCAGCATAAAATTCATCTGCTTGGTGTCCAGAGGGTCTCACTTGCGCTGCCCACCACATCATGCCCTTCCCCCTTCCTGGAGTCATAATCCCATGGCAGCCCAGGCCCAGGCTGGAGCCTGAGGTATGAGAGATGGTGAAGATGGTCAAAACTGAGGATGTTGATGCTGGTGATGGCAGGGGCATGAGGCTGACAGAAGACATGGTGGGGATGGGCAGTGAAGCTGACTTCAGTGATGGCAAGGGTGGGGTGATGTTGATATGAGCAGTGGTTCGATGGGGTGATGGGGTCAGGTGGTAAAGCTGACTGGTGATGGTGGACATGGGGTACTGGAGGGTGAACAAGGTACAGGAAAGAAGATAGAGATTAGAGAGAGAAGAAGGGGTGGGGAGACGGGGAAGGGGAGTATGAAGAGGCTGGGGACACGGGAGGAGGGTCAGGGCACTGCCATAGATGGGGGAAAGTGGGATACAGGCCTTAGGAGTGGATGGGGACAGAGCTGGACACCCTGTTCCATCTGTCACATGAGAGCAGCATGTTGAGGATGTGGGTTCCAGGTGCTGGGCTGTGTCCCTGCCTCTTTACCTTCCCAGATATGAGGGAGGAGCTTGAGGAAGGTGGTTGTTGACTTTTGTGAATCTGAGGAATCTAGAGGTACAGGGCAGCTCAAAGGAACTTTTCTTGAAACAGAGTTGAGCTCCTGGTAGGCCTGGCTAGTGTCCTCTGCTCTGTGAATAGGACCAAGGACCTTTCTGTCTTTTCTCTGAAGAAGCCAGGCTCCTGAGCCCCCAGTGCTCCGGAAGCCCTGCAGTAGACCCGTGAGTCTGGGCTGTTGGGGGAGAGTCATGGCAGTGGTGGTAACCTAATTTCAGGTCTTCCCTCCCCTGTATCTGACCACAGCTTCCCAGGGACCTAGTGGTGTCTTTTCAGCCTGGCTTGTATAGTCTGGAGCCTCACTTCCCAGACTGGGGGTAGGGGACCCAGCTCCTCCGAGGGTACCATCAGGTCTTTCAAAACAGGCACACACAACTCAACTTCTGTCCCTCATAGTGGCTTGGCCACCACTGGCCCTCAAACCCCTGCTGCCACACCCCCTGCATCTGTCCACCCAGTGGCCACACGATAGGTTGATGTGCTAGGCTGTTCTGGGGAAGCCCCCCACCCCCCACTCCTCTCTCCACAGCGTGGTCTGGCATTCCAGGCTCCCTATTTAGAGCCAGTTCCCAGCCAGAAACTTCCCCAAATCCCCTTTACTGTGGGCTCCTACTTCAGGGCTGCCCCATCAGGCAGGTCACATGATCCCAGTCAGACAGTCTAAGTTTACCGGAGGACGACAGTGATACCCCCTTAAATGGGAGAGTGATACACTGACTTCACCTGCCCACTGGCTCCCACGCCTGCAGCTGAGCTCACACAACTCTGGCCGTTGGGAATGGTGGGCAACATAAAATATCAGCGAGGAGTGGGCATGGTGGGTTGGAGGCTCTGGTCTGGGTCTCAGACTCACAGCATACATGGAAGAGGAGGGGCCTGGCTGGCAGTAACCCTGAAGGTCCTGAGGTGGAACAGAGCAGTAGGAGCTTAGGCAGGGACACACAGGAATAACAGGAAGTGGGTTCTCCTGCCCACTCACCTCCTTCATCCTTGGGCCCCCACCCTGCCCAAGGCCCCATTCCATCCCTAAGCCATCTACACATCCCCGCCCACACGCCATTGCTGCCCTCTCTTCCTCTGCGCCTCCCTCTTCCACATTAATCTCCAGGCCACTCATTGCTGACCCAAGCGAAACAGTTTGCCTTTTCCCATCTCGGCAGCTTTCTGATGGCAAAGCAGAACGGATCGCGGTGTATACGCCTCAGCCTCCCGCCCAGGGAGCCACTCTGAGAATGAAGCAGCCCCGTGTGGTGTACGGAGTCCGGGAGGTGTGTGCAGTCAGCACACAGGCTCTCCCCTGTGGAAATGCCTCTTCGTGGGCTGTGGGGAGACAGGCAGGTCCCTGTCCCTCCCTCAGACAGCACGTGTGACATATGTCACATGCCGTCCTCAGGTGGTCATGGTCCGCATGGACCAGCTGGCCGAGGCCCTCTCGTGGCCAGGGGCCCGGTTGTGATCCACAACAAACAGTGTAACTGGGCTAGAAGGGGCTACAGTCCAGGATGAGGGTGTGGCCAAGCAAGAGCTGCCCAGGGAGGGACACTGACTGAAGGCTGAGCAGCTGCAGGTTAGGAAAGCCTGGGGAATGGGTGGGAAGACTCAAGCCAGGGCAGTAGGGCCAGAACCAGGCAGGGGCCTACCTGTCCTCACACAGGCGATCTCATCCATTCTTGGTGGTGAACCCTTCGGCTGGCCCCGTCAGGACAGTTGCCATGTGTTGGTGAGATCAGGGCTGGTGCCCTCTTGGCATCCACAACCTCTCTGGTTGGCTCCCACAGTGCCTAAAATCCCACTGGCCTTGCTCCATACACCTGCTTTCCTGTCTGGGAGGTTTCACATAAAGGGCTGAGTGCGGCTTCCCTTGCCACTCGGGCCTAGCCCAGCTAGAACTCCTGACCCAGGGAACCCTATTCCCCAGGAACTCTTCACTCTGGCAGTGGGGGGCCTCTGCCCGGCCCAGGCACCGCGGGGTCCAGCTCTAGGCTCACCCATTCAGGCACAAAACAGGAGGGTGTGGCGGGCCTACTCTTGGCTGGGAGGAGTCACCAGGGCAGAGACTCCTGGAGCAGTCAAACTTTTGAGCTGGGGTCTGGTAGCCTGAGGTGGAGGGCTCAGTTTGCAGGGGCCCAGGAGCAAAGAGAGGCTGTGGTGGCTAGGAGCCATGGTGCAGGGAGTTAGTGGCAGTGTGGGGGGGTGCATGGGCTTGTGTACTTTCCTCCCCGGTAGGGCCACCCACCCTGTCATCCCTGATTACCACATAATGGCCTCCTTGACACACAGTTTTATTAATCAAATTAAAAAGTGCTGAGAGAGCCTGAGTGACCTTGGCAGTTCTGCTGAGTTGGGGATTGTCCCAGGAGGGCAGATGGTTGGGGAAGGACACATCTGGAGCCCCACCCCAGGGCCAGTCAGGCCTGGGAGCCTCTCCTTTCTGCACTGGAAGATGGACAGCTGTTTGGACCTTCCAAACTTACATGCCTACACCCTACAGTCACCCTTCCTCCCCGCTGGACCCTGACAAGGTTGATTGTGTGCAAGGGGTGACAGACAGCAGGACCCAGACGGACTTGAAACCAGACCTGGCGCATAGGATGGGCTGCTCCCACCTGGGGGCCCTCAGGAGAGGGTGGACCAAAGGGTGTGGGTCACTGATTACAGAACTGGGCGCTTTGATCTTTAGATTCACCCTGGGGAAGATCTGCAGCCTCCTAGGACCGCTTGAGTGGGCAGCAGCTGCCCCCTGGCGGTTGCAGGGAACAACGTCTGGCCGGCCATTCCTTATCATTTTATTTTTAATTTAGTGCTGGGGCTTGAACCCAGAGCTTCATGCATGCTGGGCAGTGCTCTGCCACTGAGTTGCATCATCCCCAGCCATTCTGTTTCCAGCCCAAACCCACCAGGGTCTTTGGAGAGCGCCAACAGCTTCTGCTGCCCACAGCTCGGCACTGCTCCCCCCGTGGCCCTTCTCATTCTGTCCCTCTCTGGAGTCCAGGTTCTGAGCCCACCCACCCTTCTGAGGAGCCTGGGGACAGCAGTGCTGATGGCACTTGGAGGACTAGGGTCTGGGTTGGGAGAGGTGATACAGACAGCAGATACAGTAGACACAAGGCAGACAGAAGACATGTTTGCTTGGTGGAAGGTGGAACCCTGAGGGTTGAGGGCTGTAAGGCTGCAAGCAAAAGGCCTTGGCTGGGTCCCTACATGGAGAGAGGCCGACCAGCCAGAGAACCATTTAGGGCAGTGTATGGTACCCAGGGGGTGCCGTGCACTGGGCATAAGTTTGCTCTTTTTAGGGCAGGGCCCTAAGTGTATGTGCCCAGGGCAACTGGACCTGAGTTACAGCCAGGAAAGCAGTAGGTGAGTGGGGTTTGGCATAGGGCCAAGAGGTCTGCTTCAGGACAGCACCATCCCTGCTGCCCTCCTCCTCCGAGGGGCAGCTGTGTGAACACTGTGTCCAGAGGGCAGTGGGACACATTGTTGGAGTGGGTGAAGTGGCCATGGCCCCCAGCACTGGGTTCAGACTCATCTCATCTCAGCATTTAAATGGGCAGCTCTGTCTCTAAGCAAGGTGGGGATGGCCTGGTGGTCCCCCAGGGTAAAGAAGAGAATGCACCAGGCGTATCTGGCCATCTGGAGCTGGTGATGGGCTGATGTACACAGGAATCTGTCCCTTATAGCCACCCTGGGCACAGAGAGGTACAGGGTGCCCAGCTCAGGGGCAGGTGCCACAGTCACCGCTGGTGCAGGGCTGGGGCTGGCCTCCCATCTTGCCTTGCTTGGCCTTGCGGCTCCAGCCAAGTACAAGCCAGGGTCTGGCACGTGCTGGTGTTGGTGTCTCAAAACCACACTCTCTGTGGCTCCGAAGCAGTGCTGGCCGGCGGGCCCCCTGCAGCCAAGACAGAGACAGGAATAACCAGCACCATTGCCTGTGGCCTGCCCGGGAGGTGGCTGCCCTCTGGGAGCGGTAGGTCTGTTAGGAGCACTTGGAATGGCCATGCTAGATGATGTGACCTCACTGTCCAGATGGCCACCGCAGTGAAGGTCACCCGCCCACCTTTCCACCTTTCATCTGAGGCCTCTTGAGCACCCAGGGGGAAAGCCCAGGGCCAGGTAGGTCTGAGAGGTTGGGGATCTCCTCTGGGACCCATAGCTCACCGTGCTGCGTGGCTCAGGTCCAGGCAATAGGGACACAACCTGCAGGTTCACACCCTCTTCACCCATGCCCCTCAGCTGTGCCACCACCTCCACATGTTTCCACCATTTGCAAGGCTGCCCGTTCACAGACACGATGTAGTCACCTTCCTTCAGGCCAGCAGCCTGCAGAGAACGTGGATCCGTGAGGTGGCAGTAGACCTCTGTTGATAGCCTAGGGTCTCTATCAAGGGCTAGGGGTGGGGCTTTACCTCAGCCTGACCCCCGGGAACTACAGCAGCGATGAGGACAGGTGAGTCTCCCCGAAGTGTGAAGCCAAAGCCAGTTTCTCCTCGGGTCATGTGCACAGGCCCTAACAACCGCCACTGATTCTTGGTTGAGAAAACAGATAGGGGTCCCTGGGGCAGGCAAGGGTAGAGGTCTGGCTGAGTGGCAGGCAAGGAGCCCTGGTCTGTCTAGCACCCCACCTTAGTCTGAACATCCTGGGGCAGGAGCAGGTGAGGTGCCACAGGGAGAAGGGGCAGGCTGGGGTCTACTGGGGAAATGGCAGGGGCTGATGGGACTGCTCACCAGGCGGTGGAAGATGTCAGTCACTTTCATCTGAGACAGGCTGGGTGTTCTCACCTCTGGCGCTTGGTGGGTCTTGGCTGACCGGGTGGTGTGGGGGAAGGAGAGATGAAGCTAAGCCCCAGGTCCTTGGTCCTCCCAGAGCCAGTTTCGCCAGTAGGACTTGGCTTAGCTCAGAGGAGTGGGTGGCCCTCAAATACACACTGGCCGTTCCTCAGCCCGGAAGCCTAGCTATCCCTGCTGACAGCCAGAACTGCCCCAGGTCCTGGAATACCTGTAGAGGCTCCAGGAGTCCTCTTGGAAGCCCCAGCTGGCACTGTCCCTCTGAGACCCCACCTCTTGCAGTAATCAAGTGAGAAGGGAGGTAGCAAGGGGGTTATAAAAGGAGAACAGCAGTAGTATATTCTGTAAAGTGGTTGGGAGCATTAAATAAAATAGCTAAAATGCTCAGCACAGGAAGCCTGATTCCCCCACCTGCCAGCTCCACTCCTCATTTAGCCTGCCTCCCCACAACCACACAGGGTCACTAGGTAACCAGGCTGGCTTCCAACTCTCTTGACTCTCCATCCTTCTGTCTTAGCCTTCCCAGTGCTAGGCTGGGGTCACAGGGATGGGCTACCACACCTGGCTTCTGACTGCCTCTTTAACACCACCCCCAGGGGCTCGGCCCAGCTCCCTGACTGGTATACACATCCCCAGGGGCCCTGGCTGCTCACGTTGGATGTCAGGGGCTTCCACAGCCTCGAAGAAGTCATCCTCACGCTCAAGCTCTGAGTACTTAGCCAGTGAGCGCCTCAGTGCCTGGGTCACCACAATGTGCAGCAGGTCCACCTTGCGCAGGACGCGGCACAGAGCATGCAGCCGCAGCGCCTCCTCTTGGCCCAGGATGGCACGCTTCAGATGGGCCTTGGCTGCATAGGCATAATGCTGTCACACCTGTGTGCCCTGCCAGCTGACCCTTCCAGGCTGGGTCTCAGCCCCAATGACCCAGGATGCATCAGGGAGGAACATGGGCCCCAGGGTCAGGTAATGTTGGCCAGTTTAGAAAAGCTCTGCCAGGTGGCAGCAGGGCTAGGGAGGAGCTGCACCTCAGCTGTGCCACCACCTGCCCCACACTCCTGAGGGCTCTGGTTGTGGTAATTTCCACCAGTCCAGGGCTGTCAGCTGCTGAGTGACTATGGGGCAGTCTACCACATGTAGTAGAGGCCCATCTATGATGACTCACCGAGCCTCCTGCGCGCCTCCGGCTGCTGTGGCAGTGTGGGGCCTCGGGGCTCATGGGAAGTTGGGGCCTGGAAGATCTGCTCCTGCTTGGAGAGTTCTCCCTTGGCTGCTGCTAGGGGTCAGAGAGGCCATGAGCCCTAAGCACAGAACCTCTGTGGGCACACATAGGCACGTGGGGGGGGTGTGCACTCACAGGAGCCTTTGCAAAGGGCCATTGCTGCATGGTAGTGGGCCAGGGCTCGGAAGTGCTCAGCCTTGACATGCGCCAGGGTGGTCCAGGAGGCGGGCACGTAGTCTTGAACAGGTGGCTGGGACATGGCCCGATGGACAAGCCCATACTCAGTCGCCACCTGCAAGCAGGCATGTAGGCACATTGAAGCCTCTGTCCTCCCTCAGGCCCAGGAGCTCAAGGGACAAGGCCAGCTAACCCCAAGCAGGCAGTCTAAGTCCCCTGCCTCTCTGCACCTACTCTGACCTGCATTTTAGCAGCCTCACCCTATGACCCAAGCTGAGCCAGAGTGGGCATTGTGAGCCTCAGCTCCCATTCTGATCCATGCTACAGGACTCCTAGACCAGGACAACCACTGGCTTTGGGGACTTCTGGACTGCCCATTCCACTGAGCTCCTGTTCTTCATCCACTGAGTGGATACAACTCAGTCAACTTGGGCAGGGCTCCTTGGACTCACCTGGGCAGCCTCCTGAGCTAGGTGCAGCTGGGCCTGGCAGCTATCAGGGGCAGCAGAGGCTGACAGAGAAAGGCCCTTGAAGATGCACTCCTGTGCCTGGGCGGCCATGAGCTGCTCCAGCATGGAGAGAGAGGTGGCACTCATGTCTGGGCTTGGTGCATGGGAGAACTTCTCCCTCAGGAGTCTGAAGGCCCCTGAAGTTGGAGAGAATGCTCACAGGGGCAGGGCTCCCCCATGCCCACCTGGGCTGCCCTCTGAACTTCCAAAGAAGGACCTGTGTGCTAAATCTCTCACACAGAGGCCACATTCCACCCACCCCATTTCCCGCTCCAGAGATGGACACCCTACCCAGCTGGGGAAGTGGCCCACTGTGGGTCTGTGCCCCTCACCAGCAGCCCTCTGGAAGGACTCAGTGGCGTGACTGGTCCCCTCAGCACAGGAGCGGTTCTGCCGTGCCCCAATCTGCGTGTGGAGTGCCCCAATGTTAAACAGCACACTGCCCTTCTCGAAGGCCAGAGCTCGCTGCTGTGCCGGGACCCCTGTGAGCGAGTCGTACCTGTGGAGCGGTGTCAGGCTGGCTGCAGTTCCCATGGCAACCTGGTTCCCCTCCCACGGTCTTCACCTCCAGTGCTAGCCCCCTACCAGTGGAAGAGCAGCCCGGGGCTCCTGGCAGGGCTGAAGAAACGCGCCTCCAGGAAGCAGAGCTGGCTGTAGTAGGCTGCCAGCAGTTCCAGGCCCACCTCATCCCTGCTGGGGGTCCGGGTGGCCTGTGGGGGGAGGGCGATGCTGGCTGAGCCCAGTCCCAAAGCACCCCATTCAAGCCTTCCACCCTGGGAACTCCCTGGCATCAGCCTGGTGGAGCACAGGACACCGCAGGGACTAGGAAGGCAGCCTGGAGCAAGAGGCAAAGTAGAGTCCTGAGGAGGAGGCAGGCACTGCCACTTCCATGGGCAGCAGAGTAAGGCCAGAGCAGAGCCACCTGTGGGCCCAGGCCCCTCCACAAACCCAGCTGTGCCTGTCTCCCTGTGCTCCCAACAGGAGACTCTATTCTTCTATGCCTTGGTGTCTTCCCGGGTCTCCAGGACAAGAGGGTGGGGCAGGGTGCAGCCCACACACCTGCCGCAAGTCCTCTAGTTCCTGGATCTCTGTCTCATAGGAGGCACCATCCTCTCCAAAGTGCTCTGTGATCAGCTCCTGACAGAAGAACAGGTGTTGGCCTGGGGCACTTCATGCCCAGCAGTCTGTTCAGGGGATAGTGGGGTGGGGGCAGTAAAGAGTAGCCTGGCTGTGTACTTCAGGCCAAGGAGGACTGAGGACCTGAAGGCTGAAGGGGCCTGGGGCATCGGCGGTTGTTGATGTTCTGCCTCCAGTCCTGGGTCCTCGTGATGGAGGTGCGCCAGGGTTTTTGGTGGTACCATTTTTACACAAATTCTCTCAATCCCATGGCAATCCCAAAGGCAGGTGCTGTCACCTTGGGGTGGAAGACTCTGACACTGAGCCACAAGGTCAAGTCACTTCCCATGGGGCCCTACAAGTCCTAGAAGAAGGGGCATGGCCTGTTTTGGGGTCAGAGCCCTCCCCAGGTCACTCAGGATCCCGCTGCTCTCAGGGCACAGCTCCAGCTGGGTGGCATCCTTGAGCCAGCGGGACCCTCAGCAGGGGATCCTAGAACCCCGTGGCTGTCCTGAGGCTCTCAGAAGAGAAAGGCCCCTTCATAGCTATCCTGGGGCAGGACCTAAATTCAAACTGGCATCCAGCACGTAGCCCAGGGTGTGGGGACCAGGAGTAGCAGGAGGCAGGAGGGCAGGATGCCAGGTCTCTGGCGATTTCTGCTACATCCCTGTGTGACAGCCCTTCCTCCCTCCAGGATTTAGTTTCCTCATCTGTTCAGTGAGATGGTTAGATTAGGACGCATCCAGTGCGCACTCACAAGGCCCTCTTGGGGCCATGTCCCTCAGAGCTCACAAGCCAGCACTTACCTTCAGAGCTGTGGCCCAGTCCAACTCCTTGGTTTCCTTCAGACCCAGGGGAATCATGGGAACAGTGACACTTTCACTAGAACCAGAAGCATGGGCTCCAGACCTACTGCCCACAGCAGCCTGGGGTCTTATCCTGAGGTTCCTTCCACCCAGCTGCACCCCCACATGTGCATGCCCTGGCTGGTGTTCTGTACCTCTCTGGCTGGTCCATGTCCACACTGCTACCCAGCCCCGCCAGCTCCTCCTTCAGCAGCTGCAGGTTGGAGTTGACATAGCTCAGCTCCAAGGCAACCGTCTCTCTGACCCAGCTGTTGCTGGTGGCTCTGGGAGAGGTCAGAGGATGTGAGAAGCCCTGGGCCTAAGGCAGATCTAGTGCCCCAGGCCCACAGAAGCTCTCCTGCCCTACCCAAGCTCCAGAGCCCAGTAGAGGGGTATGTACTGCTGGACTAGACCCCACTGTTGGGGTCAGGGTGACAACAGGGCTAAGGGCTGGCCCACAGGTGCCCTCCTGTTCTCCTGTGAAGTCTGTTCCTACAGCTCATTCTCCAGTGCTCCCTCAGTGTGTGCACATCCTGAGTAGCTTGGATTCTTGCTCAGAAGTGGCTTTCTTAGATGACAGGTATTCCACTGTGACACCAACACAAGTTCTCTGAACTCTGGGCAGAGCAATGAAGGCCTGACATAGGGACTCAGGGTCTCTGATGGCAGGGAGGAGGAGGGTGCTGAGGAAGTGATGGCCTAGGGGCTTCCCAGTGTGGGCTGTCGGGGAGAGGAGGGTTGGAGTACACAGAGTAGTTACATAGTGCTTAGAGAAAAAGGTTGTCCTGAGAGCTGGGCATGGTGATGCATGCCTTTAATCCAAGCACTGGGGTGGCAGAGACAGGTGGATCTCTGTGAGTTTGAGGCTAGCCTGGTCTACATAGTGAATGCCAGGCCAGCTGGGGCTACAGGGAAACCCTGTCTCAAAAAAAGAAAGAAAAAGAAAGAAAGAAAGAAAGAAAGAAAAGAAAGAAAGAAAGAAAGAAAGAAAGAAAGAAAGAAAGAAAGAAAGAAAGAAAGAAACTGTCCTGGGTCAGATCCCTTCTAAGGTCCCAACCTCAGAGTGCCTGGTCAGCTGCCATTCACAGCCTCTTCTGAGATGCCTCCAAGCCACAGATGCTGTCAGAACCTTGTAAAAAGGCTGTCAGTTTCTGCCCTCTAGTCCAGCACAGAGAGACCCAGAGGTAGGCCTGGGTCTGGTTTGTCTAGGCTGAATGGTAAAGCATACAGTGTGCCCACTAGGACCTGGGTGGCAGCCCATATCATGGCCATCTGCTCATGGGTCCCTCTTCCTGAAGGATGATGGGTAGGTACTTCTCTGGATCACCACTCTGGCCCAGAGCCAGACACAGAAGGTGCTCACCTGTAGAGATTTTCAGCCCCTGCCCGCATCCGCAGCTCCTTGCTGATCTGCTGGTGGAGATGAGCCCTACAGCTCTGCAGCTGGCCATGCTGGGTCTGCACCAGGGAGTCACAGCCCTGTGGGGAGGAAGCAGGTGATCATGCCTACTGAGCCCCCACCAGGCTGACCCTGGCCAAGCTCAGATAGCCTCTGCCTGTTTGGGAGGAAGGAAGTGGTCACCGTGGGCTGGAACTAGAGCTGGTGTCACCGAGAGGCTGAGCAGGCCTAGCTGGGAACAAGGGATCCACTGGGCATTCCTTATCCCAGCCAGTGAACTGGCCCACACATCAAGGGGCCTCCCTACATAGCCCACTGTCCTCACACCGGGTTCCCAATGGCCCACAATTCAAACCAGAGTGTGAATCTCCACCAGGAAGTCCTTCCTGACTGCCCCTGCCGGACCCCACCAGGTATTCTCTGGGGACTCCCCCGCCCATCTGTACAGGTGGTACAGCTTGCCTTGAGGGCTAGGCCACCTCTCCAGGGAGCCCACCACCAAGGCCCAGGACGAGCCCTCAATAAAGGGCCTGCCTCTGCAGCCCAAGGGACTTGGCTCCAGGGCTCTGCCTACACGGGCTTTTGAGGTAGTGTGGCTTCAGATACCAAGAGTCATGGACAGCAGGCAGCTGTCCTGCTGCTACCTGTGCTGCTCAGGTAGCAGGTGCCTGACACTGGGATATAGACATAAGGGCATTGGGTTCCAGTGTCCCTTTGCCAGCCCTGCTGTGATGAAAGCTCCTCTTGTGTAATGTGAGAGGCATGGCCTGGGTTGCTCCTGACATCCCCTTTCTCCAACCACAAGCCCAGTCATGGCCTGTGGGATCCCTTCCAGAACTGCCAGGGAGTTGGGGACCATGGGTACAGGACACAGCAGCACAGCCTGAAGTCACCGAGCTGCTTCCTAGGCCATGTAGGATTCTCACCCTGTCAGGGTCACCTGCCAGCCCAAACCTTGGTGGGAAGAACTTTTCAAGAAGGCTCTTTCCCTGGGTAACATCTCTACCAGTGGTCAATGGTTCCCAAACAAATGGAAAGGAAGTCACAGAGACTCAAAGGCCCTGGTCCAAATGATGTATTTGGTGGCAGTAATGGTAGTGAGTGTGTGAATTCCTGCAGTGCTGATGCTGGCCATGCATTTAAAGTGTGGCTTACTGTCATGCACATGACAGTCTCTGCCCCTTGTGTGGGCTTAAGGAAGGTTTTTGCACTGGCATGGAGGGGGTTCCTGGAGCCAGTCACCTTGTGGCCCCAGCTCCTTTCTGTAGAGCCAGCTTTCCAAGAGAGACGTGTGTCAGTGAAGAGAACCCATAGGAGAGCCTGGGCTTTGAAGGAAGAAGGCTGCCAAGCACTCCTGGGGTGACGAGTGATCACTCCCTGCCATAAGCACAATAGCTCTGGCATATACCACCTCCTGCTGGGGACTTGTGCAGCTGGCACCAGGCTGCATGGGGGCAGAGCAGATAGTACCTCTGGGCCCATACTGTGCAGCTGCCTTTCGGAGTCTGTGCTCCTTTTCCAGCCCATCTTGCCTGTGAAGGAGGGAAGCTGAGGCCAGGACAGTCTTCCCTCATCAGAGCTACTAAGGAAGTGATGAGCCCCTCCTTCCTGAGATCCTACAAGGTTCCAGCATCCCAGGTTCTGGTGAGCCGCTAGGACTGGGCATGTGCTGAGCAGAGGGCCTCAGCGCAACATGCTCGGCCCTGCCCCTCCTCCACTGGTGAGGGCTGCTGTAACAGGCACTCCAGATTCTGCAGAGCCTACTAACCCCAGGCCCTGGACCTGTCCTTGGCCTCCTTACCCTTGGCTCCCTCAAGGAGGCCATGTCAGCCTCCTAACCTGTTCCAGGGGAAGGGCAGGATAAGCAAGCCAGAGCCAGACCAATAGCACTGGATGGACTCTGGAAGCTGATGGCCAACACCCAATTTTCCACACTGGGCTGAAGGAAGTTCCCAGTAGGGAGGGCACAGGCACTGGGTAACCACCTCTCTCCTGATGCAACCTCTCCACCCTCTGGAAACAAAGGCCCTCTAGCTATGACCTCCACTGTGACAATTCCTGCTTAATTCTGGGAAAGGGAAAGCCAGCCATGGCCTGTAACATCCCAATAGAAGTGACCCACCCAGGGCAGGGCCTGGCCATTGCCAGAAAGGAAAGGGGATAGGGACAGAGAAATAAACACCTCCCACCCAAAGACCCAGTGGCCAGAAGTGGACTGTCCCAGGATTAACAGAAAGGAAAAGACAGTTACCCAGCACAGACCCAAGGAGGAGCAGGGTAGCCCCAAGCCCTCCCCATCCTACCCTTATTGGGTCAGCTCCTTGAGAGAGCCCTAAACCTTTGACATACAGGCTGCCTGAGGCAACATGTACTCCTTCCAAAGGCTACCTGCAGGCATGGCCACCCCATGAAAAAGAGAGTTCATGGAGGGCACGGTGCAGGCTGTTCCTCATCTTCCAGTGCCAGCTAGTCACTGTGGCATCAGGTATGTCAGGGGGTGGGCAGGGCAGGCGTCCTTGAGAGATCTCTGGTCAGTTCCCTACAACCCAAATCCTGATGCTTGCCTCCCTCCCTCCCTCCCTCCCTCCCTCTCTCTCCCCTAGGAGACCTATCTGAGCCACAAACACATGAAAGTTGAATAGAATCAATCAGGAGCCACGAGTACCATAGTTTGACACCAGGAAGGAAGAAGGGCAAAGTGCCACGGTAGACACCTGAGACTAGTGACCGAAGTCTCTGGCTTAGCAGCCCCCGCCCCCTGCCGTGGGGTTAGCAGGGGTATCCCACAGCCTGCACTGACCCCCAGGAAATACCCTGGCTGGGGTAGGTGAGCACAACCAACAGAACACCCCCATTCAGGCAGAGCAGAAACAGGTCTCCACTCTACCCCCATTTACCTAGTGAGAACTCCTGGAAGCCCAGGCACTCACGCCCAAGAGCTGGGTACTTTGGAAGGGGTGGATGTTGGGGCAAGAGGCCCAGGTGCCTGGTGAAGTCCAGGAGGGTACATTCTACGGAGCCACGTGTGCAGAGGGCGCTGCTTTCCAGTTGTCAGAAACAAACACCAGCTTGGTGGTGGTGGTGATGGGGCGGCGGGGGGGGGGGGGCTGTCACTGATCAGAACCAACCCTCCCGTGTTCCCCAGAATCAAGGGGATCCCTAGCTTCAGGAGCCCAGAGGAGGTGGGATTCAGGTTCCGGCCTCCCCTCGGAGCCTCAGTTTCCCCAGCTGGCCAGCAGGGGAGCAGGGCGGGAGACTGGGGACCCACACCCCTCATCGGCCCCTACCTTGAGGACGCTCGGGGCCGCCTGCACCCGGGCGCTGTCCTCGCCGGTGCCCTGGCCGTCCGGCCTCTCCTCGAGGATCATCCCCGGCCTCCTGATAGCTGATCCCGCGAGGCCGCGAGCAGCAGGTCCCTGCCCAGCGGGGAGGACTGTCCGTCCAGGGGAGCCCAGCGGACCAGCCGCAGGACCAGGCCAGCCTGCAAAAACCCGGCACTGTCCAATCAGCAGTGGCAGCTGCTTCGACGGACAGTCAGGGCTACCAACCAGAGTGCGAGAAAGGCGGGCCCAGGGCAGATCTGGTAACCCCTGGCAACCAGGGCCGCGCGCCCAACATGGTACGCATGCGCGGCGCAGGCCTCTACGCTTGCGGGAAAGTTCGGAAAAGAAAACAGGCGGAGCTTGGGGCGGCTACCCGGCTTTATCGCGTCACCCCGGCAACGGGACCCTCCGCGAGGACAGCTCCAAAAATGTTTACACTGGGGTTTTCAGACGGGCTGCTGGAGACGGTTGTGGTGCGGATTCTCGAACAATGCCCGCTTTCTTCCCTGAGCGCGGGTGTGCGCGGTTGGTGCAGAGCTAGCGCTGCCTCCGGCCGGGTCGCAGGCACTTGCCTGCACCCTCCACTGACCTGTTTCCCCAGCGCTTCCAGAACCAGCTTCCCTGCCGGACCCCCTGTTTGCAGAATTGGAGTTTTTCCGGAACCCTGCGGGGCTCGCCCTGCAGCCCGTTTCCTTCAGGCCCTTCCTCTGCCTGCAGCTTCCTGGTGACTCTGCCTCTCTCTTTCTATGCGGGCTAGCTCTCCTGGAAACACACCCTTAGCCAGCAGGAAAGACCTGGACATGAGTGGCCAGTCCCGTGTCAAGCTCCTGCAAAGGTCAGCCTCCCCCACGCTGTCCTCTTCCTCCACGCTGTCCTCCTCCCTGGTTTACTGCTCGCCCTTGCTGACCCAGCAGCTCCATGCCCCACCCCCGTCTGGCTCTGCCATCCCCAGATCTAAATCCTGTAAGCTAAGTTCTTGGACTGCCCTGGCCATCTGCAGTGGCTTCAGGGCAATACCCCTCTCATGGACATCTGCGAGCCACTCCAAGCCTCTGGGTCCTTTCATGGGCCTTTTTGAGCCCACAGGCAATCTGCGGGACGATTTGCGTTTGGCCTGTACAGTTCCTGGTGAACCCAAAATGTCCTTCCTTCTCCACCAACAGAGCTCCATGGTCAGTTTCCTCCAGCATTGGGGCTCTTTTTTAAAAAATGTGTTTATTGATATCATACATTGTGTTTTGATCATATTCAGAACCCTCCCCCTCTCCAGGTCCACCTCACCATGCCCTCACCTCATGTCCTCTATTATTATATTTTTTATTATTTTATGTATATAAGTGTATTGCCTGCATGTATGTAAGTGCACCCGGGTTGTGCAATGCCGGTGGACGCCAGAAGAGGCCATCAGATCCCCTGGAACTGGAGTTACAGACAGTTGTTAGCTGCCATGTGGGTGCTGGGAACCGACCCTGGGTCCTCTGCAAGATCAGACAGTGCTCTTAACCACTGAGCCATCTCTCCAGTCCCTATTATTATTATTTTTTAAAAGCCTATCAAGTCTAATCTGTGTTCCCCAAGTGCTCTTCAGTGTGGGTCTATCCCCTGGAGTCTGCCCAATCTACCAGGCAGCACAGCAGTGAGGAAAACTCACTCTCCTGTCAGCATCTACAGGTTGCCAATAGAGCCTCCACTAGGGCGGCCTTGGGGCTCAGCCATTCTACCTTTGTAGGGCCAACAGCTCAGAACTGGACGGTGAGCACACACATGGAGGCGTCTCCTAGTGCACCTGCCACGGCTCTGTACAGGCAGCCAGAGGCTCAGACCTCCTAATGTCTGCAGAATCTCTATGAGCACAGGCTGCACCCCAGCAGGCATGAGTGACAAAATACTGACTGATGCTTAACTATTCCTTTCTCAGCAGGATCACTCTGTTCCCAAACCTCAGGGCAGTTCACCCCTCTCCAGATGCCCAGGACACCTGCAGGGCTCCACTGTGGCTTCAGAAACACTTTCTCCCAAGTGACATGCTCCCGGCTCTTGGGGATGTTTCTCTCCAGCCCCTGGGTCCCACTCTCAGTGCTTCTGAAGGCTGTTTAGTTCAGCAGGGGAAGCCATTGGGAAGCGAGGCTGACACTCAGTTATTAGGGATTCTAAGAACTCCAGAGATCTTTAGATGAGACTCAATTTAAAAGCAGTTGATAGAGCGCTTGCCTAGCATGCGTGAAGCCTTGGGTTCGATCTCCAGCCTTACATAAAACACCACTAATCCTAGCACACAGGAGGTAGAGGCAGGAGTATCAAGGGCCATCCTCCAGTACATAGTGAGTTCAAGCTAGCCTGGTTTACATGAAATAACAAAAAGATTCAGGTTGGAGAGTAGAGTTCAGATACAGAATGTGGCCTCAACATTTTCCTCAGTTCCCTTTCGAAAGTAACAGTTGACAGCACACCCTCAGTGGGGGCGCTCTGGTTCTCAGCCTTTGCTGATTGCTGTGAACTCATCCTTGAAGAGATGGCTCTGAGGGCTGTGCCAGTAGCCAGCTGGATGAAACCTCAGTCACAGAACCGCAGGTCCTACCCAGAGGAGTTCCTGGGAGTGGCGGACAGCCAGGCTGGCAGGCACAGGACAGGACCACCAACTATAACCTTTTCAGCTTCACATTTTTTCTCACTGGATACTGTACCCCAGGAATTACAAGAAGATTCTGATAAGAGGTGGTCCCGGAGGCAGAGGGTGTGAAGCATGGCCTCCTCAGGGAGAATCAGTAGGTGATGTCTGAGTTGGAAAAGAACGTTCCAGGGCTGAGGGTGAAGTTCAGTGGTAGGAAGGTTTGCCACACATGGGAGAGCAGGAGGCCCTGGGCTTAGTCTCCAGTACTGCAGATAAAACAAAACAGAAAACATCAGAAACAGAGGAAGCAAGGTGTATGGTGCTGTGCCATCAAATACCTAATCAGCAGCTCAGGGAATCCGTCGGGGAGACATCTGGGAGGGCAGCGGGCGTGGGAGCTGCAGTTTTGCTGAGCCATCTTGCAGAACTGCTTGGTTCATCAAACTGTGTATATTCCTTACTGGTTTTTTTTTTTAGAATAGATGTCTAGAAACTGGGGGAGGGGGGGACACACAAATAAATGTAACTATTTGGAAATGAGGAGGTGTTTCTGAATAAAGCTGGCATTAAAAGGAAATAAAGCAAATAGCACACCATGTAGAAAGTGAATAGATGTTAAAAAATTGTGGCATACAGCCAAAAGAAATTCTGTAACCTAACAACTTGGAAGACAGGAGGGAGAGATGGCTGGTGACTGCAAGTAGGCATCAGTCATGAAGCAAAAAGCTGGTGATCTTGGGAGAACAGAATGCTGATGGGACTCTGGGTGGCTAGAGTGCTGATGCTGACCGCACAGGGGAGGCCAGAGGAGGGCCTGTGACCTGTGTCTTCCTAGGCACCATTGTCATATATGTGAATGAAGACCCCTCAATTTCCATTTCTATTTTTCATATTGTATTTATTTATTTATTATTCATTTTTATGTGTATGAGTGTATTGCTTGCATGTATGTAAGTGCACCCATGTTATGCAGTGCCCACAGAGGTTAGATCCCCTGGAACTGGAGTTTCATATGGTTGTTAGCTGCCATGTGGGTGCTGGGAACCGAACCTGGGGCCTCTGAAAGAGTAGTCAGTACTCTTAACCACTGAGCCATCTCTCCAGCCCCCATTTCTAGTTTTTTAAAGTAATTGAACTTTATATAGTATTAGTCTACTCAGGCTACCATAAAAACCACAGCTGGTCAACTTACACAACAGAAACCTGTTTTCTGGGCTCTCAGGGGTTCTGAGAAAGCCCTGCAGAGGGTGACCATGTCTTCCGGCCTGGACATGTCTATGGCCAGGCCCACCCCAAGAGCTATGGAAAATCCATCTGGGGGTAACCTGAGAGTGATGGGGGACAGGCCCGGAAGCCTGTGCTAGACCTGTGCCACCCCACCCCTAGGTGAAAGTCACCTGCAGTAAGATGAGTCAATTAAGATTGATAAAGAGGGTGTATCAGACAGAAGTGGGACTGTCCTATGCCTTGTGATCTTAATACAGGGGTCGGTGGCGGCAGGGGAAAGGATGGAGACCACCACTTCATAGCTCTGACTTAAGGATCGACAGTGGGAGGGGGCAAAATTATATTTACAGTCACAGGGCCAGACTGTTTAATGTGAAATCCTAAGAAATCCAACCAAACCCAATCATAACTAATTGGAGATTTTGCAGGGTAGCTAGCTTTAAGCTAACCATATTATGGGTTGAGTATCTGTGTCCAGCCCACAGTAACATGGTGAAGCCCTGTCCTCCTTCCCCCTGGGATGCCGTTTGGAGATAGGGCCTTTGGGGACAGTGGGGACTAGAGGAGGCGCCAGGGTGCTGCAGCAGGACCTCCTAAGAGGACAGCCCTCTCCACCCATGCACTGGGCCACACCCCAAAGGTTGGCTCTGTAAATGGGAAAGGGCGCCAGGAGCTGTCTCTGCTGACCTTGTACTTTTCAGACCCCAGAGTGGTGGGAAAAGAGGGTCCAGTTCTTTGAGCCTCAGGCGGTAATGCTTGTTACTGTAGCCTGTGCAGACTAGTATGCCACAGATATGCACATGTGAGCACAGGTGCCCATGGAGGCCAGAAGAGGGCACCACATCCCCTGGAGCTGGAGTTGCAGGTTGTGAGCTGCCTGACATGGGTGCTGGGAACTGAACTTGAGTTCTCTGCAAGAGCTGTGCATGCTCAAAATTGCTGATCCATCTCTCCAGACTCCTCTTAAAGATTCAGTGTAAGTAACTAAACTATTAACAGTGTTAGTAGGCACCAAGTTGAAGGATTTTTTTCTTTGTAGTCAAGGCTGGCTTCAAACTTACTGTGTAACGTATATTCTCCTGCCTTGGCCTCTGGAGTGCTGGATTACACCTGGCTCTGAAGGAATGTTTTATATGAACAGAAAATCCAGGTACCTTTGAAAGTGAAAGATGTGAAGATTTTTATCACATAAAGATTTAGCATTCCCGAAAGCCCAATGTGTTGGTCCACACCTTTAGTCCTAGCACTTGGGAGGCAGAGGCAGGCAGATCTCTGTGAGTTCAAGGCCAGCCTGGTCTATATAGCTAGTTCCAGGCCAGCTGGGGCCACAGGGAGACCCTGTCTCAAAAAGACCAAAAAACAAACAAATAGCAGGACTAAGCAGATGAAGACTCAGTGTGCTTGCTGTATTAGCCTGAGACCTGAATTTGATCCCCAGAACCCACATAATGGTGGAAGGAGAGGACCAACTCCCAAGGGTTACCCCCTGACCTCCATACTTGTGCTGTGTCATGGGCACACATGCATGCACACACAAATACATGAAATTAAGATAAACAAATTAATTGAATAATAACAAAAGTGCGAGTCACACCATCGAGTGACTAAAACCCAGATGGAGCACCTGTGCGGAGAGGCTGTGCTGACCTAACAAGGGAAGTCAGGGAAGAAGTGCCAACATCCTTACTGGTGTGTTCACACCTGCCACCTCTGGGTTCTCAGTTGGCACGGTGGCACCGGCTTATAGTTTATATTCTTCTGCATCTCTGGGCTGGTCACAGCAAGAACGTATTACTTTTGAAGGTAAAAGAATGGAAGCCGAGAGGCAGAGAGGTGAGGAGGAGGACCTGTCTGGTCTGCTGTCAAGGGCAGAGCCTGGGGTGGTGGAGACATGTGGTTTGGGACAGAAGCTTCTTCAAACAGGAGGTTTGAAGGTGGGCTCTGTTTTCTTTTGTGGTGTTGGGGACAGAACCTATGACCCTGTGTTTGTTAGGAAAATACCCTTCCACTGAGCTGCATCCCCAGCCCCTAGTGGGCTTTGAGCTGTTGGGAACATTAGATCTCCAAGTCGGGAGGAAACCTTTGTGTGAGGACCCAGAGGCCTAGAAATCACTGACTTGCCCACCTCTCACTGGCCCTGTGCTAAGAGGTTGGAGACTCGTGGCAGCACCTGGCTCCTTCGGTGAGCACCAGCCTGACTCTTGGAATGCCTCAGCCTATGGGGGCACAAACCACAGAACCAAGAGGAGGTAGGCTAGAGACAGCAATCTGAAGAAAGCAGCTAATTCTAGAAGATCCCAGCTTGACCTGGATTGAACTACATTGGTGGCTGCCCCTTCCCCAGTAAGTGCTGCGGAATTTGGTCCTGGGGTCTTCCAGCTCAATTCTGCTGTAGTTTGGTTATGCAGTGTCTACCCAGGGCACTGTGTGAAGACTTGGAGATGGTGGGGTCTAGGGGAGGATGTTGGTTGCTGGGGGTGTACCCTGAAAAGAGATCCTGATCCTGCCCTGTCCCTGCTTCCCAGATGAGCAGTTTCTCTCCCCAGTGCTTCCCCATGAAGCCTTGCTTCACCACAGGCCCCAGAGAAACAAGGCCAGTCAGCCATGGCGTTCAGCCTCTGGAACTGTGAGCCCAAACCAACCTTTCCTCCTTTAACCTCTGGTATTCTGTCACAGGAATGGAAGACCCGGACACCCTAAATTCCAGGTGACTTGCTGCTGTGGTGGCCTGCGCATTTACTTGTTACAGTTGATGCTGTTTATTTACGCTTGCATTTTTCCAGAATGAGGAGCAGAGGAGGTAGGCTTCGGAGGCACAAGATTGGATAAAACCAAAGGATTTAATTAGCCGTTTGTTTGCCCACTGCTGTGGACGTTAAGATGTCAGAGTTCTGGCACGTGCTACTTCCAGCACAGCTGAAGAGCAAACACAGCCAAGCACAGAGGGCACTGCGAGAGCCAGCGTCGGTCTGTGATGAATGGGGGAACAGGTACGGCAGGAGGACAGGAGCCTTCATCAATGTTGGTAATAGTCACCCATGCATCATGTGGAAGGGCTTCGAGCCTGAGGGGCAGGACCAGCAGAATGTGAAAAATGAACTGTTTGTAAATACAATCAACAGTTTCGTGTTTGTGAGAAAGCCATTTGTTATTGGGAAACCACCTTTAGTAAAAGATGTATCTAGCTCTCCAGCGAGACAGGCCATCAATTGCTATGACATCATGGGCCAGTGCAGGGCTGTTAGAAGCCTAAGGAAACAGACATGTATATTTATTTATCCCTGCTTAAAGCAAGTTGAGTCACTTTAAAAAACAAAATGGTGCCACCAAACACCAGCTTGCAGCAGATACTGCAGGGAGCCCCTGAAAGCCCCTTCCTGAGGCGCTACCCCCTCAGGGCAGGGCATACTCCTATACACAGCCTCCTTCCCAAGGGCTTGTGTGTCCTCAAAAGGGAAGAAGAGAGGGAGAGGTTTTTCATAGAGCAAGAGGGGGCAGGAAGGGGAAAGGCTAATGGGCTAGGTGGTACACAAACACCCGTCCTTCCAAGTTGGGCAGAGGGGCTTGCTGTGGTTTCATGAGGCCTGGGGGGTTGGCGCTGTGGCACTGACCTTTTGCTGGGCACTGGTCATGGTGGTCAGCCTGAAACACACTTTACAGACTGAAGAGTCCCACAGCCCTGTGCCACCCATCCTAGCACCCAAGGATCCTGTGGGTATGCCCGTGCAGCCAGGCTGGGAACCGTGTGGAGGTCTGCTGATATGTCTGACGGGGTTGTGGGGAAGGGGTATGAAGACCGAGCAGTGGATTTGACAGTGTGGCCATCAGATGGAGGGTCTAGGGTGCTGAGTGGAGTGGCTGTCAGATGGCTCTGTGGACATAGCCAATAAGTGCTGATCTTGGAGCCCAGGGGACAGCTGGAGGCAAAGATTCACATCCGGTCGTCCTTGCTGTAGAGTCCCCGGAGATGGAGAGCATGGAAAGTTCACGACAGTGATTAGAAAAGGCAGGGCAACCTGGAGTCATCAGAACAGGGACCAGTGGTACCCATAAGCCCAGAGAAGGACACACGTCAAACAGAACAAGGCTCTCCAGTGGCAGAGGTAGGCAGATGTCTGTGAGATGGAGGCCAGCCTGGTCCACATAATGACTTCCAGGTGGGCTGGGATTAGGAGGACCCTGTCCCAAAAACCAAACCAAAACAACAAAAGAGAGCATGCCCCATACTGCCTGAGGTCATGCAGAGGGTTCCCTGGGATGTCCTCTGTGGGTGTGAGAACAAGGTGGTTTGATTGAGATCTTGTGAACCAGAGGGGCAGAGGCAGGCACGTCTGAACTCTAAGAATCGATAGGATTCCTGGCTGTGATGCTGGGTAAGGCTTAGGGGTGAAAAGAGTGTGAGAAGCCCCCAGAGTGGCAGGAGAAGGCTGAGGAATGGACACAGGCAGGGCAACTCTGGAATTGGGTGGGTCAGAGCACTTCTGTGGACTGTCCTTGATGAGAGTGATCAGCCCACCCAAGCTGCTCACACAGGTAGCTGTGCCTCTTGGATCTTACGATATCTGGGAGGACAATTCCTGGGGCAGAGGGTGTGGCTCAGTGGGAATGTATTTGCCTGCCACAGAGGTGGCCCTAATCTAGGTTCAGGCTAGATGGAGGCCACTCTCGTGTCACTTCTGAGGACTTGTTGTCAGACGTATTTTTGGATACAATTTGTAACATATTTTGATGTTTGTCTAGCTAGTCAGCTGACAAGGTTTTTAGCCCCAATGGACACCATCTAGACACAGCTGCCCCAGAAAGTATTTGTCCTCAGGAAATATGCATCATTTATTTACCATGCAAAAGAGGGGGCATTATTCAGTGTGCCCATCCTTTCCTCCTGAAACCCTGTTTCTATTTTCCACGTATGACTAATTTTTAATCTCAGTGACTGAGTGGTAATGCCGTTGTCACTTGCCAGCGACAGTGTTTAGGAAGTGTGTGATGTATGCTACTTTCACGGGATCCTTTCTGGTGATCGTTCCTGTGGCGTTCTGAATAAAATGAGTTCAGCCTCCATGTGGCTCCAGCAAATCCAGGCGAAAATGCAGATTAGATGCTGTCTTTATGCAAAGGCTCTGCAGAGCACAGCTGCAGTCAGTCAGGGCGACACCACCCATGCAGTGGCCTGCTCATTGTCATTCGGAACAGCTATTTGCCTTACACCCATTTGTTAAGAAGACAGGAAGATGGCATCGTTAATAACCTCTAACACGGGCTACAATTTGTAAAGCAGCCACACTCTAGACTGGGTTTGCAACAGCCGGTTTTCCCTGGTACCCACGTTTCCTGCAGTGATGCAAACTGGACACCAAATGCCAAACTCACACCCACCCGTGATCAATGTTCAAATCGCTCCTACCTCCTGCCAGGCTATGGCTCCGGCTTCTGTCTGACCCAGGAGTGTAGCTGCTGTTGGAAAGCCATCGTGCCTAAGACCCTGTGTAGTTCATGCCAATCATGAGAGGCAGGTGGGAACACACTGTGAGGGTCCCGCCCGTCCCCAGCCCCAGCACTCACACGGCTGATGTTCTCAGGGCCTTACCAGCCAACCCCTCTTCTGGGACTCCCCTGTGGCTCTTTTCAAGGCTCAGAGGTGCTGGCCCAGGCCCACAGTCCACCAGAACTGCTGGGGTTGGGGTTGATGCACCCACCAGATGCAGTCAGGAGCCCCCACTTGTGGACTGAAACCTGAGGGACATCACCAAGTGTGTCAGACACAGAAAGGGGTGAAGCCAGGGGAGGGGGCCTCACTTCTTGCCCCTTCCCTGTGCTTCCTTGGCCCACTTCCTAAATAATATATGTGTAAGAGAGTTTGCTTTTGAGCCGCAGCCACTTGCTCTCTTACGTCTGTGCTCCCTTACTTGGGGTTGCTGTCGACTCTGTTGCCCTGGCCAAGCCGCGTCTCTGATGTTTCACTTCTGGCTGGGAGCAGTGGCACAGCAGATAGCACCTGGCTTGCTGTCAGTCTAGCAGCTTGCAAAAGGCTTGCTCTGAGGTGTCTCCTGACGGGGGGAGGGGGGGCACACCTGCCACTGTGCTGCGAACACACCACTCCTGAGTCACGCACGTGGTACATGCAGCACATCAGGGGATGTAGCAGGAGGCAGAGCACTTGGCCCCCAAAGTCACAGTGGGGATGTGTGCATGGTAAAGCTTACCCCTTAGCAACTGTGAGTGGCTTATAGTCCAGGTGATGGGTGCTGTACCGTGGGTGGCCACAACGGCTCTGGAATTGCTGTAGAGGAGGTGGAATCTGGCCAGAGTGTGTGTGGGCTTCAGAAGGTTGCTAGTCCCCTCTGTGGTCTTCTTTCCCTGAGACAGGTGAAGATCTTTACCTTGATACCTGCCCTTCTGTGTCCCTTCTCCTTGACCCTTTCCCCTGAATGTCCCCTTCCCTCACGCCCCCCCCCTTCTTGGAGAACTGTTTTTCTTTTTTTTTAAATTTATTATTTTATGTGTGTGAATATATTGCCTGCATGTATGTAAGTACACCCGTGTTGTGCAGTGCCTGTGGAGGTCAGAAGAGGGCATCCAGATCCCATGGAACTGGAGTTATGGATGGTTGCGAGCCACCATGTGGGTGCTGGGAATTGACCCGGGGCTTCTGCCAGAGCAGTCAGTGCTCTAACTGCTGAGCCATCTCTCCAGCCCCAGTGTGCACGGCTTTTCTGAACAGCTTTCTGTGTAGGAGCTTGGGGTCAGCCTCTGACCAGTTGCAGAGCTCTGGCTTCCCGTATAAGACAAGGCCTGGGAACAACTCACATGGGAACCAGCCTCTGTCCCAGCCTGAGGGCCTCTTTGGTTGTGTTTGCCCTTGGCTCTTCCTCCAGCCCTGGGTCTTTTATTTGCTGTTAGGATTTTACTTACAAACTCACAAGATTCAGTGTGCTCATTACTTTTGTTCATGAAATTCATGAAAAAATTATTAATATTGAGCTGGGCGTTGTGGCATGTGCCTTTAGTCCCAGCACTCAGGAGGGAGAAGCAGGCGGATCTCTGTGAGTTCAAGGCCAGCCTGGTCTACATAGTGAGTTCCAGGACAGCTGGGGCCCTGTCTCAAAAAGACAAAAAGAAAAAATTACTACTATTAATTAGGGACTGACAGGATGGCTCAGCAGTTAAGAGGACCCGGGTTCAGTTCCCAGCACCCACATGTAAGCTAACAACTGTTCGTAAGGCCAGTTCCAGGGGATCCGATGCCTTCTGACCTCCACAGACACTGCATGACACAGGTGCACTTATACACATACAGGAAATACACCCCCCCCCGCCACAAAATAAAAATAGCAAATAAGGGGCTGGAGAGATGGCTCTTGCGGAAGACCCGGGTTCAGGTCTCAGTACCCACATGGGGAATCACATCCATCCATAACTCCAGTTCCAGATGATGTCTCTTCTGGCCTCTGCACTTAGGCAGGAAAATGTTCATACACATACAAATATTTTTTAAAAATGCATACTTTGTGTCTAGGTAAACTGCATTGAGTTCAGATTTCCAGAGGGCTGGTCTGTCTGCGGCTTGCTGCTTCACGTGGGTGTGCATGACCTGTGTGCGTGAGCTGGTGTGGGGCATCATGTCAGCACCCTGGGCTGTCCACAGGGGGCTTTGGCCTTGCTGAGTAGAACTGACATGGCTCTCATTCTGGGAGTCACTTTGGCCTCCTGTGGCCACATGGTGGTCTCCACTGTGTTTGCACAGGTGTCTTCACTGTTGGTCATAGTACGGGAACAACTGTTGTCTTGTGACTTGTAGTTATTATTTATTTATTTTGGTTTTGTTTTATATTATTTTTATTTTATGTGTATGCGTGTATTGCCTGTGTGTAGGTGAGTGCACCCATGTTGTGCAATGCCCGCGGAGGTCAGAAGAGGCTGTCAGATTCCTTTGAACTGAAGTTACAGACAGTTGTTAGCTGCCATGTGGGTGCTGGGATTCAAACCTGGGTCTTCTGCAAGAACAGCCAGTGTTCTTGACCACTGAGCCATCTCTCCAGCCCCTATTTTGGTATTTTTGAGACAGGGTCTCCCTGTAGCCTCAGCTGGACTGGAACTCACTGTATAGACCAGGCTAGCCTCAAACTCACAGAGATCTGCCTACCTCTCCTTCCCGAGTGCTGGGATTAAAGGTGTGTGCCACCACGCCTGGTGTGACTTGTAGTTGTGCGCAAAAGAAGAAAACAAATCTCTCTCTCTGGAGAAACCACAGGCCAGGGTGGTCCTGGCATAAGGTGAGGTTTGCTCTTTTGTCTCTTTCCTGTGTGGAGCATGCTCCATGGGGACAGTGAGCACACCAGGGGTCAGCGTGGGTGGGTCCTGAGAGCCTGGACATACTGTAGAATTCAAAGATGGTGGAACAGGTTGGTGATGTGACATGAGGGGAGACCCACATTTCCCTGTGTTCTGTGGGCCCTCTGTACATGTTGGTTTTGGTTTACATAGCTGGTCCTGTCAGAAGTAAGTGTACAGTTGGTAACAGCCCCTATAAGCACATACTTCTCCAAGAACCCCACCTCGGCAGCAGGAAAGTGAAAGCTCTGCACCTGCACCTCCCCTCTGTCTCACAGTGGTTTTTCTTCTGTTTTCTTGTGATGTGGGAAGGGGCAGATGGAGCATGAATAGTTCCCCTTTTCCCACAGGACAGACACAGACATGGTAGGGAAAAGCACTGAGTTTTTTGCTTTTTAAAAAACTGGATGCTGTAGATGAATTCACGGCCTGGTGGCAGCACCAGGTCCCGTGCCTGGTGGATGGAGTCTGACTCTGAGCAGTTCATTTGAGCAGGTGTTCTAGGTAGGGCCACTTAAGGGCCATGTGGTTGGCCTTGGAATTCAGGAGCTGCTTAATTTGATGTCTGATCTGCAACTCAGATTGTGCCACTAATTTCCTGCTGAGGAGAAGGGCCATTTGCTTTTATGTCTGCCACTTGCTGCTTCAACACAGGACTGCGGACCTGCTGTGAGCTGTATGCTCCCTTCTCAGGAGGTGAGTGGGTCCACAGGCCCACACTTCCCAAGCTGCTGATTGTTTAAGTGGAGGCGGAAATTTGGAATTTTTATAGTGAAACATCTTGAGTTTAAAGCTCTGCCCCAGTTTTACAGAAATGTAAAAATTCGTGCAGGCAGATCTGGCTCTGGGCCAAGTTCTCAGCCTGCACAATGTGGCCCAGAAGCAGAGTGAGTTCTGTGCCCAGTGTGGGCTCGGTACTTCTTTTCTCCTCGTGGGAAATGTCAGAGCATTGTGGAAACTTCCTTTCTGTTCTTTTTTTTGTCTTTGAAGCGGCACTGAAAGAGTATTCACGGCTGTGTGCGGCCCTCCATTCCAAAGCGCCCCTGCCACCCCAAAAGGAGATTCCAGCCCCTTCCACATCCCTCCACAGCTCTCCCCTCAGCCACCGGGGCCACTGTTGTGCTTGCCATCCATGGCTCTGCCTTGTCCGGGCATTTCAGATGAACGGAATCCAAAGCATGGTCCTTCTGTGTCCAGCACTAGTATATGTTCAGATCCCATCGGCCCAGCAACTGCCCAGCCTCCATTCCTGTGAATACATGCCAGTGTGTATTGCTTGTCTCTTGATGGACATTTGTTTTCTTCTTTTGACTGCTGTGAACTTTGGTGCAAACGTGTTTATTTAAATACCTGTTTTCAGTTCTTTTGGCTGCACTGCTAAGAGTGGGTTTTCTGGGTCTTGGTGGTTCTGTGTGACTCACTGAATGCATTAATCAGGGTTCTGTACAGAAACGGAGCTCAAAGAATGAATATGCTACAAGGGGATTTAGTGCAGTGACTTACGCACATGGTCTGGGCAGTCCATCAATGGCGCCTCTCACTGGAGGGCCTGAGAACAGGGAGCTTTTAGGCTGGATGTCCAAGCAGTCCCAATCTAGTGTTGAAGGCCTGGAGATTCTTGAAGAGAATCTTTAGTCTACACTGGAAGGTTCTGACGTCAGTGAAGGATGACAGCAGCGACAGGGTAGACGAAGTCAAGAGCCAAGAAAAGAAAAAAGCACCGTGTGATGGCTAATCCTGGGTGTCACCTTGACTGGATCTGGGATTAACTGAAATGAAAGAGATCTTCTTGATTGGATCATTTGAAGCTGGAAGACACACCCTAAATGTGGGTGTTACCTTCTGATGGCAGTTGGTATAAAAGGCCAAGGCAGACGAGAATGCCAGGCTTCTTGCTGCTTGCCTTCTCTCTCCCTGGTGAGTTCGTCTTGCTGCTGTAGACTGAAGACTAGCTGATCTTTGGGAATTTGTCAGCCCTTCAGCGCCAGATTGGGACTCCTGAGACATCCAGCCTCGTGGACTGAGCAACTACGGATTCTCAGCCTCTCCAGTGTGGTGCAGCCATTGCTGGACTACTCGGACTCTATCCTGTGAGCTAAGCTGATAAATCTCCATACATATGTATATATTCATTCTACCGGTTCTGTTTCTTTGGAGGACCCTGACTAATCCAGCACAGCTTTCCCCTCCTTGCATCTGGGCTGTTACTAGAAGGTGCTGTCTGAACGGGCTCAGCGAACTTCCCTAAGTTACTCCATTCTGTTCAGAGCCATTTCAGCAGCAACTTTGCTCCACACCGAAAAGAAAAGGGGGGCAACCTTGGGCCTTGGAAAATTGCCCTTGCCATGAATCATGGAATGTGCTAATTCCAGATATTATATTTTTACTAACCAGCTTGTTTTCGCTTCTGTAACCTGCTTGCTGTCTTGGGTCGCCCTGACACAGGGCACAAGACCACCCTTGTTATCCTGTTATTGTATGACCACCTAGAAGTTATTTACCTTGACTGTCTTATTTTACTTGTTATGGCTAAAGCAGTTGGCTAGTTTTTAATGTCACAAAGTTGAGTGCCAAGTTATATGACTGTATCACTTATCTGTACAATGCCTGGTTGTTAATTAATAGAATCAAA
>NW_008339763.1:1524626-1556692 GCF_000622305.1 Nannospalax galili
ATAGACAGCCCGGCCGGTCGAAGATTAAAATTTACCTTGCTACTTTTCTTAAAGTGGTGTTGGTGATTTTTTACGAATTCTGTCCTATAACACTGTCCACATTTACGGTGGGCTTCCCACTTCAATTAATATAACCAAGAAAATCCCTCACAGGTGTCTGTCTGGAGGCAGGCCTGTTTGTTAATTCCAGCCAGATCTGGTCAGATTGACAACCAAGATTAAGTGTCACACTGGAAAACAGATGAACTTTTCTCAAGTGGAGCCACCGTCTCATAGAGTCCCTGGTATCATGCAAGGCTCCACTTTCTCCACATCCCACAGGCGCTTGTAAGTTTTTGTCATTCTCTCGTTGCCACCTAGTGGGTATGAAGTGCTGACTCATTGGAGTTAAATTTTTTTACACTTATGTATTTGGGCGGGGGGCGGGGGGCAGGAAGGACATGTGCCTGAGCACCTGTGGAGGAGTCTGTTTTCAAATCCTTCCAACATGTGGATCCTGGGGACCAAACTCAGATCATCGGGTCTGGCAGTAAATATTTTTACCTACTGAGCCTTTAGCCAGCCCTGTCGTTGGTTTCTTTCGTTTGAGAAAGGATCTCACTGAGAAATCCAGGATGGTCCCGAATTCACAGCCCTCTGCCTCTCCCACCCCAGGGCTGGAGTTACAGGTGTTCCCCAATGAGGTCTTTGATCAACTATTTTAACTTTGTACCTGGTGTGGGGAAAGCTTGTTTCTTCCCATCTCAATGGCCAACACCACCTGTTCAAGAGCTGGCCTTTCCCGGTTGCATGGTGTGATCCCCACTTGAAATCGCTGCCTGGAGACACGAGGTTCTCTTCTGGACTCTCCTGCACTGACTTGTGTATCCCAATGCCAGGGCCAGGAGGTCTTGCTTACTGTGTGCTGTAACTTTGTTTCACATCAGGAAGGGACCCTGCCACTCTGGCCGCTTTGTTCTTGTGTTTCCAGACTGTTTGATTCTGGACCCCTTTGTTGTTTCCATGCAAGGCCAGCTGAGTTTTCTGTGGACGCTGGTGAATTCTTAGATCACTTTGGAATTAATCTGACTCTGGCTCTGTCCATGGGACTTTAAAAAGTGTTTCTCCTTTAGCACACACTTAAGCTTTTCTAAGGTGAAAAGATTTTCAAAAGTTTAAAAGGATATTGAATTAAAAATAAAAAAGGAGGGGGCTGGAGGGGTGGCAGTTAAGAGCACTTGCTGTTCCTCAGAGGACCCCGTTTGGTTCCCAGCACCCACATGGAGTGGTTCATGAGCACGTGGAACTCCAGTTCCAGGGGATCTGGCACTGTCTTCTGGCCTCCTCAGACACTTTCATGCACATAGACACATGCCTACACACATAAATAAAAATAATAATAGAGGCTGGAGAGAAGGCTCAGTGATTAAAAGCACTGATTGCTCCTGCAGAAGACCTGGGTTCAAATTCCAGCACCCATATGGCAGCTAACAACCAGTTTCAGATCTAGGGGCATTTTCTGACCTCCATGGGCATTGCACGACAGGGGTGTGCTTACATACATACAGGCAATACACTAGTACACATAAAATAAAAATTATAAAATAGTTTATAAAATTATAAATTGTTAAAAAATAAATGAAGAGGGACTGGAAAGATGGCTTAGTGATAAAGACCATTGGCTGCTCTTCCAGAGGACCTGGGTTTGGCTCTCAGCACTCACTGGTAGCTAACAACCATCCATAACCCTAGTTCCAGGGGATCTGATGCCCTCTTCTGGCCTCTGCGGGCATTGTGCAACACAGCATTCTGGTTTGTTTCTTTGTTGCTGTGACAAAACACTCTGACCACTACCAACTTGGGGAGGAAAGGGTTTATTTATCTTACATCTCCCGGGTCGCAGTTCATCAGGGAGCCCAAGGTAGGAACTCAGGGCAGGAACCTGGAGGCAGGAGCTGGAGCACAGGCCATGGAGGAACACTGCTTACTGGCTTGCTCCCCTGGGCCCTGCTCAGCTTGCTCTCTTATCTAACACAGGCCCACCTGCCCAGGGGTGGCACCACCCACAGTGGGCTGGGCCCTCCCACATCACTCAGCAATCAAGAAGATGCCCCACAGACATGGCCACAGGCCAGTCCAATGGAGGCAATTCCCCAATTGAGGCTCCTTCAACCCGGGTGTGTCAAGTTGCTACTAAAGTGATCCAGCACACATGGGTACATTTACATACAGACAGAACACTCAGCAGTATAAAATAAAAGGGAATCCAAAGTACAGCCAAATGCATGGAACTTTGGGTTCTGATTTACACTGAGATTTGAAGTGATGAGCCCAGTGCTTGTCTAACGTGTGAGACCTGGTGATCAGCCCTTTGTCAGTTACTTTCTTGTTGCTATGAGACACCGTGACCAAGGCAACTTGTAGAAGGAAGAGTTTATTTAGCTTCTGTTTCCAGAGGGATCAGAGTCCATCATTGGGGGAGGCGTGGTGGCAGAAGTGTCAGAGCAGAAAGCTGAGGTATTGCAGCTTCAAGTGGGCACAGGAAGCAGAGAGCCACTGGAGATCCGGTAAGGCTTAAGAACTCTCTAAGCCCACCCCCAGTGATGTGCTTCCTCCAGCATGGCCACACCTTCTAAAAGCTCCCCAAACAGCACCACCAACTGGGGACAGAATGTCCAGATACTTGGAGCCTGTGGGTGACATTCTCATTAAAACCACCACAAGCCCCCAGCCCCATATAAATCAAAAGTAAGAAACTCTGGGGCAGCTGAGGAGCCATGATACTATCAAGGAAATTTCCTGTTTTCAGAGTGTGGTAATGGTGTGGTGGCTGTTGTTTAACAGATCAGCTCTGCATGTGAGGTGGTGCTGAGGTGTCTGTGGGTGAGGGGCTGTGTTTGAGGTAGAGCTGCCTCACAGCACTCCTATGGGTTGTAGGGAAGAGCTCCCACACTGGCCAGAGTAACCTTTGTATTGGAGCAGTAGGTTCACAGGAGTTGGGAGTCAGCGGAGTCTGCATACCAGTCCCTCTACTGTGTCAGACGGGCTCTGGTCAAGAGGGCTTGAACTCAGCTCTTCAGCTGCTGAGAGGCGTGGCAGACTGGCCTCCACTGTTGTCAGCCCTGTAGTTGTGATGATGGCTAACCAGGTCTACTCTGGTCCTTCCACACAGCTCCTTGTCCTCAAAGCCAGCAGGGCACCCTCTCTGAGTCATTGGGTCAGTCCTCAAAGGAACGTGCTTTCCAAGGGCTCCTGCGAGAGGCCAGGCCCACCTGGATCGCCTCCCTCTGTCAGCCACTGCACGGCTGACAGCAGGTTGGGTGAAGGTCCTTCCAGCTGATAACCCTTCTGCCATATCCCACAGCTGGGCCTGAAGGAGGGTCAGGGATTGGGTCTGTCCACTGAGAGCAGGTAGGAGGTTCACAAGGGCCACACAGGGCCCTGTCTTTGTCTGTAGCCAAAGACAAGGGTTCATGACTCAAAGTTCTGTTCAAAGGCTGTGTGACCCTGAGGGAGTCACTTCCCTGTTCTCCCCTGTGTATGTTTTCAAAACACATTCGCTGGTCACTGGTAACAAGGACTCATAGGCAGAGCTGGCATGGGGCTGCTGATGGGTGGACTTTCTCTGAATGGAAGGACTGATGGGGCTTCTAGGGCTGCGAGCTTTGCCACCTCAGCACAGGAGGCTTGAATGGCCTGTGCCTCCTACCCACCTGACGCAGTGCTGTCCTCGGCCTCCTCAGTTAACCTGACCTTGAGTTAGATGCTTCATCCTTATCTCCAGGCCTGGAGCCTGGCCGGTGTTGGTGCCTCCCAGCTTGCCTTGACTGAGGGGGCCTGTGTTTCAAAAACTGCCTGGGAGGCTCACACTTGTATTCCCAGCACTTTTGAGGTAGAAACAGGAGGATCAGGAGTTCAAGGTCAACTCCAGATACATAGCAAGTGTGAGGCTAGCCTGTGCTGTTACACAATATCCTGTTTCAGCCCCAATCTCCCATAAGAGAACTGCCCTGGAAGGTGACGGCACTTCCCACTGAGTCCTGTTTTCTACTGCTCCAACCTCAAAAATGCATGTTTCAAGATATCATGGCATCTTGGGAAGCAGATTTGAAAGCAGGACCTGATCCAAGAACTAGGTTCCTAGTGTCCTCGGGTGCGTAAACTCTTCTTGATCACCATCCCTGGAGATGACTCATCAAGTCCTCTGTCCTTATACTTCCTGTTAGGAATCAGAGCAGTGCCTTTCTCCTCTCCATGCCTCATCTGAGGGCTTCAGGTTAGCTGCAGGACTTCTAGAGAGACCCGCAGCAGAGCCCAAGTCACCTCTCCTCTTCAGGTTGCAGAGTCTGACAAGTGGCAGTGTCCCTCTGCAAGCCTGTAGCAGGACAAAGCATGGCCTCCAACCCTGTGTCCTAATCAGTCAGGACAGTGTGGCACGGTGGGCCAGCATGCCCACTGAAGAAGGGCCTCTCCTAGACTGCCCTCCACCCCAGGGTGAAGCTTTTGTACAGCTGCTACTGAGAAGTCAGGTGGATCTGAGGAGATTTGGATAGTTCTAGAAGCAGTGCCAGTCAGTTGGAAACACTTCATTGGGCTTTGAAGTATAAACACACCATGTGAGTGGGACTTTACCAGCTTTCCAGTGACTGGCTTTATCAGCATGCTTCAAGTGTGAATGCCCCCTTTCTTAGGTTCTGAAGCTGTGTAACGTGTTCCTGTATATTTTATGAAAGCCCCGAGTGGGTGCTAAACTTTACTACTCAAATTAATGCAAGACTTATCCTGTGTTTTAATTTAAAACACAGAAAAACTCTCATCTGAGGTGCCAGCCGGGAGTGTGGGAGTGCAGCCTGGGGTTCTGCCCTGCATGGGTGTGAGTGACACCTCCCAGTGACAGCGTGTGTACACGTGTATGTGTGTTAGGAAGGATCTGGTGGGGCCAAGGCAGTTCTGCATGGTGCAGGCTTGTGGCTGTCCTGCAGGCTCAGACCGATATTCCTGGATCCCTGTGCAGTGTTTTTACTGGTGATGTCTGTGACTGACAAGTTATATGCCTGATGAATCAGTTCTTGGTCTTTTGGCTTAGGTCAAGTGTTTGGTGTATTTTACAGTAGAAATACTAGACTAATGCTTTGTGTAAATACCTTTAAAAATGTTTACTTATTGTGTGTGCATGTGTGTCAAGGGTGCATATGTTACTGTGTGTGCATGTGTGTCACGGGTGCATATGGAGGTCACAGGATAACTTTGTAGAGTCAGTTTTCTCCTCTCACCTTTTCATAGATTCTGGGACTTGAACTCAGGTCATCAGGCTTATGCAGCAAGCATATTTACCTGAGCCACCTTGCCAACTCTTGTATAAATGGTTTTTAAAAACTCACTTTGGGGGCTGGAAAGATGGCTCAGTAGTTAAGAACATGGCTTGTTCTTGCAGAGACTGGGGTTCGAATCCCAGCACCCACATGGCCGCTAACAACTGTCCAAAACTCCAGTCCCAGGGGATCCGACAGCCTCTTCTGTCCTCCTTGGGCATTGCACGACATGGGTGCATGTACCTACACACAGGCAATACACGCGTACACATAAAATAAAAATAATAAAAAAATAAAAATAAAAACTCACTTTGGCTGGGTGTGGTGACCCACACCTTTAATCCCAGAACCGGGGAGGCAGAGACAGGCAATCTCTGTGAGTTCGAGGCCAGCCAGGGCTGCATAGTGAGACCCTGTCTCAAAAAACAAGAACGAGAAAACAAACGAAAAACCCACAGAAAGTAAAAAATTCACTTTGGCATTTGGGAAGTGCTGCGTTTGAAAATGAGATTATCAGCTCCTCTGAGGACAGTGTGCTGGCTGTACTCGTCCTCTGGGTTGAGGGTAGGAGGGGCGAGCCTGCTGTGGAAACTTTGTAGTGTGTACTGGGAAGCTTCATCATATCCTGTCTATGTGCCATGTGTGCTTCCTTTAACTTTTCTATCCTGTGTGTATTATATATGTATTGTGTACACACACACAACACACACACACACACGACAAATATGTCCTGATTTTATAGTTATCTAGTCTCAAGATACTAAGTCAGTTGCCAGTGTGAAAAAACAACAGGAGCTGGAGAGATGCTCAGCGGTTAGGAGACTGACTGATCTTGCAGAGGACTTGGGTTCAATTCCCAGCACCCACATGGCGGCTATGAACCATCCTTAACTCCAGTTCCAGGGGATCCAACGCTCTCTTCTGACCTCCATGGCATTGCATGACACGGGTGCACTCACAGACATGCAGGCAATCACTCATACACATAAAATAAAAATAACAAAATATTAAAACAGAACAAAACAAACCAGGGGACCCCTAAAATGTAGGTCAGAAGGAGGAGCTTGTATGATGGGTAAAACTGAAGAGACACTGTCCAAACCAGAACACAACTGATTTATCTCAAACTGGAATCAAAGAATCTGGCAGGCTCCTGGCACTACAGTCTGGTTGTAAAGCTCCACACATGTTACTGATGGTTTTGTCTGCCTCTAGTTTTCAGGGAAATGGATGGTCAGTGTTAATTACCTACAGGACAGAGTCTAAAATCACCTGAGAGACAGACTCTGGGCATGCTGTGGGGATCGGCTTAATTGCACTCATTGATGTGGGAAGACCATTATCTGGGCAGGGGATCCTGGACTACAGGAAACGGAGAGAGCCAGGTGAGCACCACACGCTTGCATTCAGCTCTCTTTGCTGCCCACAGTGAATGCGAGGACCAGCAGCCTTGGGCTCCTGCTGCCTTGCCTTCCCTGCCATGATGGACTGGACCTCGAACTTTGAGTTAAAATAAATCCTTTCTCCTCGAGTTGCTTTTGTCAGAAACTTCAACAGGAACAGGAAAAGAAATTAAGACAGAGATTATGTGGGGAAACAGAGAGAGTTAGGAATGTGAAGAGTTAAGACTCAGGAAGGCCCCAAACCAGCAAGCTTCAACCACACCCACTGCCCGGGTCTTTTATTAAGATTTAACCATGTGTTTACCTAGGCTCTTCTGCCATGTACTACGGCTTGTGGCAATGGATGTTACTGTGATAAAATCCATGTCAGACCACTGCTGCTGTGTGGACCCAGTCTTGAACCCTCATCCTGTGTTTGTCAACTCGGCAGTCAGTCCACTCCTCTGCCCTGTGCTCCTTGTCTTTTTCCACCTGGCGTTGAAGTAGGCCCCTCCCACCTGCACAGTATGCTGTTCCCTCACACCATTACTCATCCTCAGACATGGGCTTTCATGGTGAAATAGGTCAGTAGTGCCTAGATATGGAGGCGGCATCAAATGCTCTCTCCTGGTGGCCTTCCCCAAGTCGTTTCATGTGCTGGAGTGCGGATGCCTGCAGCATGGCCTGTGCCTTCCCACGGCTGGTTGTGGCGGTAAGCTGGTGCTTGGCTCACTTTTTAGTGACGGCTCCTCATGAAGCCATCTTCCAGAGTTCACTTGGCACTAATTAGATTTTTTAAAAATTTTACTGTGAGGTCGGAACCCAGTCAATGGGGAAAAAACACAGTTCTCGTGTTAGGGATAAAAGCCCCCCAAGCTTCTGAGTCCTGTGTTCTTGCTGGATCTGACTGACCATACAAGCTACCGTTTTGCAAAAGTAAAACCTGCCTTGCCAAGTTACTTTTTCTTTGTCCGCAGGTTCTTTGTGCGCTACTGATGGGGTCCTTGGACCTCTGATTTTATTTCTAACACCCTCTCCTCGATGGTCTCTGCCAGACACTGCCTAAGTGTGGCTCAGTTGCCCTATGTTCTCTCCCAGACTCCACAGAGATCCCTCAGACAAGAGGGACGTGGCCTCTTGGATATGTGAGGGGTCACTGCAAGGCTGTACCTCAAGACCCAAGAGCTGAGCATGAGACAGTGGTGTGCACCCTCGGAGGGGACACCAGGGTAACAGCTGGGTGAAAGCCAAAAGGCATGAAAGGGGGAAAGAGAAAGAGAAGAAATATGAAGAGGAAGAGCATGTTTCAGGAGATGTGTCGTGCCACCAGAGGCGCATTTCCTGAATGGCAGTGCCCATGAAGCTTGACCAGACCAGCTGCAGCTGGGGCCGGGAAGACAGCCGCCGGAGAAGGAAGGAGGCTACATTGCCTTGGGAAGGCAGTGAGGGCTGAAGGGACCAAGAGAAAAGAAAGTGGCAGATTCGGGGGAAACCCAGAGGTAGGAGACAAGACACAGAGGGACAAGTCCAAACTGGAGACCCCAGCTTCTGAGAGCGAGGAAAAGGAAGGCAGACATGGCAGGGAGAGGGGCTCGAAAACCCGAAGCGGGGAAACTGGGAGAGAAAACCCTGGAACAGGGCACAGAGCACACAGGGTGCCCAGAGGAAAGCATGCTGTGACAGCGAGCTGCTTGGGACTGTCAGGGTCCCAGGCTGCAGACAGAATCTAGGAGGCTGAGAGTGGCAAAGAGAAGTTGGAGGGCAAGTCAGGTGTCCTCAGGGAGTTCAGAAAGGAAGAGGAGAAAACTGATCTTGCCCACAGGAGGGCAAGAAAGAGCAGGATGATGAGCCAGGCAGCGGGTGTGGATGGTAAGTGGCCAGCCCCTCCCTCAGGACCATTCTGGGGGACTTCCTGTAGTCAGGCAGAGGGTGGGAATGATGGACAGAAGCTGTGTTGTAGGTGGTTGGGGGAGATGTGACATACAGTTCAGGAGGCTGGCTTGAAGTGGGGCTGTGCGTTTGTGTGCATGTGCACAAAGTGTAGCTTTGTGAGCGCACGTCTGTGTGCAAACATGCATGCACGTGTGTGTGCTCAGGTGGAGGTCGAAGGAGGATCAAATTCAGGTCCTCATGCTTTTGCAGGAAGTACTGCAAGCTGTGAGTTTTCAGGGGCCTGGTGCCTTTCACGGATCTGCCTTGCTCTGGTCAGATGTTATGAGGGAAGTGATGGAGGAAGCTGAGCTTCAGAGAGGTTAAACTTGACCAGGTAGAGGAGCGGGGGTCCTCAGCGACCCCCACTGTGCAGTGTGGCACGCCCTGCCCTGCAGCAGCCGAGGTGAGGAAGGGGATGCGAACTGTTTTCTGTGTTGACCGTGTTGAGATGGTTGTATTGTGTATTGAAATCAGATTCCCCTGCATCTCCTGAGCTGCACTGTCGTGCACCCCCCAGGTCTCTGCCGAGCGCTGCTATGTCTCCGGACCGCCTCTTGGTCAACTCCAGCATTCACAGCTGTCCCCGAAATGCTTCCTCTAGCCTGGTCTCATGTGCAGACAGGGCCCCTCTTACCTGCTGAGGCCCTGAACGCTATGAAGCCATGCTCCTCTCTCTGGCAACCCCTGCAGGTCTGCAAGGAGAGTCCAGGGGAGGCAGCCATAGACCCGGAACGCCCAGCACGTTCCAGAGCCCACGTCCTGCAGTACTGGCTACGTCCAGCAGGGGGACCACTATCCTCTCCCCGCCTCTGTTCCTGCCCCCGGCCGCTGGGTGTCAGCAGAAACCCCCTAAGCCGGTGTCAGTGGGCACAGTTCCCCGGCTTCCCGCGGTCCCGCATGGTTGCTTTAGGGGAACACAGAGGCTGACCTGCTGGGAGAGGTGGAGCCAGTGCAGCCTGCGCTGCTGGGGAGGTCTTGCCCCTTGGCCGGGCTGCCAAAGGCGAGCGGGCGGGCGGGCCCGGGCGGGGCTCCGCGAGGAGGGGCGGGGCTGGGGTATGGGGCGGGGCTTCAGGGGCGGGGCTTCAGCTGGGTGGGCCGGGCTCCAGAGGGGCGGGCCCCAAGAGGGGGCGGGGTTTAGACTGGCCGGGGCTTCTTCCGGGGGCGGGGGCCTTAGCGGAGGGAGCCGGCCTACTCGTGCTGCTCCGGCTGATGAGGAGGTCCCCGGGCCGGCCTTTCCAGCACGTTCCCCTCCCGGTTCCTTTCGGCCCGGCCTCCCGGGGCGCGAAGACGTGCAGAGCCGGGTAAGGCGGGCGCAGCACTTGGTAGTGGCTCGCCGGGGTCCGCTCCTGTGCCGGGTCACACCGGGCCTGCCTAGCTGGGGAGTTCCGTCACGCACGTGACTCCGCCTGGGCCGCGGAGCTGCCGCGCTGGGTTTGGAGCAGGTCTCCTCCGGGTCTGTCCGGGGCCCATCGCACAATTCCCACACTACTTGTCACGTGGCCGCGGCTTGCGGTCCCTCCCCCCGGTCTCCGTCCTGCCTTGCTGGACTTCCTGGGGACTGAGGAAGATGCAGATGCGTGCTGGGGCTGGGACAGCTGTTCGGGCTGGGGTCTGCGTGGTGCGGGCCTTTCCACCCTGCCCTCCTGCACAGAGAGGTTTCCGTAGGCGCCCAGCCGGGCTTCGCTGAGTGATGGTTAGTGTTGGCGGGCGACGGGGAGGGCTGTTCCCGGCCTGGGTGCACAGTGATGTCAGACCTTCCTGGATCAGCATTGACGGCAAGCCTGCTGACCTGCCGGTGGGAGCTCAGCCCTTACTGGGGCAGCTGAGTTCTTGGGCCCTAAGGTCCTGTCAGTCCTGACCCGGCTGCATCGTGGTCTCTTGGAGAAGCCCAGGCCCCGCTGGCTTGCTTTTAATGGCTGTGCTTGCTATCCTGTCTCTGAAGGGATAGGAAAATACCACGACAATAAGTTGTTTAGCCCGGACCTCAGAATCCCTGCGTGGATGGTGGTAAAATCTGCCCGAACCTTAGAACCCCCGTGTGGGTTGTAAGAGGCTTGTTTGCACCCTCTGCTGTCGGTACTGGGGTGGAGTCTGGTAGGTTCTGGAGTCTAAGTTGTCTCTGTCTCATGAAGCACTGCACTTGAAAACCGTGGCCGTGGCTTTTCTCCCTGTCCTGCATTGTTCAGGAGACACCCCCTCGGCCATCCAGAGTTTAGCCGTGCTGGCAGAGCTTAGTGCCTGTGAGGCTAGTCCAGGTCCTCCTATCTCCCGAAGCTGCCTGTGCTTTAGGGCCTGGTCTCCTGTCCCCTAACCTCCCCACCCACCCCCACACTCTCGTCCACATCCACCCAGTCTGATGCTTCACTGCATGAACAAGAAAAAAAATACCTGTCAAACCAGTCAGGACAGTACACACCTGGGCTTCCAGCACTTGGGAGGCTGAGGCAGGAGAATCACAACTTTTGAGGCTAGCTTGGACTACATAATCTCAAAAAAACAATAAAAAACCAGTGCCAGTTGTGGCACACGCCTTTAATCCCAGCACTGGGGAGGCAGAGGTAGATGGATCTCTTGTGAGTTTGAGTCCACCCTGCTCTACATAGTGAGTTCCAGGTCAGCCAGGGCTCCATAGTGAGATCTTGTCTCAAAAAATAATATAAAATAAAAGCAAACTGCCTGTCACGTTCTTTATCCTTTCCCTCCTCAAAGCAGCCTACCTGCCACTTGTAGGCTACTCACTGAGCTAACAAGGCCCGGCAGGATGGCTGTCCGCCCAAGGGTTGAGCTGGGTCCTGGCTTTAGGTTGGAGTGCAGAAGGCCCAGCCTCATGAGTGCTCCTCTCCGTGAGTGCTCGTCTCCGTGAGTGCTCCTCTCCGTGAGTGCTCATCTCCGTCAGTGCACCTCTCCGCGAGTGCTCGTCTCCGTGAGTGCTCGTCTCCTTGAGTGCTCTTCTCCATACGTGCCCCCGTCTCTCCCAGCATCTCAGTATCCAGCTCACCTTTGCGTCTGTGTCCTCAGGACCTAGTGCAGTGCTGGCCAGCGGCAGGATCAGATGAACAAGCCATGAGAGTTCATGCAGTTAGGATGTGACCCCACGCTGGGCTGTGTTTTGGTTCCAGAGTGGGGCTAGCCTGGAAGAGGATGCCCTGTCTTAGAGGATCTGGGGGCAATCAGGGAGCCAGCCGGGCATGCTGTGTTGGTTCCCTCCGTTACCCTCACACCCAGTAACAACCCTTCCTCCAGTGCCCCTGAGGTGTCCTGCCTCTGTCCTGCCACTGCTCCCCTCAGTCTGGCTCCCCTGAAGGTAGAGTCCTGTCCTCCAGCATCCTGTGGGCTGCCCTGCCCATCTCCCCATGCCTCACAGGTAGGGCTTCCAGGTGTGGTAGTCACACTGAGGAGTTCTCTGGGACTCATCATCTTCACAGAAGATGTTCCAGGGGGCCCAGCTGGGGAGCCCTCGAGCCTCAGAGAGAAGCATCCCTAACCCCTTTCCACTCAGCTGGGTCCCCCGAGTTTGTGTCTTGGTAGCACACCTGGGTAGGTGTGTAGGAAGCAGGCATGGATCCTGGCTGACACACACTGGGGAATGGCCACCTGTCAGCTCTTACCCTCCCTCTTTAGGCCTTGTAGGTCAAGTGCACACCTAGAGCCATGGGGAGGAATCCATGAGGTCGAAAGCTGGGGCAGCCCGTGTGGGGCCGGGCTCTGGCTCTCAGGGTTTTCCTGTCTTTTCAGGTGGGACAAGAAGAGCAAAGGGTGGTGTGAAGTGGAGGCAGCTGGAGCACAGGGGCCCGTCCGCCTGACGGAGTGTGCTGCTTCTGTGATGGTGAAGGAGAGGGCACATGTGCCCGTGAGTGCGTTGGTGCCACAGTCCCTCTCTGCACATGGTCAGTGTGTTGAGATACGCAAGCTTTCCCTATATAGGATGCAAAGTCCTCTTCCCTGTCTGGGCTCCAGGCTCCAGGGTTTCCTGACAAGACTGACCTGTCGATTTCACAGAGGGCAGGGGCCCTGTAGGGATCTGCCTGGTGTCCCCCATAAACTCTGTGTGTGTGTGTGTGTGTGTGTGTGTGTGTGTGTGTGTAGATGTGGATGGGGATTGGCAGGCTGCTCTGAGGGAGGAGAGATCCAGGTTGAGTGCTTGGGGCAAAGGTCATGCCTAGACTTCCAGGGTTGGGGTAAGCCCTTTTGGCCACCAACTGACCTGAGTCTACATTAGCAGTGCATGTCTGCATCCAGGGCCAGTCCCAGGGTGAGGGGTGGTGTCGGGTGCACACAGTGGGTGCCATGTGCGTCCTTGTACAGTGTGGAACACTGACCCTGGCCCAGTTTGTTTCTTAAATAAATGGAGCCACTGTGCCAGTGGCCCAAGGACCCAGATCCCCTTGTTTTTGCTTTTGAGACAGGCTCTCTAGCCAAGGCTGGTCTTGAACTTGGTATATACCAAAGATAACCTAGAACTCCTGATCCTCCTGCCTGTACCTTCCAGTGCTGGGATTATAGGTGTGTACCACTGTGCCTGGCATGGCCCAACACATGCATTTTAAATTTTTATTTATTATTTTATATGTATGAGTGTATTGCCTGCATATGTGTAAGTGCACCTGTGTCATGCAATGCCTGCAGAGGTCAGAAGTGGGTGTTGGATCCCCTGGAACTGGAATTACAGACTGTTGTTAACTGCCATGTGGGTTCTGGGAATTAGTGAACCTGGGTCCTCTGCAAGAGCAGCCAGTGCTCTTAATCTCTCTAGGTCCCCAACACATTCATTTTAAAGAAACATTTCCATTTTGTTTTAGTGCTGGTGTTGAACCCAGGGCCTCATGCATGTCAGGTAAGCACTCTCTGGGAGCCAAACCCTTGCTCCCAACATGTGTGATCTTAAAACGTAAATTTCCATGTAGAAATTATAGGAGCAAAATAAAAGTTAACACTTCACAGTGGCAAAGTGTGGACCATCATACTTATGACCTGTTCAGAATCTCCCCTCTGTGCTTGAAGACTTCCTGCACTGGAGCCAGACAGAACACTAGGGTGGGTAGCATGGTAATCCTGCGAAAGTCTGTTAACGCAACATCTGAAAAGTTTCAGAACGAATGTTTGAAAAACGAAATGTGGGCTGGCGAGATGGCAAGATGGTAAAGGCAGTTCCCGCACAAGCCTGGCACCTGAGATTGACCCCTAGGACCCATGGAGAGATGGAAGGAGAGAACAATTCCACAGTTATCCTCAGGCCTCCACATGTGGTCCATAGCATGTGTGCCCCACGTTACACACACACACACACACACACACAAAATAATAAAACTATGCAAGTGGTGCATTTACACATAATATAAACGTAGTAGCCACATACACTGTAATGAAGAAGGAAAGGTGTCAATGGCTGGAGCTGTTGGAGACCCCACAGTGATGTCCCCAGGACTTCTTGCAGGAGCACATAGTGGTTAACTCACCTACGTAGTGTGCCATTTCCAACTGTGGATATGCTCAGGGCACAGTACGCACTGAAGCTCGTTCTAAAGTAGGAGCATTGTGTCACCTGGACAGCATGTGGCAGGTCGTCAGTCAGTGTCTGCTCTCTGCAGGAAAGCCCATGAAGGTGAGCCTGGCAGCTGAGGAGGTTGCCACTTTTTATGGGAAGATGTTGCATCTTGAGTATATGACAAAGGAGGTTTTCCAAGATAACTTCTTCAATGACTGGAGAAAGGTGTCACTGGTGGCCACAGCAGCCACCCTGGACCTGGCAGGCGGGACACTCTGGGGTGAGTGCCCAGCCAGCTGCCATCTCTACAACCTTCCCAGCTTGCAGTGGCCACAGTATTTCCCCAGCATGGCTGCTGCCAATGGCCCAGGAAAATAGGCATGGGGTATGGAGACAGCAGTACTGCGTGAGGTTTCTGTCTTTCCTCATTTTAAAAAAGTGTGTTAGGCCGGGCGTGGTGGCACACGCCTTTAATCCCAGCACTCAGGAGGTAGAGGCAGGCGGATCTCTGAGTTCAAGGCCAGCCTGGTCTACATAGTGAGTTCCAAGACAGCTGGGGCTGCAGGGAGACCCTGTCTCAGAAAGACCAAAAAAAAAAAAAAAGTGTGTTAGGTGTGAGTCCAGCTGCCTTCCTGTCCAGTTCCCTAGAAACCGCAAGGCTCTCCTGGCAAATCCCCTCGTGGCCCCTGGCAGCTTTCTGTGCGCTTTGTCATGTGATAGTTCCTTTTGTTCACGGTCACTCCTTCCTAGAGTTTTTACATTTAATTATTTATTTGTGTGTGGTAGGGAATTGTGCCACAGCGCCCAAGTGCAGTCAGAGCACAGCTTGTGGGTGTTGCTCCTGTCCTTCCACCATGGGGGTTCTGGGGATCACACTCGGGTGACTTGATTTTATCTGGTGAGCCATCTCCTGGCTTCTGTGTACTTTGAAGCATGGCCCCTGGTACAGTTTCCTCACCAGAGGGCACCATGACCCTCTATGTGAGACTTATTTGCCTTTCACCTCAGTGAGGCCTTGATAAACAGGAAATGTTAATTTATCAATTATTCGATGTATTCATCTTTATTCCCTAATTAATATTGTGAGTTGCATGTGTATGGGCTCGGGTGTGGGGACGTGTGGAAGCAGAGGTGACAGCGGGAGCCTTGCCTCACTCTTCACTTTATTTTCCAAGGCACGGCCTTGTCCTGGACCCAGGGCTTGCTGATTCGTCTGGTCTAGCTGACCAGTTTGTCCCAGGGATCCCTGGCTCTACCTCCCCGGTTCTGGGATTATGGGTGCCTTCCATGGACCCATGATTAATGTTGTCCTACTTAAGATTAACTCTCTTTTTCTTTTTGGTGGTAATCCTGGAATGGAATCCAGGGCCTTAAACATGCTAGGCAAGTGTTGCACCACTAAGCCATATCCTAGCCCCTATTTAAATGTTATTTTATATGTTTATCTAGTTGTTTATAGACAGGATCTCCCTGTAGATCCAGCTGGCCTGGAACTCACTATATAGGCTAAGTTGGCCTAGTTCTCACAGAGATCCACCTGCCTCTGTCTCCCAAGTGCTGGGTAGTATGCACCCCCATACCCAGTTGTTTTATTTATTTTTAATTGTGTGTATATGAGTGTGTCTACATGTGGGTTTGTGCACTCGAGTGCAGTGAACCACAGAATCCAGAAGACAGTGTTGGATCCCCTTTAGCTGGAGTTACAGGCAATTCTGAGCTGCCTAACTGGGGTGCTGGGTGTTGAATTCAGTCCTCTACAAGAGCAGTATGTGCTCTTAATTACCGAGCCATCTCTCCAACCTTATTTATCGAGACAGGATCCCATGTGGCCCAGGCCTCAAACTTGGTATGTAGCTGAGGCTGACCTTGAATTCCTGATCCTTCTGCTTCTGCCTTCCAAGTGCTAAGAGTACATGCATATATCACTGTGCCCTACTCTGTTAAAATTTTAACCAGAAATATGATTTGCCAAAATGTTTCACTCCATCTGTGGCTTATATTTTATTTTAATTTTCCTAAGTGTTCTTGGGAGAAGTTTTTGATACTGATGGAAATCTAGTGTTATTTTTTTTTAATGGGCTGTGCTCTTGATATTGTGTCTAAGAAATCTTTGCCTCACCGAAGGTCACAAAGATTTTTTTACCTTTTTATCCCAGGGCATTCACAGTTGTATAGGGTTTTTAAAAAATATTTTATTATTTTTATTTCATGTGTATGAATGTATTGCCTGCATGTATGTGAGTGCACCCGTGTCGTGCAATGCCGTGGAGGTCAGAAGAGGGCTTCGGATTCCCCTGGAACTGGAGTTAAGGACGGTTCGTAGCCACCATGTGGGTGCTGGGAATTGAATCCAGGTCCTCTGCAAGAGCAGTCAGTCTCTTAACCGCTGAGCCATCTCTCCAGCTCCACTTGTATAGGTTTTATGGGTCTGAATTTAGGTATAATATTGGAGGTGACTTATGGCTTGCAATCAAAGTTAAGGTTCTCATAATGGACCCAGGATCACTGGCAGGGACAGTGTGGCCTGTCCTCCCCGGTCCTGAGCTGTTTCTGGTCCTCTCTCCCACTAACCACCAGACGTGTAGTAACATGGAGAAACACCCAGTGATGCGTGTGGGGCAGGCTGTCCAGTGTGTGCTCCTGTTTTGTTTGGCCCCTAATGATTATTGGCACAGAGGGTAAATGTGGGCTTATTCTGTCAGAGCTACAAAGCACAGGTGAGGGGCCCAGTCCAGCGGCATGGGCCTTGGGCCTGCTGCGATGGCTACACATGCTGGGTCCCATACCAGGTAGTCTCCCCTAGGCTCTGCTTTGAACAGAAAGAAGTGGAATTGTGTTGTGTCCCATTGTTTCCCCACACCCCCTTTGGATGACTGTGAGCCAGGCCTGGTACAGGGCTGAGGCTTCGCTGGTGAGGAAGTGGGAGGAGAGAACCAATTGCATTGCTGCAAACCCTTTCCCTGAGTCTGTGTCCCTGTGTCTCCTCACACACATTAGGCTTTCACAGTTGTGATAAGTATTACATGATGTGCTTCCCCCACTTAGCATTTTGTTACGTTTTCCCCTGTTGCTAAGGTACCGTCATGCTGTGATTTGAAGGCTCTCTCCAAAACGCCCCTTGGGATGTAATGGCCATTACAGTAGTATTAAGAGATGAGGCTGGGGGCTGGAGGGGTGACTCAGTGGTTAAGAGTGTGTACTGCTCTTGCAGAGGACCTGAGTTCAGTTCCCAGCACCCAGTTGGGCAGTTCACAACTGACTATAACTCCAGGGGGATCAGATGGACTGGACTGTGAGGGTACCTGCACTCAACTGCACATGTCCACATACACAAACACACATATACATATAAATCTTTAAGCTGGGCATGGTGGTACATGCCTTTAATCCCAGTACTCAGGAGGCAGAGGCAGGCAGATCTCTGGGAGTTTGAGGCCAGCCTGGTCTACATAGTGAGTTCCAGGTCAGCTGGGGCTACAGGGAGACCCTGTCTCAATAATACAAAATCAGTCAATCAATCTTTAATGGTACTAGAGAGATGGTTCAGCAGTTAGAGCACTTTCTGCTCTTGCAGAAAACCCTGGTTCAGTTCCTAGTACCCACATGGCAGCTCACAGCTGCCTGTTAACTCTTCTGGCCTCCACAGGCCCTACATACACATAGCGCAATTGCATATACCATGGAAGGCAAACATTCATACACATAAAATAAATAAATCTTTTAATTATTTATTTATTTATTTATTTTTGTCTTTTTGAGACAGGGTCTCCCTGTAGCCCCAGCTGTCCTAGAACTCACTATGTAGACCAGGCTGGCCTTGAACTCACAGAGATCCTCCTGCCTCTGCCTCCCAAGTGCTGGGATTAAAGGCATGCGCCACCATGCCTGGCTGGAGATTTCTTCAATTGTCCCCAAAATAAAATTTTTATCACACTGACATGGATGATTTACATAGGATGGGATCGTCAAAGTGGAGCTAGTGGGTCAGAGGATTTTAACATTTTTTTTTCTTTTTTTATTCTTTTCGAGACAGGGTCGCCTAGCTGTCCTGGAACTCACTATGTAGACCAAGCTGGCCTTGAACTCACAGAGATCCGCCTGCCTCTGCCTCCCGAGTGCTGGGATTAAAGCTGTGTGCCACCATGCCCAGCAATTTTACCATTTTCATTGTTGAGACGTTACAATACTTTGGAAGAGGGGTACCCTTGGTCACCCCATCCCCTACTCCTGGGCTCACAAAAGGGAGAAGGGTATGCTAATAGAGCCCATTTTTTCTGGATGGGATCTGGGGGTAGTATGGCTCTGTCACTGGGAGCCTGGGGTGGGCCACTCTGTCAGCAGAATCTCTGGTACATGGTGTGGGACATGGGAAGACTTGTCTAAGGAAGGACCTGAATTCAGGGACTCACTTAGGGCTGTTATTTAAAAAAACTTCAGAAGTTTGGCTACTGTATTTTAGATGGCCACAGAGAAAAATTGGCAATTTCAAGATGGAGCCACCAGGGTTGTTCTGTGGCCGTGGTGACCATCCCAAGATGGGGATGTTGAAAAGGACAGTCATGCCAGAGGACGTGATCATCAACTGCAGCAGGTGCACGGGACGTGGCCAGCCGGGCTGTCCTGGGCAAGCACTGGACCCTGGCTAGGTCTACCCCTGGCTCCCTGGTGAGGTGAACTTTATCTTTAGCTCTTCTGGGAATGGTACCCCTCACAGGATGATGTGTGGCCCAAAACACCAAGCACTGTTCCCACGAGCCCTGGATCCTTCAGGGCTCTGGGTCAGCAGGTGGGCTATGGTGGTGCCTCTTACTTGCCGCAGAGATTCCACCTCGCCCAGTGGGAAGAAGTCTAAGCATTTTCAGTACTGCTCTTCACACATGCCTATCAGCATGTTGGAGCGTGGGGCTTGTGTTTTGGTAGTGCTGTACTACTGTGTTACGGTCCTGTGAACCATGTGCTAGGTGGAGCCCATCCTACCCCCAGCCCCACTGGCCCCAGGTGGCAGAGCTGGTGTGCAACAGCCCCTTGTCTGAGTTGGAGGTGTAGATCTCTCTACAGAGCCAGTGGCCTTGCTGGATGACAACTCTTTTCTGGTCTGACCTTGGACTGTGTGTGTGTGTCTGTTCATATGTGTGTGTGTCTGTGTGTATTGTGTATGCATGTGTGTATGTTGTATATGCATATACAGGGCAAGTTGACAGCGATTGGCCTATGCAGCTTGGAGCCAGCTCTGAGACTGTACTTGCACGGAGTTTGGCTACAGGCCACAGTTTAGGAAAGTCACCCAGAGTTTCTCCTACGTCAGGACCAAGGACTTGAAACTATGTTTGTCTCTCTTCCACTGCAGGGATTCCAAGATTCCTGATCCCCCAGCCAGTCACCAGTGGAAAGAGGTGCACTCGGACCACACAGTCATGTGGCTGGCTGCGTGGATAGAGAATGTCCAGAAATCCATCAAGTATGTTATGCTGACCCCCAGCTCCAAACTGAAGGTGAGAGTGTGGCTTTCCAGGAAGCTCTGTGTCCCAAAGCAAGTGTGTCAGGCTCTCCCCCATGTGCTGTTCTGGGGAGGCAGATGTGGAGGCTCCTCAGTCGGGCAGTGCAGCCTTGAGAGACTCTCCAGGATCAGCCAGCGCCATTGAGAATGGCTGTACCCAGTGGCTGCAGTCTATAAACAGGAACTCGAGTGGGGGCTCATACTACTTTAGTCTGCCCCCCCATCTCTTACTCCACCCGGCCTGCCTGAGGATGCCTGAGGTGGGGAGAGATCCAGTCCTGTTCCGCCTCTTCACTAGGACATGGAGTGATATTTATTCTCTTTACCTAGGGGGAGAGGGACTGGCAGAAGTGTGAGGTAGCTCGATGCTCGAGGGGGCTGTAGATGAGATCTATGCTCAGTACCAGGCTGACTGGCAATCACCAGAAATGAAGAAAAGACAGAGGGTGTTGGCCCTTTATTTCATTGATAAGGTACAGACAGCGTGGTGTGCAGACCTTGAGGGCTGGGTAGCAGGGTCAGCGGTGGCTTCTGTGTGGAGCCGGAGCCTCCGTCAGATAGAAAGGCGTGTGCAGTGTGCCTGTGTGTGCGTGCGTGTGTGCGTGTGTGTGTGTGTGTATGTGTGCTTCTGTGTGTGCATGCCTGTGCATATGCCACTGTATATGCCTGAGCGTGGTGTGTGGTTGTATGTATATGTGTTTGTGTACAGTGTGTCTGTGTGTGGGTGTATATTCTGAGTGCTGTGTGTGCATATGTGGTTGTATGCATATGTGTTTGTGTACAATGCGTCTCTGTGTGGGTGTGTACCTGAGTGCTGTGTGTGCATGTCCTCCTATGTCATGAACCACAACACTGACCAGTGTCCCTGGTCCAGCTGGTGTTGCAGACAGGAAACAAGGAGGAGGAGGGTGAGACGGCCGACACTGTGGGCTGCTGCTCGCTCCGTGGGGAGCACATCTGGCTGCACGCACAGGCAGATGGTCGAGAACATGTTGTGGAGCTGGACTTCTTGGGAAAGGGTTCCATCTGCTACCATAACCGTGTGACCGTGGAGAAGCTTGTGAGTGACCTTGGTGACTATGCCCACAATGGGGTCTCTGTTAGAGCATGGCAGAGCTACAGGGGACGTGCTGTAGCCTGCTGCATCCCCCCAGTATCTCCAGTGGCTGTGCGACAAGGTGCCACAGGCCAGGGGCTTAACCGTACACATCTGTTGTAGTCTCTCAGTTTAGGAGGGGTCGGGGTGTTGGCAAGTCACCTCCTTGGAAACTCGGAGGGAGAAGCTGCTCCTTGTGCCTCCCTGGTCTTTTGGTGTGACGGGTTCTTCATACCTTGGCCTTAGCTCACACCCGTGAGACCCTTTTCCTGCTGGGCTGGCTTCTGCTCTGTCTCCCTGCAGTTGCTGGTTATGCTCTGCCTCTGCTGAACACAGCTGCCTTCCCCACACATACCTCCTGTCATCGTCTCTCACCTGACACTGTCCTTCCTGGGTCACAGTCACCCTGCTCTGTGTGACCTCATCTTGACAGTTATACCCCATTTCCACAGGAGGCCACATTAGGAGTTTACGAGGAGGACATGATTTGGTGCTCTCTTCCGGGACAGGAAGGCTGTCCTATCCTGCTGGGGCTCTGGCTGTGTCCTGGCACCCCTGCTGCGGTGTTGGACACAGATGGGTTGAGCATGCTGACTGACCCTTGTGATAAAGACCCCCATTCGGCTGACATTGGTGGTCCAGGAATGGGTGGCTCTGTGCGGGTTGTGTAAACTCTGGTCTGCAGATGGGTTTCAGTGACAGAAAATGAACTTGGGGAGCATGTTTCCTCTGGATTGGCTGTCTTTGGAGTGATGGTGTCACCTGTCTCAATGGATACCAAATCCTCATGATGTTGATGGATCATGTTCTAATCACCCACTCACTGATTCAGACATGGGAAGTTTGTGAAAGGTGTCTAGGGTGGCTGTGTGCAGGTAGCTGGTCCACTCTGGCAGCAGGTGCAGTCCAGGGGATGTGGCATGGCCACTCCTCCATTGGGTGGTCTGGCTTTGTGAGTGTCCTATACAGGGACTATAACAGAGTGAAGCCGGCTTACAAAAGCATGGGCCCAGGTGAGGGTCGCTCAGGGTGCTCTACCAAGCTCAGAGGCAGGAACAACGCCTGGTGGAGGGTCTGTGTTGCTCTTGCAGAGCATCGGATAGCTGTTCTGGTGCCCAGAGGAATGCTGAACTGTGCAAAAATGCACGTGATATAACAAAAAGCAGGATGAGCTGGGCATGGTGGCACACACCTGCCCCCAGCACTTGGGAGGTCGAGGCAGGAAGATTGTGGATCTGAGGGTAGCCTGGGCCACACCCTTAAGACCACCCCCATCTCAAGAAAACAAAAGAACACAGACGCGTACGCCTGTAGTCCCAGCATCCAGAGGTAGAAGCAGGCGGGTCTCTGTGCAATCGAGACCAGCCTGGTCTACATAGCGAATTCCAGGCCAGCTGGGGCCACAGGGAAACTGTGTCTCAAAAGAGGTGGGGGGGGGCAGGGAGAGGGAGAGAGGAGGGAGGGAGGGGAGGAGGAGAAAAAACAGGATATAACTCTTTGATGTCAGTAGTGTGAAAACCAGAGAGAAAGGATGTCAAGAAGCTTGTGCATCCCAGGGCCACCCTCTCCCAGTGTCTTGCTGGGAGGCGGCTGGCCTCTTGTGGGTCTGCAAGATGGTTCTTACTGCAACGTCACAGGCTGATGGGAAAACTGGCTCTGAGCATGGGGCCTTGGTTCTCCCTGGTCGTTACCAACCAGCTACAGGGGACACAGCCTGTTGTGTGGGCTCTGGGAGATCAGTGTGGAAGCCCAGAGCTGATGTCCATGGAGCCGGAAGCCACCTTGACTCCTTCAGCGGATGAGTAGGCTAAATCAAGAAGCTGGTACAGCATGGGCAGTCTCCTCTGGGACATGGCCTGTCTTTTAAAAGTGACCAGAGAAAGCAGATTGGATACCACAACCCTGATGGTCTCCTGAGGCTCTGTGATCTTGTGTGTGTTGACCTGGCCACAATTTCAGGGTCCTGGGTCACTGGGGTGGAAGTGGGCAGAAGAGGGGGCTAGGATTTAGCTGCTTTTTGAAGTCACTGACTAGTTTATAGAGAAACAAAAGACCAGCTCCAGCCTCGACCACATGGATGAGTTGACAGTGACTGCGGGATTAGGGTGGGAGGCATGAAGACACAGGTTCCCAGGGAGTAGCCTGGGACTGTGCTGGTAGAGCCTGTCTCCAGGACCGAGTGTGCTCACCTCCTCACACCCCTCTCCTGGTGTGTGTGTGCTCGTTCCTGTCCTCATGAGCCGTCCTGCTCGGCTGGCTTCTGTTTTGGGAGTGTCGGCACAGCAGGTTCTGCTCTCATTTCAGGTGTTCAGGAACCTTCAGCAGTTCATGGAGGGCAAGGACCCTGGGGACGACCTCTTCGATGCACTGACTGTAAGCCTACGTGTATTTTCAAAGCAATGACAGGTGCCAGGGACCCAGAGAAGGAGTGGGAGCCCAAGTCTAGCTTGTCCTTGGCCCCATTGTGCCCCTGTGACCTAGCAGCTAGGAACCTCTTCCCTGCCCGCCTCCTTGAGGCCGAGAATGGCCCGTGAGACTTGTTTCTGAGGAAACCACCCTGCCTTGTCTCCTCTCACTGTGCAGACTTCCAGCCTGAACAGACACCTGCAGGACTTGATGGATGGGCTGACAGCCAAGGTGTTCTGGACCTACAGTGCATCCATCACTCTGCAGGAGCAACTATGGTCACTGACCAGTGGTGAGCAGGTCCTCACACCTGACCCTAAGGGCTGCCAGACCGTCTCCTGTGTGCACTGCCTAAGGGCTGCACCTTGACATAGCTCTCTGGTGGTAGAGGATGCTCATGACTGGTCCCAGAGGGGCAAGGCACCGCCCAAGGCTGGGAGGGAGGCACCGCCCACAGCGGGGGAGGCCCAGCTGGGAGGTGTGCACCCTTCCGGCTTTCCTCTTCCAGCTGTTCCTCCCTCCTTGGTCTGCAGTTGCCCCAACCTGCCTCCCCTGGGCAGGGCCTTACTGCTCTGTCCCTAACAGGCCCTTGTACTCCACGGCCCCTTGACCTGTCCCCACCCCCCAGACCCTCTCAGCTTAAGGCTTCATTTCTCTGCTGCCAACCTAGAGTCTTTGTTTCCCTTCCCTGCATGTAGCTGTGCAGCCGTGACAAGTCATCCAACAACTGCTGCTACCCTTCTCTCAACACAGAAAGGCTGATCCGTGCCCACCACCTGTGCCCACTCCCTAGTCAGGGCTTCCTAAAGGGGGCACTGAGACCCTCAGGTCTGGGAGCTTTGGTCACAGCAAAGTACTGACTCAGTGCTGTTGAATCCAGGCTCTTTCCCCATTATCCCCCAGGCAGCCATGATGACTGGCCTGAGGCCAGGAAGCTATGTGGCCCTGAGGCCATTTTTCAGGTATTAGGGCTGGCATGCAAGTGGGAAGCCCCCAGTAGAGGAACTGTCTTGGGAGGCCAAAACCTGGACACTGGAGTGTCTTCACAGGCCAAGCCTGGGAGGAAACAAATGCAGACAGGGTCTGTATCCAGGGATGACTTCTTAATCCCATAAGACGGCCATGCTGGTCTGGAATGCCTGGATTTGGGATTCTGCAGGTAGAATCCTGAGATTGACAGAGCAAATGGCAATGCAGGTGGGTGACTCAGCAAGGCTTACCTCCAGCCCCAGTTCCTGATGCTGCACCTGGTGGGACTGTTGCCTGGTAAAGCCGTGTCCTGAGTGTAATGTACCAGGCCTCAGTGTTGACTTGGGGCTCCTGTGGAGAGGACCCCAGACTCTATAAATTCAGACAACCCTGTCTCATCCTTCTTCAGGCCCCAGTGCTTCTGGGCTCCTCCTTCCTAGAAGGAGATGACTGAGCCTGGGATGGCTTGGGGCTCCCACCCCATCCCAGCTTCAGCTCCTGCCAATAGGACAGACTCCAGCACCCTAAGAAGATGGGACTCTCAGTGCCTTCCTGCCCCCCAGGCCTCATTACTATGGTTAAACTGCTTGGCCTGGCTTGTGGGGCCACCGTTGACAGGTCCTTGACTCCCTACTCAGGTCTTTGTGCCATAGGAGGGACCAAGTTTATAACACGTTCAGAAAAATCCTCAGGCCAAGGATGCAGCTCAGTGGTAGAGCCCTTGCCCAGCATGCCAAACCCTTGCCTTCTATCCCCAGCACCACCAAAGAAATGGGGGCAAGAGGGAGGGAGCAGGCTTAGTGCAGGTGCAGGTGCGGGACACTTGTCACTGTCTTCGCTCAGCTGAAGACAGCCTACACTCCAAGGTCTTGGCTTACAACTGGGCAAATTGGGCTGTGGCCATCCTCTGTAACCATCAGCGAGCAACCCCTAAGACCTTCGAGAAGTTGATGCAGACTCCAGACAAAGGTGTGAAAGCACCTGTGGTACAGCTTGCCCACATTGACCACTTTACTCTTAAGGTCTTCTCTAGGGACAGGTAGCCATGGGGCACAGGATTGTGTAGTAGATGCTCCAGGAGGCAGGGACCAGGGACTTGGAGCTGCCCAGGGCCATGTCCTGGTCAACCATGGGCAGAGCCAGCTTCTAGGCGCAGAGCCAGCCTGGCACTGAGCTCATTTCCCTGCCAGGACAGCTAGTGTGCAGGTTTGGGAAGTCAGAGCAGCAGGGGTCTTTGGGGAGTCTGGGTCAGTTTGTGGCTGCTGCAGGTGGCCCTGCTGGGACCTCTTGGCCTCATTCTGCTCCTGGCCACAGAGCAGGCCAGCCCGGTGGAGCTCCACAGCGTCTTCCCCCAGGCTGCTCTGTCAGCTGATTTAGAGAAAGTAGGGCTGGGGCTGGGGTGAGATCTGAGGTAGTTTGTCTAGCATTCATGAGACCCTGGGTTCCCTCTCCTGTAACCCCCAACCAAAAAGAATTAGGGCTAAGAGCAATAGACAGACATCCTCAGGCAGGTCTGGATGGGGACGGAAGCCTGTGCTCATTTCTTTGCAGATTGAGACAAAGAAGGCACAGGTGGCTGAGGCACAGGAGGAGCTTGAGAAGGTGAAGGCCGACCTCAGAAAGGGGGGACAGCAAGTCCAAAAGGTGGGTGCAGGACTGCCTCCTTGAGACTCTGACCCTGGGGGCCAGCCAGCAGTAGTGTGCTCCACCTTGGACCTGGGCTTTCTTTTGGTCAATTTTGTTTATACTTTCAGTTGTTATTTTGTTATTTTTGAAAGCTTTATTATTTTTGGACAAAGGTAACATAATACAGAGCCACATGAGGAGCAGCCGGGCCTCTCACGCCCCCTCTGACGTGGGCTGCCAGCAGGTCAGTGCCCAGGGCTCCCAGGCTGCCATGACTCTGTGTTTGTTTCGAGCAGTTGCTTGAGATAATTTTAATGGCACACATTTTGCCTTCTCTAAGTGCATAGCTCTGAGACTTTCCTTTAGAGGTGAGTGGCCACAGTTTCAGAAAAAGATACTGTACCCATCAGCAGCCATTCCCAGCCTCTGGTGGCTCTATCTGCTAGCTACTGTCTGCTTCCGGGCTAGCCTCAGTTTCTCTGCACTGTGCTGGGCTCATAGGCATGGCCGCCTGACCCAGCCGAAGCAGTGTCCCGATAATGCCACTGGGTCTTGTTTCTCTTGTCACTTTCATTTAGTGCCATGTCTAAGACTTTGCTGGACCCAGGTGTGCAGGTGAGTTCCCAAGTTTTCTCCTGAGAGATTTATTAACTTAGCTCTCACAAGAAGTCCTTGTTTCTGCTTGAATTAATTTTTGACGGGGATCTGAGGGTCCAGCCTCATTCCCATGGATACCAGACAGTGTACTGCGAAAGCTGTTCTATGCTCACCATGTGCACCTGGCACCTGTGTTGGAAATGAGTCGGTTGCAGACAGGGGGTTCAGGTCTGTTCTGTTCATATGTGTCCTGTGCCAGCCCAGGTCCATCCAGGTAGCTGAGTGTGGGGGTCAGGATGTGTGCAACCTTCATGTCTTTTTTTATTTGTTTGAGACAGTCTCACTGTGTCTTAAATTCTCAATCCTCCTGCCTCAGCCTCCTGAGTGCTGAGATTACAGGCATGTATCACCACTCTAGCTTGTAACTTTTTCTCTTTAAAGATTGTTTTGAGGGGCTAGAGAGATGGCTCAGTGGTTAAGAGCACTGACTGTTCTTGCAGAGGACCCAGGTTCAATTCCCAGCACCCACATGGCGGCTATGAACCATCCTTAACTCCAGTTCCAGGGGAATCCGAAGCCCTCTTCTGACCTCCAAGGCATTGCACTACACGACATGGGTGCACTCACATACACACAGGCAGTACACCATACACATAAAATAATAAAAATATAAATAAAATATTACAAAAAACAAAAAACAAAAGATTGTTTTGAGGGGCAGGAGGGATGGCTCAGTGGTTAAAAGCACTGACTGCTCTTGCAGAGGACCCGGGTTCAATTCCCATCACCCACATGGTAGCCAACTACCATCTATAACTTCAGCTCCAGGGGATCCAACACCTTTTTCTGGCCTCCATGGGCATTGCATATATGTGGTGCACTTATATACATAAAATCAGACATGTAAAATAAAAAATTTTTAGAAGATTGTTTTGACTATGTGGGGTTCCTTGCAATTCCCCTGTGGTTAGGGCTGATGTTGGGTCTGCAGGTTGATTTGAGAAAGCTGCAGGGCTGCCTCTGCACCACCGATAACCAGGCACACACTTGTAGTCTCAGCACTCGGGAGGTAGAGGCAGGAGGATCAGAAGTTCAGAGCTGGGCCCAAGGGATGGCTCAGAGAGGTAAAAAGAGCACTTAAAAACCCAAGCTCGGCGGTTTTCAGGACCATGTGGTGGCTTAAAATCACCCATAACTCCAGTTCCAGGGGATCTGATGCCCTCTTCTGGCCTCTACAGACACTGCATGCATGTGGTACACATAGAAACTCATACATAGAAAATAAAAATAAAAATCTTAAAAAGTAAAAAGTTCAGGATCATCCTTGGCTATGTAGCACGTTCAAGGCCAGCAGCAACAAAATTCAGCATATGTAACCTGTCTTTAATTCCTTTCAGGGTACATTTATAGTTAAATTTATTAAGTATTGTATTTTAAAAATTTTGTTCTTGCCAGGCGTGGTGGCGCACGCCTTTAAATCCCAGCACTCAGGAGGCAGAGGCAGGCGGATCTCTGTGAGTTCAAGGCCAGCCTGGTCTACATAGTGAGTTCCAGGACAGCTGGGGCTACAGGGAGACCTTGTCTCAAAAAGACCAAAAAAAAATTGTTCTTATTTTATGTATATGAGTGTTTTGTCTGCATGTATGTTAGTGCACCCATGTTATGCAATGCCTGTGGAGGCTAGAAGAGGCATTGAATCTCCTGGAACTGGAGTTAAGAACGGTTGTTGGCCACCGTGTGGGTGCTGAGATTATAACCTGGGTCCTCTGCAATAGCATCCAGTGCTCTTAACTGCTGAGCCCTCTCTCCAGCCCCATGTGTTGCATTTTTAAGCAGTTGTAGATGGAACTCTTTCTTCCATATCACGTTCAGATTGCCTGCCAGGCCACTGTGGGACAAGTGATAATAGGTCACAGGCTCAGTATATTCTGTGCTCATGGCTGCGATTACTATAGCAGAGGGTGCAGGGCACAAGCAGCGATGGGACAGGGTGCCCAGGACGAGTTCAGGGAAGCAGCCGCCATTTCCATGTGGAGCCTCTTGGTGTTTGGGATTCCAGTGGTCACATTGTCACCTTGTGGTTTCAGAAGTCCTGCTGTCCCCCCACCCCTTTGTTACACAATCCACATTCACATTTAGCAACGGCTCTGCAGTTACCCAGTTTCTCCTCCAGATGCCTCAACTGGACAGGTCCTGTGCTGGAAGGACAAAGCACTTTCACAGATGTGGCTAGAAGATTGGGTGTGTCCTGATGGAGCCAGGTGTGGTTTTTCCCAAGTATAAGTGGGCTCACATGCCCCATGCAGCCCATTGCTCCTGATCATGTATGCAATGGACAGCCTCGTTTGAGGCCAGCTGTGTCTACAGCCACACTGCCTCCCTAGGGGAAAGCAAGACACAGTTAGGCCCTTTGCCAGAGGTTGCAAACTGCTTGTGCAGGGAGCTGACATCAGCAGCAAGGCCCCAAAGGCTCAGAGGCCCATCTGGTGGGCCTTGTTCTGAGGCAGCATTTACAGGATCCACGTGCTACAAGTGGTCACAATACACAGCTGTTGCTCCTGCTTCCCCAAGGTGACCAGTACTGGCTCCAGGCCAGCAGGCAGTATGGGTCTCAGCCTAGGACCCCAGAGGAGTGCCCCTAGATGGCCAAGCTGCCGTGGTGGACAGGGTCAGGTTTAGGTTGGGACCAGGGTCCAACAGAATACCTGTCAATTCAGGACTCAGCCCTGAGCCTTTGCACCTCAGTATGTTAGAGTCAGAACTGACCTGTGTAGAGGGCACAACAGCCTGGAGTCCACAGCCTTTGGCTGCAGATGGCCCAGGCGAGGAGATCACAGCAGCCCAGCCTTGTTTAAGCGCTCAGGGCGGATCTTCCCTGCTCTCCACTCCCAGAGCTTCTAAGACGCAAAACGGCGGTCACCACACGTAGGCAGATCTTTCTGTTAACCCTCCTGCCAGCTGCAGAGGCAGCCGTGGCCTTTAATGCGTCTTGGTAGCTTTTCTGATGCTGAGCCCTCTGCACTTCTGAGGCTGTGAGTGTTCAGCAGTGTGCCAGTTTTCACACACTCAGATGGAAGCCTGAGAACACAAGCCGTGGACTTTGCCTTTATTATTTGCTGGCTGGCTTATACCCCGCAGGGTTGGGTGGCTATCACGGGGTTAGCACTGGCTGCCAGGATGGCACTAGGCCCCACTGGAGGCTCAAAATTTAGTCCACAGCCGGTTGAGGTGCACACACCTAGAACCAGGCACCGGGGAGGTTGAGGCGGTGATGTCACTGAGTCCAGGTCAGCCTGGGCTGTGTAGTGCAACCCTTTCTCTAGGCCCAGGAACTGACTTCACATTCTTTTTCTCCTCCTAGAGGCTTGTTGGTCAGGTTTTTCATGACTAAGACAAATACCTGAGAGAGCCAGCTGAGGGAGGGAAGGTTCATTTTGTCTATGCTTGATGGGCTCTTTTGCTTTTAAACCAGAGCTGATGTAACCTATCCTGACGGGGACATGTGGAGGAGTGTAGCTACTCACCTCATAGTGGCCAGGAAGCAGAGAGACAGGAAGGTAGGGGACAAGCTACCTATTGAAGGCACATTTTCAGTGACCTGTGTCCTCTAACCGAGCCCGACTCATTTTTATCATCTCAATGTTGTCACATGATGATTCCATCAGTGGATTAACCCACTGACTAGGCCCCAGCCCTCACTATCCAGTTATCTCTCTTACTGGTTGGTCCACCAGCTGGGGGCCAATGCACATGAATACATGAACCTGGGAGGGGTACTTCCCATTCAATTGAAACAGGACAGAGCAAGGTAAACTAGAGAGGACGTTGGCTCCTCCTCCTACCTGGAGAACAGACACCTGACCTGCACATTTCTTCCCCCATCACAGCCAAAGCAGCTGAGTCCAGTGAGCCCACTTTGAGGCCCATGTGCTGTGTCCCACTCCACAGGTGACCATTGCTTTTACAGAGTCCAAGGCCTCCAAGTGCATGGGGCCACTGCCCACTGTGCCCTGGCCTTGCCACAGCACTTCCAGCATGTTTCAGTGAGTCTGGGGCCTAGCGAACCTCACCTCTGATGCCCACTGTGGCCCTCTCCCCAAGGGCGCAGCTGAGTTGATGCACAAGGTTGCAGCATGTGCTTGAAACTGAGCCACGGCAAGGGGAGAAGGAGCAAACAGTGCACCCAAGCCCCCTGCTTGGCTGTACCCTGCATCCCTGTCACCAGCGAGCAGAGTGGCACCTGTGAGGTGGCCGCATACATGAGATGCTCGCCATCTGGAGAGCCTCTGAGACTTGCCCTGGGTCCTCTGCTACAAGCCAAGCCCCAGACTCTAAGAAGGAAAGCCGGGCTCAGCCGGAACCACATTATCTGCCCATGAAACACCAATCCCAGTGGACCAGATGACCAGGCTGCATGGCAGAAACCTTCCTGAAGTACTGGTTCCAGGCACCAGTGGGCTGCCCTGTGGGTTCCCACCCTAACTTGGAGAAATGCAGTCGATGCCTGCAAGTTTGCCTCATTCCCTGCAGCCCTGAGGCCCTGCTTGTTGGTGTCCTCTTTAGTTCTTAACGACTTCCTGTGTACAGATGGAGAGCCACCACCTGTGTGGGTGGAGGTGGTCACTTACTCCTTTCTGGCATGGATGCCTTCTGTTTTCTTTTCTTCCCGTGATGTACTGGCTGTCCCCTCCAGAACAGTGTTAAGTGTGGGTCACTGAGGGGCCACCTTGCCTTGTCCGATCTAGAGGCAAAGCGTTTGTTCATGGAGTTTGATGTTAACTTGTTTTCATAGATGCCTGCTATTGAGTTCACAGGGCCCTCTCTTCCAGTTTGTGTGAGTCTTGTCATTGTTATGCCTCATTCACAGGACTCCAAGAAGACCACCGAGGACCCCACACACCAAAAATGCAAAAGCAAAGTTTATAGTTTATTTGGGCTTAAGCTTGGGCTCTCAGACCGCACCGATATAACGGAACCGGAACCATGCTGAGAGCCCCGGGTGGGGGAAGAAAGGGCTCTTTATAGATTAGAGACAAAGGGAGGAGGTGAATAACAGTGTCACTTTGTGGTTGGTCCAAGAGTCCTGCTCGCACCAACACACCTTTGAACTGATGTTGTACAGGATGCGGGTGTTGTTATCAGGGTTGTGGAATGTGCTGGCCATCTGTGTGGCCAGGAGTCTTTATTTTTACTCTATAGAACAGTGTTCATACCCAGGTTTATCTAATCTATAGTTTCCTGGAAGGGGAACAGCAGGGGAGGAGTAGCAGCAGGTATGCATTTCAAGCATTACTCAGAAGCTGAAAAGAGCAATCAGTGTGGTGTCGGGAGGGGTTGAATGAGGGGGATCTCTGGGTCCTACAATAATGATGATGCAATAAACTGGTTGTCCGCAATGAGGGAACACACGGAATTCTTAAGATCATGGGCTGTGGATTCAGATGACTTGAGTTGGAATCTCAGCCCTTCCATGGAAAAGTTGCTTATTTGAATGCTTCCATTTCTGACCTGTAAAACAGAGACAATAGGGGTGTACCTTCTTATGGAATGCTATATAGGTGAAATAAGAAAGGAAATATTTTAAGAATTTAAAGCATTGCATAGCTTCAGTATAAACATTAAAGTAGTCAAACCCCAATATAAATAGTTTTGGAGTCAACTTTATGTCTCTGATCACATGAGGGTTATCTTTGGTGATCACAGTAAAAGTGAAACCATGAAACTGTTATATTAATTTAATATATATTATATTTAAGCAATTGAGAAAACAATTCAATAACATATT
>NW_008339764.1:0-4387 GCF_000622305.1 Nannospalax galili
GCTATGGAGAAATGTCATGTATTGGAAATAAAAAGAAATGAACAGCTTGTTAAGTGCCCTTAAAATGCTAAAGTTAAGGGGGCATTGTGGCAGATATCTTTAATCCCAGCACTTGTGAGGCAGAGGCAGGTAGATCTCTGGGAGATTGGAGCCAGCCTGGACTACGTAGAGAGTGCCAGATCAGCTTAGCATAGAGAAGGACCTTGTCTCAAGAAATCAAAATAAATAAAATAACATACTAATGTTAGCAAATTTCCCCTCCATCTATGGTAACTTCCACACTCAGTAAAGTTTATCCAATATCAACTATATTCATTTTCTCACATTTGACTAAAACCGTTTCACTTCACCATACTTTCCAGTACACACCAGCAGACCTGCCAATTAAACCCCGACAAAACTTCAGGAAAATCATTCTGAACTGTTCATACTTCATACTTGCTTCCAAATGAAACTGAAAGGAGCCGGGTAGCCACCGCCCTTGATCTCTATTTTCTAACAATGCACCAACAATACCCGCTGCCCTCTGGCGCCACATGCTCACCCACACTCCCCAGGCATAGAGTGGTCAGGTGATGGAGGGTCCTGGCCGTGCTAGTGAACCTTCATTCATCATCAGGGACCTGGGGCACAGGGGAGGTGGCAGCACCAGAGGAAGTAGCCAAAGCACCCTAGACCAGGGTACCAGGTTTCAGGATGCTCTTCTGCGCTGCGCCGCTAGAGGGCAAGTGGTACCCTCTCAAATCAGCTTCCGCATTGGCAGAAGACCTGTGGCCTGTCAGGAATAAGCTGCAGGGTTACTGACAGCAAAGTTACAGAGAAGACTGGGTAGGAACATTCATGCAAACCTAAAAACTGCACTCCAGGAGGCTGTGGCACGAAGCTGAGTAGTTCTAGACTAGTCCAAGTACATGCATACAGTGATACAAGGAAACAGGTGTCTTCACCTGGAAGGGGAGGCTCGGCAGGGATTCCTGACAATCAAAGCCTCAGAAAATGAGATGTTGGGAGAAATTTCTGACCTAATTGCCAGCAACTTATATTTTAGGAGGTTGGGAAACATTTCCCGTGCTGCAGATCTGCGTAGAGGAAAAAGAGCTTCAGGGAAATGTGGGTCTTTTTTATTTATTTGATTGATTTATAAATTTTCTTTTTATACCCCAGACCCCCAGATGTGTAGTTTCATTTTCAGTTTCAATACTGTAAAACTCTAAAGTCAAAATTTTGTCTGGGTAAAGAATCATAACAGTTTTATTTTGACCAACCATCTCTTCCAGCACACCAAGCTGCAATCCCCTGGTGTTTTTGATTCTGGGAAATTTCCACCATGAATTGGAGCTCCTGACAGACCTGGAAGCCAGTGGGTCTGTGAGGACCCTTTTGGCACTTTTACAGCATCAGAATCTGGGCTTCGTAACATGTATGTCCAGTTGCATTTATCTTCATATCCTGACCTAACTTTATTTCCTTTGTCTAAGAGCTTTCTCTCCTATTTCTCCTTCCCACACTGCAAAGCCAGTGATAGATTCTTAGCCCTTTTCTGATTTAAGGAAGGGTGCAGAAGGGATCTGTGTGGTAAAAGCCCATGATAGATACCCAGAGTGAAAAAATTCTGTTTGTGCTTGTGGCTGGAGGCCTTCATTTGCCAGGACACACGCGAACCTGTGAATCCTCATTCTTGGGACATTTTCTATGGCTCTGATCTGACAAAACACAGAGAATAAGTTTTCAAAAGTAAAATGGTAGATAAGCATATAGACTTGTACATCTATTAAATAAAATTTATAGTAAAAAAAAATTTATCTGGGTACATACCCAAAGTTCAACTCTAATATTTCCTTGTCCGTTTTAAAAATCATCATAAAAGAAATGTCTGTTTGTAAGAACAATTCCCTTTTTCTTCTGATTGGTATTTAAAATAATCAAGTCCAACAACTCCAAACTTTAAAGCCTTTGTTTTCACTGTTTTTTTTAAAAAATAGTTTCTTTTAAGTATTTTGTCTCTGAGATATAAATGTTCTGTTGTTTCAACTGGGATTCAAGGCTTTATTTATCTATTTATATTATTTTCATTTTTTGAGACAGGGTCTCACTATGTAGCCCTGGCTGGCCTGGAATTCACTATGTATTCCAGTCTGGCCTCAAACTCACAAAGATCCACCTGTGTCTGCCTCCAAAAGAATAAGAGTCAGACCTTTAAAAGAATAGATTGAAGATTAAGGATATTGCTTAGAGCTTTGGGGAAAAAAGTCAGATCAAGAGTCAAAAAAATCTGACAAATGATACAACCTAAAAGAGGTATAAAACTTTTGAGTTTTTAAAAACTGCATTTTCATGTCTACTTGCATGTGTGTGTTGTGTATCTACATGTGTGCTTATGTTCACATATTGTTTGCATTGTACCAGATCAGCCTGAAGATCAGTGAATACTCATAAATTAAAGATATGAAGTTAATGTAAATGCCCTTTAGTTCACATGATAAGCAAATCTTTGACAAATAAGCTAAATTTGTTGGTAAGAGTAAGGATGTCTTCAGAGAAGTGTTATATGTTTTGTACAGATGTAATTATACTAAAATAGGAAAAAATAATTGACCTTGATATTCATAAATAATCAGGAAAGATGATATATAATATGACATCATGCTGTAATCCAAAGTCATAAGAAAATGTGTTCTTAGAGTTCAAAGACAAAATATATAGTTATACTTCCAGATTGGTGTTTATTCAGATAGCACAACACAACTGTGTTAAGTAGTATTCAAAATCTAGTCACAGGGAACTAAATTCAGGGGTTTCCTAGAATACTTTATTTCAAAAACTATTTTCCTTAAGTAAGCGGACCTAGATATTACCTAAATTGGATCCTAAATAAGAGTTCTAGAAGAAAATGGTAGAATTTCAATAGTACTCAGTCTAACGAATAGTAATGTCTAAATGTTGACGTTGACATTGACCAATGACATTGGTAAGAGAAAGTGTTCACATTAATGATATCTGATCAGTGGACACATGGAACTTTGTATAGTACCCCCAAATTCTCTATAGTTATAAAAAAAAGTATTTGAAAATTATTTAAGCCAAATGTGGTGGTGCCCTCCAGTAATCCCAGCAAATCAGGAGGCAGAGGCAGGAGAATCATGGGTTTGAAGCCAGCTTGGGGAACTGGAGTGAGACTCTGCCTCAGTAAGTTAAGAAAGATTTACTGAAAGTGGGTGGGAAGCAACACAGAGGAATACAACTGTCATTTCAGAGACAACTGGAGACAGGGGGAGTCCTGACCGGGAGAGGGCCAGGTGACCTTCCATGTGCTCGCGAAATCCATTTTCTGACCTGGAGTGCTTTGCAATGTCTCTTCATTCTACCGTAATTCACTGAACTATGCTTTTTGATATATCGCCCACCAATATTTTCAAATGTTTAAAAACATTCAGATTGCTTCCCTATTATGGAAAAGATAGGAGAGACTTCATTACAATAATGAGGGAAACAAGAAGGGGAGAATCCTGTACAGATACAGATAAAGCTGTTATTAAGTCATGGTCTGTAAGTTCCAGGGCCAGAACAGACCTTGGAAACCACAAATCCAGGAGTGGTTAGTTCTTCATGGAAGCAGCTCTGCAGATGGCTGCTGTGCAAGTCGAGGCAGGGCCCAAACACCTGTGCCTCAGCAGTTCCTTAGGAAAGTCTCTTATCCAAACTGCACAGCACTGAGCTATCCCTGAGAGGTTAGTGACAGTTTAGAGCCAGATTCCCAGAACTGTCCCAAGAGCCATATCACAAGAGCCCTGGCTTTCACTCTGCCTGTAGCCATTGCCCCAGCCAAGACTCCAGAGCCATAACATCCCTAGACAGAAGCACTCAACTTGCTGACCTTAATCAGCTTCCCAAAGACACAGTTTCCTATTGCCCTTGATTTTGTTTGGTTTGCGAGTCAGGATCTCTTGTGGTCCCGGTAGCCTTAAATACACTACTGATCTGAAGATGACCCTGAACTCCCAATCCCCCTGCCTCCACCTCTGAGTACCGGGATTGCAGGCATGTGCCTTCATACCATGCTCCTTGATTTTTTTTCATCACAGAAGTAACAGGGTTTTTTTCCAATATATTTTGGAGTCCATACTTATAAAACAGCATCAGTAGATTTGTAATTTACCAAATAATAGAAGGTCATAGATTCATTGACTAATTTGGAACAATAATAATTTATATATTCTACATAAAAATAAGGAAACTGATACCAGTGGCAGGAAGAGCTAAAGACTTTCTAGAACTCAATTCTTTTCAGGTCAATAAATATGGTTGCTGGCTTCTTGTGGTTACATCTGATGAGAGGAATGAATCTGAGAAACTTTAGTTTGGGTCTGGGATTCTTCTACCTATAATT
>NW_008339764.1:4432-8476 GCF_000622305.1 Nannospalax galili
ATCTTTAATAGTTTAAAATAAAATATTCCTTTTTCAAGGTCTGTAACTTTTATTTTCTTCCTTGACAGTTTCATACATGTTTAAACTAGGTTACAGCACAAAAAGAGTCCCTTTGAAGGTGAGGGTAATTTGTAGAAAATTAAAGAGGAATTAAAAATTTTGTTTTTTCTTGAGAAGTAATTGTACATAGGTAACTGCAAGAAGATAATCATTATAATAGCCAAGGCCACATGATTCTTCCAGAAGCCCCACGATGAAAGATCAATGTCCTGGATTGTCAAGAATTCTTCACCAGTACATCTGTAATTCAACACACACACAAATGAAACCATACTCCTGGAATTTCAATTTCATTTTACTTACTATGCCTTTCCTAAAGAAGCTTGGAGTTTAAATAAATCATTAGAAATGATCCCTTCATATATAATAGGTAGCAGTCACTAAATGCTTACAAGGAGAAGAACAAGGGTTTCCAGCCAGAGTCACCTCCTGTTCGCTCATGCACCAAGACTACAATGAGCTCTGCAGATACTCAGCTACCGGAAGTCACTAGGAACCCTGGTATCAGCGAACCTTGGGTAGCAGCCGAAGCAGAGCAGGATGGAGCAGCCCTCTGGGCACAGCCACAGTTACTGCCTGTCACCGTTCTTGTGCCCCTCTTGTGGCCTCCCTGGGCTGAAAGAGCATATTTCTCCCTCCTCTTGTGATTTCAAGCCTGAGGTGAATATGAAGGTTGTGGAGGCCCCTCCTTCTCCGGTCTCACTTTTCCCACCCACGTCCTCCTGCCCAGGCACTGGCAAGGCTTTTGTATTACAGAGCTGCCACACTCAGACCAAACCAAGAGAGTAGACAGTATAAAGTCTCTCTCCACAGAGGTTTTTCCTGTTCATTATTTAAACAGAAATTTGTGTTATTATTTGATACTCTTGAGAGATGTAACATGCCAGCATACTCTTCTCTCATTGTTTTATACATCAATACCAAACCACTGACAATAATAACAGGAAGGGTAACTACTATTATAAATTTTAAAATAGGATATACTAATTTTATTAAAATTTACACTTCTGTCTTAATGACATATATTCACATTTACACTTCTGTCTTAATGACATTATTCAAAAATGAGGTTTTCTTCTAAAGATATTGAAATATTTGTTTTTTTTAAATTGGAAGATATAACCTCCCCTACACATACCCTGGAGCCTTTGATTTCTTGAAGAGAACTGTGAGACAGAGGGAAGGGCCAGAATCTTGGCAGGTAAAGCTCATTCCTTTAACAGTTTCTGCTGTCTATGGGTTGGGCTCACAGGGACCATACAGTCCATACATTTAGAAATGATATGCCATTTCTAAACTATCAAAACAACCCATTTCAAAACTCAACTATTCTGAAGTAACTAATCCATAATCAAAGCATCATTTTTCAAATGGCTCCAAAGGAATCTTTCTGCGCATTCTCTACGCTCTGGAGTAGAAACTACAAACCAGCATGTGGTGGCACACAGTGACTCCTGTACAAGGTGGAAAACTGGGACTCAGACTTGATTGTTGAACCCGAAAGGACCAGTTCCATGTGTAAGTCCAGGGTCTTTCTATTCACAGCACAGTAAGGAAGCCCATCAGGACACTGAACTTAAACTTACATTACATAGTTCTGACAGTGACTGATTTCTGTTCCATTGAGTTCTGAACAGAAGTTCTGTCCCCAGAATTCATTATGCTGCAAAGCCTGTAACAAAAGTGGGAACGAGCAAGGTAAACAGTATTAAATACCAAACATTTTCCAAAGAAAATAGTTACTTCCCCAAGTTCAACCTATCATTATTTGAAATATATTAATATATATTAAAGGGAATAAAAAGCACACTAATTTCAAGTTCACAGTCTGCCCAGAAAAGCTTTTGCTATTTTCCCTGGTGATCAGGAGACCTAGGGCTAGAGTGCTGCTTCCCTTGACTAAGGGGTGAGATCTCTGACTAGATTACCACAAAGCTCCTTCCTTCTTTGACCGCCAATCCTATAACCCCATAAAACAATGAATAGTTCTGATTCATAGCAACAATCTTTTCTTGCCTATTTTTATCAAATTCAGTTGTAATTATGAATCTTTGTTATACTATATTAACACAATTTATTGCAGGGAACAGCTTGGTAAAGCCTATATTTGCTGTGAGCATTATATAGTCTCTGTTTCTTTTTAAATTTCTTTTGTATTTAAACTATGTATTGCAGTCTATGATCTCATTATTTCTTTATTAGATAGAAACCTAATATGATTTTTATGAGATAGTCTATCTTCTATACAATATTAAGACACAATTTATTGCAGGGAGCAGCTTGGTAAAGCCTATATTTGCTGTGAGTATTATATAGTCTCTGTTTCTTTTTAAATTTCTCTTGTATTTAAACTATGTATTGCAGTCTATGATCTCATTATTTCTTTATTAGATAGAAATCCAATATGATTTTTATGAAATAGTCTATCTTCTTTACTCTGGAATTTCTATCACACTTCATGTTCAAATAACAGGGTGATTGAGGAAAATTCCAGATGACTCAGGGATGTTAGGCTACCTAAGGTCACCAGGAATTCTCATCTATTACTCCTGAAAGAAAATTTCTGGACAGGAGACATTCAGAGATCACAGCTGGGGATATGACTTGGTTGGAATTCATTTCACCTGTTACAGTTTAAGAACTCAGTTACAGCAGCAGGTGAGGACGACTTACCATAAACCCATAATGAGGAATACTAAAGTACTGAATCCATGGAATCTTAGACATCTGGGTTCCAAAAAATAGTGAGAGACCTGAGAAAAACTAAAAGACAAAACCCAGGAATTAGAACTAGTCCAGTGACTGAAGAATTCTAGACAAAATCCTCTTAAAGATTCTGACAACCTTTTGAACATTTCTGCTGGGAGCAGCTTTTTTGAAATTCTTCCCACTGAAAGCAAGAGTGTTCATTCTTTGCATAGCTAGTGTTCCACTTATTTGGAAGATGCTGAGTTATGAACATTGTGTCTTCATCCTTCTCTGTAACCCCAGCAATGGAGATTACAAAATGCACTATCCATCAGTGTCTGAGGGGTTAGGCCCAAGTCCCATCACACCTGGCGGAAGCCAAACCCTGAAGACGCTCCATTATTTTTCAGTACAGTATTTGAGATCTTTGTCAGAGAAATAACACACGGAAGGAACAAAGGGGATACAAATAGGAAAGGAAGAATTAAAGGACCCAGTCTGCAGATGATATATGATTCTAAACATTAACAAAAACCTCTAAGACTCCACCAGAAAACAGCCAGAGCTGATGGACACATTCTACAAAGTAGCAGGACGCACAATTAGCACACACAGAAAAATCAGCCTTCTCATACACCACCAAGAGACATACAGAGAATGAAATCAGAGATTCAATCCCATTCATAATACCCTGGAAAAGTTTAAAAGATCTTGGAGTTAATCCAATCAAGGAAGTGAAATCTTGTACAATGAGAACTTTAAGACACTGAAGAAAGAAAGTGAGGAAGAGCCCAGAAGATGCAAAGACTCGCTATGTTCTTGGATAAGTAGGGTTAATACTGTGAAAATGGCGATTGTACCAAAAGCAGTCTATAGATTCAACACAATCCCCATCAGAATTCCAACAAAATTCTTTACATAAATTGAAAAAAATAGTCGTAAGCTTGCTATGAACATGAAGACCCATGCTAGCCAAAAGAATCCTGAACAATGAAAAGCCTCACGAAGTATTGCCATCCTTGACCTCAAGTTATACTACAGACCTATAGTAATGAAGACAGCATGGTAGTATCATAAAAGCAGACATTTTAATCAGTGGAATCGAACTGAGGGTCCTCACTATATATATAACACAAGGGAAGGAACACATATATACATATGTGTGTGTGTGTCTGTGTGTGTGTGTGTAAGGCAGTAGATTTAGCACCTTTTTATGCACTTCTTGGTACTTAAGATCTTTATGTTTTTCTTTTTCTTTTACATTTGAGGTTAAATTCAGCCAAGCCGTACTCTCAA
>NW_008339764.1:10773-20083 GCF_000622305.1 Nannospalax galili
AAAAAAACAACCAAAGAAAGTGTGAAAAAAAAAAGGGGGGGGGGGGGACGAGGACTCATAATTGGGTGGGTGAACGTGATCAAACACATTGTTTTTTGTTTTTTGTTTTTCTTTTGGTCTCTTTTGAGACGGGGTTTCCCGGAAATCCCTGTGTAGATCAGGCTGGGCTCTGTCTCAGAGAGATCCACCGTACTCTACCTGAGTATTGGGATTAATGATGTGTACCACTATGTCCAGCTCAGATGAAATTATTAAAGCAATAAAAAATTAAAGTTAGGGGCTAGAGAGATGGCTCAGTGGTTAAGAGCGCTGGCTGTTCTTGCAGAAGACCTGGATTCCATTCCTAGCACCCACATTGCTCCCCACTGTTTACTTCTCCTGAGCTTTGTTTCCCCTTGGAGAGCAGTGAGCCTAACCAAACTTCAGCTCTGGTCTAGCTACAGAGTGTTCTCTAACAGGAGCACGAAGGAAGGCAGATGACCTGTTCTTATGCGAGGGAATCAGCCAATCATACTTCTTTGGGTTTTGAACTTCCTATTTATTGGTTTTGTAATATGTCTCTCCAAGAAATGTCTTTTAAGAGCTCATTAATAGAACCAAGTTTAGAGTAATAGCAAAAAAGAAAAAAAAAGAAAAAAAGCCAGGAAGAAAGGCAGTGCCTTCTGTGCTACAGACTATACAATACAAGATTTAAGCATGTTGCCTCATGCCCTATGTACAGAACCCTCAAAGCAGATTTTCCACCCACAGATAGGAACACAAGGAAAATTTTCCTCTTAAAAAAGCAGAGTTTATACTCACCAGCATGAACCGAAAATAGAGGTCCACAATCAGTGTTGGTACCGTCAGTGCATTCTCTCCTGTTCCTACAGACAATGTCAAGGAGCTGGCAGAATAATCCAACATCAGGACAGTAAACACCATGGTGAAGGAACCCTTCACCCCTGTTATCACTCCTTAGAAGGAACAAAGAAAGGGTCAGAAGCCTATGTCAAGGAAATTGTCTACTTGTTCAAACAATACTTTGATAATCTGAGAAAACAATAGGAGTTTCACAATCACCCAACTACTCTTCGTTCCCAATTTCATTGCTTCCACGTGTTTGCATAAAGTTATTATATAGGTTTAAATTAAGATTTATTTTGTCGGGAATGATGGCACATTATTTTAATCTCAGCACCTGGAAAGTAGGGGCAGGTAGATCTCTGCGTTCCAGACCAGCTAGGGCTACATAGTGAGACCCTGTCCCAAAAAAATGATTATTTACTTTATATATCTGTTAGAGTGTGTGCCCTGTGTGTATGGATGCCCTCAGAGGCCAGAACAGGGTGCCAGATTCCCTGGAGCTGTAGTTAGAGGCAGTGGTAAGCTCTGTTAAAAAGGCTGTTGTAAGCTGTCCTAAGTGAGTGATGGGAACCAAACCCAGGTCCTCTGGAAGAGCAGAAAGTGCTCTTAGCCACTGAGCCATCTTTCTAGCCCAATCATATGGTTTTACTTTTGCACTTGCTGCAAAATCATCTTTTCCTTTATGTGTAATTATGAACAATTTATGAGCTCCTGACATGGAGAGCTACAAGCAACACAACTCGCCAAATCTCTTTGGCCTGCTTTCACAGGACACTCATGAATAGAGAACATTCATTTCCACACTCCTTACTGCTTTATGTAACTACATTAGTGAAGAAACTGGGATCAGAGTTAAACAGCTTTGCAATGGCTTTAACATCTAGGAGCAGGAAAGGTACCTTTGAATTTAGTTTTCCTCTAGGCAAATCACCACATAACTGCAATGGAACAGCGAGCTAATGGTATGAGTCATAGAACAGTCAGAGGAACACAAGGTAGGAGTCTGGGAAATCTGAATTCCATGCCTAATAATTTTTAAAAATGTACGTGGTTGGTGTGTGTGTGTGTGTGTGTGTGTGTGTGTGTGTGTGCGCGCGAGCGCGTGTTTGCAGGTGAGCATGCGCCATGGCATGACTGTGAAGGTCAGAGGACAATTTTCTGAAGTGCTTCTCTCTCTTTGGCTGTGGGTTCTGGGGTCAAAACTCAGATCATCAGTCTTGCACAGCAAATACATTTATCTTCTGAGCCATTCCACCAGTCCAAATGCCTAATTCTTAACAACTAACTCACTTCTTATTTTTAAAATGAAATGCTGTGCTTTATCATAAGATGCTTCTTAGCCCAGAACATGTTCTCAATAGGTATTTCGGGAGTGTGTGTGTGTGTGTGTGTGTGTGTGTGTGTGTGCAATGTACAGAACTTCTGATGCAATGAATCAAGGGTGAAACCCGAGCACAGTACACGAGTGTATCTGTGCACATCTTCCAAATAACTCCTCACAGTATACTAACAACCTCAATCCCAATGTGTTTGTTTTTAGGCACATATGTCCATATATGTGAGATACTGTCTACTTTTCTATGTTTAGTTTTTATATAGAGATACATACATTGAAACAGAGAAATATTAAATATAAAGATATAAATATTCTTGCTCCTGTATGGGAGGGTGTATAAGGTTTGGTTTGGGGGATACAGGATGCATGGAAGGGGAATGGGGTCTGGATTTGAGTGGGTAATGTTGCATGAAATTTTAAAAAGTTCGATAAAAATATATAGAAACTTACAGCCACTTGTGAAAGAGATGCACTCTTGCTCTGGAGTGTATTACTGAATATGTTAAAGCTGTAGTGAAATGCTTCTTCTAATCATGTAGTTATTTAAATTTTTTTAAATGATTACAAATGGTTTATGTTATTTCTATATTTTTATATAATACATAGCACAATCTCAGACAGACTTATAAGCTATTTCTATGTTTGTATAAGAGTCTTCCAGTAAAAACACAGTTTCATAAAGCTTTTTAGTTCTGCTGGGAACACATCCTGGTGACAATACCCACAGTGGACAGCTGCTTCAGAGTGCACAGTGGGACCTGCTGTGGGCCTCCGTGACAGCTGTATGAACCAAAACACACTTCACCTCATACCCAAGACTGAAGACAAATCTTTCTATCTAGGTACTTACCTGCTATGCTGTATGATATAATAGTAAATAAAATACTTGGGAACAACCTCCTGGGGACCAACTCAGATACCAATTTTCCAAAGAAATACGGTAACTCTCTGTAGTATCCACTGGTATGCTCGTGTCTACAGAAAAAAAAAAAAATCCACATCTTGCATCCTAGATTAGTGTAGAAGGCACAGATGAGACTCCAGCTGCACTGACTTCTGCTGCCACCAGGGGTCCAACAGCACAGTGCCCCTCAGGCCCAAGGCTGAACCCATGTCCTTCCCCATCTCAGAGGCCAATATCCCAGGGTTATCGGCCTCATGACACTCTCACAGTTTTCCTCTCTCATGATAGAAATCTCTCCTGTGTCGTCCACTCTGGCCACAGGACAGACCCCAGGGAAACGGAGCCTGATGTCATCCCTCTCCTCAGTGACTCTGCTCCTCTGACTTGGCTCTCTAAAGAGCGCTCTTCAGGGGTTCATGTCAGTCAGTGATCACAGAGGCTTTTCTCCTCTCACCTCTTATGAAGAAGGTGACACTGTCATATTCCTGAAACTGCACTGCAGCTCCAGGTCACTACAGACTTTACTTCTGCTGCTCTGACTTTACAGAAAGAGAATGCTTCCTTCCATGATCACACTTTACAAACACACAATCCTGTCAGCTCCTACATCCTAATCGTCCTGACAGCTTTGTCTCAGCCACTTTGTCTCAGCCACTGCCTTTCTGATTAATTCTTTTTTTTTTTTTTTTTTTTTTTTGAGACAGGGTCTGTGGTCCAGGTTGGCCTTGAATACCCTATGCTGTCAAACTGGCCATCTTCCTGCTCTATCTCCTGAGTGTGGGATTATAGGCATGCAACCATGCCTGGGTTTATGTGGTACTGTGGACTTAACTCAGGGTTTCATGCATGCTAAGCAAGCACTAAGGTCTATCCTCAGCCCCACTCTCTGATCATTCTTTTCTTGGGATGTACTTCCTTACTGAAAAATCTCTTATGATTTCAAAAGTGTCAAGTCCCAAGCGCAGGGGAAGAAATTCTTCCATTTTCACAAGAGATAAAACAGATCTTTATTGAAAACTCCCCCTCTGGTTCTTTCCACCCCTCCATTCAAGAGGGCTAAATTTATTCTTATTCACAGTCAATTTATCTCTCCAGATTCAACTTTCTTCTAAACCTACTACACTTAAATTTCTATCAAGCTCCTGCAATTTTTCTTTTGGAAAATTATCGTGAACGTGTTATTTGCTAAAAAGTAAAGATACTTTTTTAGCCCCTTTACTGATGCTGTCTCTGTAGGACTGGGATTGCCGATCAAGGCTCAACTTTGAAACTTTCCCTGTGTAGCAAGTATCACATGGTCTTGATTTCCCATCCAGCCCATGACTTCTTTTTCTCCGTATCAGTAATCTCTATACATTCTTCAAAAACTCATGATGTACATAATTAACACAAAATTTATATTTTTCCATATAAACAAATAAAAAATGAAAAAGGAAAACCCACTAATAATCCACGAGATCACATCCTAGGCCCAAATCTGAATGTGCCCAATTTGATCACCAACCCCTGATGCCTACCCCTGGAGCAGAGATACTCACAGAAAGCGCTTTGCCTCCATCACAAAGCGCGCCCCTAACACACTTGTGATACACTGGAAGAACGTCAGCACATAGAGCAAGCTGGCTCTGCGAGGAGAGAACAGAAAATGGTTGCTGTGTTCTCTGAAATCCAACACTTAGATAATGACTCACAATGTGATATGCTGGGATGTATATCTTTTTGGAGTTAGTTTTAAGTGAGGTCATGAGAGGAAAACACCGATGGTGAGATCTGTGTCTTTATAAGAGAAGAAACAGCAGAGTCGTCTCTTTTACGAGGCAGCTCCTCCATCTAGCAGCCTGTTACAGTCATCTACTACAGAATCATCAGCAAAGCTTGATAATTATCCCTAAAGCAGGTCAGCCAGCTTCCTACATGGTATCCAGAGTGTTCAGAAAAGTAAATAAGTCATGTTTACTTATTTAATTTTTTTGTTTTTTGAATCACGGTCTCCCTGTAGCCCCTGCAGGCCTGAACTTACCATGTAGACTAGACTGGCCTTGATCTCAGGGATCTGCTTGCCTCTGCCTCCGCAGTGCAGGGAATAAAGGTATGGACCACCAGACATGGCTCAAGTCATGTTTATTTATTTAATTTTTTTTGCTGTTTTTTTAATCATGGTCTCCCTGTAGCCCCAGAAGGCCTGAGCACACCATGTTGACTAGATTGGCCTTTATCTCAGGGATCCACTTGCCTCTTTGCCTCCTGAGTTCTGGGGATAAAGGCAAGAACCACTACACATTGCTCAAGACATATTTATGAAGAAACAATTTGTGTTTGTGTGACAGGGGATGGTAAGCAGGAAGAAAGAGAATGAAAGGCCCTCTGCAGTTATCTATGTCCTAGACACATATATCAGTTTCCTCTAAGACAAATGGTATGCTAGGGGCTCAGTATCTACAGTCCAGTAGATACTACTCATTGCAAGTATTTAGAAGACTCACTACAAAGTGTAAGGTCAGGGTCAGTAACTCCTTTCACATAAGCAGATGATGGGTATCTAGTTATCCCCAAAGAGGAGGGATCCTTTTGGAGGCTCAACCAGCATTAAAGAGAAAATTGTTTTGTTTTACAATCTACTGAGGGAAAGGCCAGATAAAACCCAAAAGGTAGGGGCTGAACAGATGGCTCAGCGGTTAAGAGCACTGACTACTCTTGCAGAGGACCCAGGTTAAATTCCCAGCACCCACATGGAGGCTAGGTTCAGTCCTTAACTCCAGTTCCAGGGGAATCCCAAGCCCTCTTCTGACCTCTGCGGCACTGCATTGCACGACTTGGGTGCACTCACATACGTGCAGGTACTACACTCACACACATAAAATAAAAATAATATTTTTAAAAAACCCTAAAGATTAAAAAAACAAAAGAAAAGGTCACACCAGAGGCTACATAGCGAGTTCCAGAACAACAACCAGACCCTGCATCAAAAGGCCAAAAACAGAAAGAAAAAAGGGAATGAGGAGGTGGGGAGCAGCTCAGTGGGTAAAATGACGGCTGGGCAACATGAAGACTGAGTTCGATCTCCAGCACCCGTGTAAAAAGCCTGCCATGGTGGCACCGCTAGAAAACCCACTCGGAGGCAGATGGGCGGACCCTGGATGTTGACTCACTAGTCTGGCCAAACAGCGAGTTCCAGGTTCAGTAAGGGACCTGGGAGCAGGAGATAAAAGAGCAGAGGGAGAGGGAAGGAAGAGGGGAAAGGAGAGAAGAGAAACAGGAGAAAGGAACGGAATGAGAGGGAAGAGAAGAGGAGGAAAAAGGTAAAGAGATGAAGGAGAGAAGCGTGGAGGGAGGAGAGAGAAAAAAGGGAGGAGAGAGAAAATGGAAAGCAGGGGCGAGGTGAGGGGAAGGAAAGGGAAACGGAGAAGGAAAAGAGACCAAAATGGAAATCTGCCGTCATCATCTCACTGGACAGCAACATCTGCTCCACACAGAAGAAAGTTCACAGAAGTGAAGAACTGATATTTGTTCTTATTCTTTCTTTCAAGATTAATCAGCGTTTTCCAGACATCAAAGTAGATTGATGGGGGTGGGTAGATGGTTTACCTGTCTGCCATGCCACATGCAAGGGAGGCAGATGCTTGGAGCTCATTGACCAGCCAGCCTAACCAAATCAATGAGCTCTAGGTTAGACATCGAAGTAGATTCATGGGGGTGGGCAGATGGCTTCACTGTCTGCCATGCCACATACAAGGGAGGCAGATGCTTGGAGCTCATTGACCAGCCAGCCTAATCAAATCAATGAGCTCTAGGTTCAACGAGAGATCCTGTTTGTTGGATAGCTTTAGTTTTCAACTTGACACACCTGGGTAGAGGGAGACACAATTGGTGAATTGCCTCCGCTGGACTGGCCTGTGGCCATGTCTGTGGGGTATCTTCTTGATTATTGAGTGATGTAGGAGGGTCCGGTCCACATGGGCAGTGCCACCCCTAGGCCATTAGGCCTATGTTGTATAAGAAAGCAGGTGGAGCAGGGGCCAGGGGAGAAAGCCAACAAACAGCGTTCCTGCATGGACTACGCTTCAGCTCCTGCCTCCAGGTTCCTGCACTGGGCTCCCTCAGCGATAAACTGTGACCTGGAGATGTGAACCAAATAAACCCTTTGCTCCCTAAGTTAGTATTGATCAAAGTATTTTGTCACAGCAATTGAGAAGCAAACTAGAACACTATGCCTTAAAAAGAAAAAAAGAAAGGTGAGGGGCTAGAGAGATGGCTCAGTGGTTAAGAGCACTGACTGCTCTTGCAGAGAACTCAGGTTTGACTCCCGGCACCCACATGGCAGCTGACCACCACCCATAACTCCAGTTCCAGGGGAATCCAACACCCTCTTCTGACCTCCACTGGCTTAGCACGACGTGAATGCACTTACATTCATGCAGGCAATACACTCATATACATAAAGTAAAAATAATAATAAAAAATAAGGTGGAGAGGGATGAAAGCACCTGATATTGACTTCTAGCATTCACATATATGCATGTGTACACCCAACGCACATGTGCATGTGACTCCTACAAACATACATACATATACCACTGAAATACACTCAATGTAAGTTTCCTCCAAGTTCCTTAGTAATAAATGGAGATAATATATCAAGCCTCTCAGGCCCCTGGGGGATACCCTGAGGCTGTAGACACCAAGGGGGGAGCTTGTGATGCTGCTGAGAACCTATGTTTTCAACATGACTAAAAAGTCCTAACATGAAAGGCTATCTTTAAGGACACTCTGTGACTAAAACTAGCTAAGATCACGAAAGTGACGTCAGTATGACAGTCAGGAAAAGCATTACTCCTCACTCACATTCAAACAAACCAAATACATACTCAATAAAACTGGTGCCAAATCAACAAAAGAATGGCCTAGAAACATTTATGCATCAAGGGCACTATCAAGAGAATGAAAAGCCAACACACAGAGGGGAAAACATATGTGAGTCAAGCATCCAGTGAGGGATTTGTACCTCAGGAATAAAAATAACTCCAACCCAACGACAAGAAAAAAATGAACGGTCAGTGCACGATGGCTCAGCAGGTAGAGAAGCCTGCTGCCAAGCCAGAGACCCGTGTTCATCGCCAGAATTCTCCTGGAAAAATGAGAGAAGTGACTCCCATGACCTGTCCTTCAATCTCCACATGCATGCTGGGGGATTTGCATGCACACAACACATGTGCAAGGGCACACACGTGTGCATAATAAAAATGAAAATGAAATAATCCAATTTTAAAATGGGACATTACTTCATTAGCCATTTCATTTCTTTGTGTTTTGTTTATGTTGGATATCTTATTTAAACCAAGAAAAAAACACACACGTTTGGGTTGGGATGTGGAGAAATTGGAATCCTTGTGTGCTCCTGGTAAGAATATAAAATAATACAGATGGAGCAGTAAGCCAGTTTCTCAAATAACTAAAACAGTGGCCATGTGATTTGGAAATTCTGGGATTCTAACTTAAAAGACACAAATCAGGGACTGAAACAGATAGATTCACACACTCATAGCACATTTTTTATAAAGCCAAAAGGTGAAAGCAACCCACATTTCCATCAAAAGAAGAATGGATAAGCAAAACACAGGACATACATATAATGGACTATTATTCTGCTTTAAAAAGAAATTCCCACACATGCCACACTTTGATGACCCCAGAGTACACTCTGCTAGGGAAGGTAATCCAGTCCAAACAAAACAACAACAACAAATACCTTAGTCATATTCAAAGACAAGGGAGAATAGTGATTTCCAGAAGCTGGATAGGTGAATATGGAGAGATTCCTTTGATACCTACAGGATTCCACTGGGGAAAATGAAAAGCCATTCTACAGTTGGATTATGGACAGAGTTGCATAACATACTTGATATCATGGATTATATACTTAAAATGGTTAAAAGTGTGATATCTGTGGTGTGCATAGTTTAACACTGCATATACACAAGCACATGAGAAAAAATGCACTCCTCCACTCAGCTCTCAATGTACTGACGTATCTGCAATAAAATGAAGCCATTTACTCTGTTCTTGCTATAAATTCAAATGAATGGATTTACATTAGCTTGAACAAAATAACAGCAATTTCTGAAAATCAAGATTCCAATTTACTTACCTACTTTGGACTTCAATACAATCATTTCTTAGGACACGGAAAATGTTACCCACAACCATTGCCAGCATGACTGAGACAA
>NW_008339764.1:20653-21407 GCF_000622305.1 Nannospalax galili
TTGTATTTCAAGAGACTCAAATGAATACAGGCTACCTTTATTATCATTAGATATGAATAAAATTTCCAAGCCAGGGCTGTAGCTCAGTGGTAGGTGCTGGCACAATGTGTGTTAGACCCTGGGATTAATCTCCAGCACAGGAAAATAAATAAGTAATATACCTTAAAAATCACTCACAACATAGCTTCTATCAGTGGAATTTTGCCTGCAGGGATGTGCTGGGCCTCACCTATGCAATCTATGGGATTTTTTGCCTATACAGGAAAGTACACTGTCTCTGTCACCAAGCACACAGCCAGCATTCTCGGGGGCACCCAAGAGCTTCCATTTCCCTTCATTTCTCTCACTGCCTCTCCACTGACCTCAGTCAGTGAGGCCTGTGGTCAACACGTCTCATCTGAGCTGTCGACGCCTCTAAACCCTCACCGTTTACTCTGTCTGCACAGGTCACTCACAAGGAGACCGCAATGCTTTTGGTTTTAGGGTAAAATGGTTTTCAATGGTGCTTTAATTAGCAAGGGGGTAGGAGTTACATTATGGTACAACTTATTTGAGAGATTGTATTTATTACTCATCTGAAAACTTTAAAAACAGGAAAGTATAATCTAAGGAAAAACATCCTACCATGTAATTTGAAAATCTCAAATTAAAAAATAAAACCTCAGGTGGGTGAAGTTTAATACAGGGGTCCTGTCCAAGGACCAGCACTGAGCAGACTCTTGATCTCTACACTTTGGCTGTTTATGACCTTTTG
>NW_008339764.1:21532-30967 GCF_000622305.1 Nannospalax galili
GTATGTATACCATACTGATGTCTATAGTTTCATACAATATAACTTCTGAGACCATTTACCCTTTCCAAGTAGATCCTCTGCATTCTTTCTTCTTTTTATTCTGTTGTTTTTTTTTTTTTTTTTATTCAAATTTCCTATCTTACACTAACATTGTCAATATCAGGATTCCCCCAGAAAATCCTTTGAGATGGGACAAAATTGTTGCATAAATCAAGATTTAATTCTTTTTTTCATGCTCCAACATCATTTAGTTGAGTGTATGTGTTAGTTAGCCTTCAGTTTTTATAAAAATGTACCTGGATGGTCCACTAAAACAGAGGACGGGAAGGCCAGCACAATGACTCAGAGTGTAAAGGCAAGCCTGATGACCCAAGTTCAGTCCCTGGAGCCTAGATAGTGGAAGGAAAGAACTGATTTCTGCAAGTTGTTCTCCAGATGCCTGCATGTGTGAATCTCTTCCCTCCACACATATAAATAAATAGATATATTTTAAAAAATGCGGATGGGGGAGGAGCTGGAGAGATGACTCAGCAGTTAAGAGCTCTGGCTGCTCTTGCACAGGACCCAGGCTCAGTTTCCAGCACCCACATATGGTTTACAACCATCAGTAATTCCAGTTCCATGGAATGCAACACCCTCTTCTGACTTCCTTGAACATTGCACGACATGGGTATATTTACAGGCATGCAGACAAAACAGTCATACACTAAAATAAAAATAGTAAATTTTTTTAAAAACAGGAATCCATAGTCAAATGATCAACATGATGATGAAAACTTAACTCTTAGAGACTGACAATAAATTCTTCCAAGTTGGTTTGCTCATTTAACGCTTGGCATGCTTGGTGAATAACAACACTTTTTATACATTTACATCCATTCCAAGAGCTTCCAAATACAATTTCTGTTTAGAGGCCAGGTCTGAAAAATGTACTTATGGAAACAGTGAATTCAATCCAAAAGAAACTCTAGGTTCAAATCAATGAAGTAAAAAAGGTCACGATGTTAAAAACAAGTCAGTAATCTATGGTCCATAGGTCACGTAGAACCAGCTGCATTTTTTTGTCCTGTCTGCATGCACTACACTTTCTGACGGTTAGGAAAGAAAAGATCAAGAATAATTTTTCTTGCAATGTTAAATTATATAAAATTGAAACTTTAGTGTTCCATGAATAAACTTTTATTGGAACATAAGTATGTCAATTTGTTTGTGTAGTTCCTATGGCTGTTTTCACACCGAAATGGAAGAGTTGACTACAAGTCAAAGACCATATAATGGCTGAAAAACCTGAAATATTTACTATCGGGCCTTTTACCAAGAACAGTTTGCCTAATCCTAAGATAACATTTCAACATTCACAAATGGGCTGGAGTTGTCCCACTATGCTTAAGGAGAAGCAAGATTCTATCTTTATTGTAGACATAGCTACTTCTATTAACACTGGTGGAATTCCATTGGTAGATTGGAGTTCACCAATAAGGCAAGTAGCCTGAACATGCAACTTGGAGCCCCTGGGCCTGATGTTTACACCATAAGAAAGCTTAGCACCAAAGCAGGCTCCATTGCAAATAGTTTATCTCATTATATAGAGTCCTTGGATAAGACTTACATAAGCTACTCTTAGAGGTAATTAAGCAAAGTCTCATGCACAAATCAAACAAACAAAAAATTAGCTTTCAGTAGCTAGCAGTGCAAAGTGTCTCTTTTCTGAAATAAATGCCAAATCATAAAGTTCGAAATGTTTGAACTGAGAGCATAACTCAAATGACAATCCACATTCCCAGTACACATGGAACGCAATATATTTAAATATAAAATGATGGGGTATCTTTAAGAAGTGAGAAAGATTTCATTACAGCCAACATCACATCATCTTGTAATATTCAACAGAAATTAAATTACTTATAATAAAGTAAAAAGCCCCAAACAACCAGCTGAATTAATTATAAATGTTGGATAAGGAATGGGGGTGTAGATCAATAGTAGAGAACTTGCCCTTCATGGCTGAGGCCCCTAGATGAACCTCTAGCAAAATCAAAATAATATTAATCATCATCATTACATAAACATAAATGAATAAATGATGGCCAAGTGAATGGGGAGAACTACATTTTGTGTGACATCTATGTGAAAGATAAAAAACCTTAAGCAGCAAGTCAAAAGATTCAACAAAAAAACAAAAAAGAAAGAAAGAAAAAAAGAAAGAGCACTATTTCCTCTCAGTTGAGACAGGTGACTGACAGTGAAGAACCTCACTGACTCTGGTTAGACCTGTGTATAAACTGCACTCTTTGAGGTAGCCATTGCTCTCAAACATTAAGTCCCAAATAAAGGAATGGCACTTTACATGCGGGCTCACCCTTGGGCAGTGGATGGCACAAGCTACCTTCACATGTATGTGTTCAGTGGCATTCGGATTCCTCACCACTGGATTTCTTCTACACTCAACTCTATTTTCCTCCCTATTTCTATCTTCCATCATCTCTACTTCTTCTGTACTGAACTGTCTCCATGATTCACCCTTTCATCTGACAAGCTATAATTTTTTTAAATTTTATGTGTATGTCTGTATTGCCTGCATGTAGGGACGTGTACCCCTGTTATGCAATGCCCACGGAGAACAGAAGAGGCTATCAGATCCCCTGGAATTGGAGTTATGGACAGTTGTTAGCTGCCATTTGGGTGCTGGGATTCGAACCTGGGTCTTCTGCAAGAACAACCAGTGTTCTTAACAGCTGAGCCATCTCTCCAGCTATAGCTTTTACCTATTTATTTAGTTATCATCTCTCTCCCCATGTAAAAAGTGTCAATAGGGGCAGAAGAGATGGCTCAGTGGATTAAGAGCACTGGCTACTCTGGCAGAGGACCCAGGTTCAAATCCTAGCACCCACATGACAGCTAACAATCATCTGCAACTCCAGTTCGAGGGGATCCAACACTATCTTTTGACCTCTGTGGGCACTTCATGACATGGGCACACTTACATACATGCAGACAACACACTCACACACATAAAATTAAAATAATAAATAAAAAAATTTTTAAATTTCCTTCAGAAAAAATATTTTACTCACTTTATTCACTATAGTGTTTTGAATTCATGGAATGAATCAGGGAATGGAAATAGATAAGTGTGAAAAAATCCCAAGTGTGCTGAAAAACATAATATTTGAGTACTCTCTATTCAGATATTCATTATATCAACAAAATTTTTGAGCTGAGCAGCCAAACAATTACTAAGAAAGTCTTCCATTGGTAGAAAGTTAATTGTGTTTTACTGGCTTTGTTGACTATCTTCATACTCCAGGTAGAGTGGGGATGACAAATACTTGGGAGAATTGGGCAGGAGGGAAGTGTGACCTGACGCAGACTGCATCAGGGCCAGATTGCTTCCACACGAGTTTTTCATAGCACAAGAAATAACTCATCAGATTACCTGAATCATAGTTGCCCAGAGAAAACCCTTGAATGATCGCCAGATAATCCACCTGAGCTGATGCCAGAAGGAGGTGACACATGTGATCTCCTGGAAGGCTGAGACACTCTGCACCCTCTGTTCGCCTGAAAGTTGATCCAGAGCACCTCTAGTATTGTTGTATAAGGAGGACTGAGCATAAAACTCAGCTAATTTTTCTGTGACTTGGTTTTCTCTCTTGAAAAGCTCTTTATGTTCATTGTCTTTGGAATAAAAGTGGATAAAGACGAGAGACACAGTTAGCAGACAGCATATGAGTTAACAGGTTTTTCCAAGACTCTTTACTTGAAGAACACCTAAATTCTGAGTCTTTTTGTTTTCTGTAATTTGCTTTGTAGCCAAGAGATGACCTTGAACTTCTGGCCCTCCCTTCTCTACCTTCCAAGTGTGGGATTACAGGCTTGCACCATCACACTCAGTTAATGTGAAGCTAGGATCAAATCCAGGGTTTCCTACATGCTAGATAAGCCCTCTACAACAGGGCTACATACTCAGCTCACCAAATTTGGAGCATAAAAAATTCCTTCTACGACATTCTTTTACATGATAGAGAAACAGCTACTTGATACAATTACTGTCGTCATCTTATGAATACAGCAAATTCATGATATTTTTCCCATCTGGACCCTAGTCCTCAACATAGATTTCTTTCCAGATGGAACTATAATTCTTAGTATAAAAATCCAGCCTTTGCTTTCTACTATGTGCAAATGTATAAAGTGCCAAATTTCTTATTTTTACAATGCTATAAATACTTTATAAATGCTATAAACAAAGCCAGGTACGGTACTATGGTCCTGTGATACTAGTACTTGAGAGACAGAGGTAAAAAGATCACAAGTTCCAGGCCAGCCTGGTTACATAAACAAACCCTGCCTAAAACAAAGGAAAGCATCAACCAATGAGTACATCTAATTTTATGGAAACCCATCTTACAGCTTACAGCATCACATAAATGGCCTTTCATAAATTAAATAAAAAACACCACGGCACTAAAGGACAATAAAGTCTATCTATTAACTAATTTTAGGGAGTTGAATTTTAGGAAAAAGCTATATTCTAATGAGCCACATTAATGTGCCTCAAGTCAATTAAGAAAATCAAAACAAAGAAATCTGTGAATCAAAAAGATCCTATACCTTCATGGTCTTCTTCCTCCTCTCCTAATATCACAGCAGAGGAATCCCCATTTATAACATCCAGGAAGAAGTCAGCAGGGTTGTTGTAGGGCTCATGGTGATAACCTACAAAAAAAAGGAATCCAAGAACACAGTCCTAAATGTCTTAGGAAACACAGAGGACTCTTTCAGTAAGGGAGGCTAGGGAAGACAGAATCCAATGATTTCTTAATCCTGCTCTTTTGTCCTCACTGATTTACCCTTTCCTCATGTATATGCTCACAAAATATTGCAACAATCTGTTTCCCGCCAACTACATATGTGTGCTCATGTGTACTATACGTGAACATCTTACATTAGTCCTCACATATTATAAATCATGAATACCAAACCAGCTATTACTATGCTCTGAGGCTTTCAGTACTTCATAAACCTAAATCCAGGTCTGGGGTTGGGGTATCAACTGCCCAGGTGCACTGTGCTTTCTGGGTTCACCTAGGAAACTGGCAGAGCAGTGTGTGGGATAACATTCACTGTTTCTCCACCTACGAAGTTCCAAAGATACAAATATCGTCTGTCATGTTGCCATAATTCCAAATAGAGAATAAATCCTCAGAGGCAACACAGCACACGTGAACTTCGGCATCAACTTTCTGTGTCACATTTGACCTTGTCCTAAATTTTGACTGGGTTATCCAGACTATCCAGACTCAGAAATGCTTACATATTTTAAAATGACAAAAACTTAGAAAAAAGAAATTAAGAGACTTAGTGAATATTTAAATCTGTATTTAGAGTCGTGAAGAATCCTCTATAAATATATCCATATTTCTCTAAGGTGAAGCAGATTTCATCAACCATTAAAAAATAATCCCATCATCCAGTCTGAATATAGAAACACCAGTCTAAGAATATGAGCCTTATGTCAAACTTAGGGCTAGCACACATTCATAGCCTAAATCTGAAGTATGAGGCTACTACAAAGTTAAGTAGCACCTCCATAAACCTGCAGAGAAAGATCACATACTAGAGGGAACGAGAAACCACCACCTGTTACATGGGCAAGAATGCAACGATACTGGGCCTTTCCCAGACTGTTCAAGCAATGGAATACCTGGGCCTGAGTCTAGCATGTTAGTTATGAAGTCATCATAATTGGGAAGCAGAGCACACATGGCCCAGAAAAAACACTCGAACACAGGCATGCATACTCAGACAGGACAGAAAAATAAACCTAAGTAACAAGCAAGTACTACAAAATTAATCAAAGTTCTGGCACCAAACTAACCAAAGGTATTTTAGAGTGTAGAAACCCGAGTAAGTCTGCACAGGATAGAACAGTATTCCAGTGAGCCCAGTTCTCTTCCCCGATCCTGTGGATGAAGGAGCTGCCGCATGGAAATGTAACCATACCTGCTAATTTGAAGTACTCCAAAGCGTCCTGTGCAGGCCCATGAAACAGGACTTTTCCTTTGGCCACTAAGGTGAGGCTATCAAAAAGTCTGAATATGGACTACTGAGGCCGATTAATGGAGAAGATGATCGTTCTTCCCTGCTTAGACATCCTAAGTAGAAAGAGGGAAAATAATGGGTCACTGAACATCCGAATCTGAAACATCTTGGCAAAATACTTATTCTGCCATTATCTACTGTTCACAGTTCAACTTGAATTTTCCTTATAACCCCCTCACCTCAGTTGCATACTTGATAGACAAACTACCTCAAGGCTCTTATTTAAAAGACCTGCAGTTAAAGTATTGCACATTATCCCCTAGAATGTTTATTGTATATGCAGATTTCTGGTCGGTCTTCTAAGAGTTAAGAGTTGTCAGGAATAGGTACAGGAGTCAGATCATTAACAGGCAGCCTAGTTGATCTGAAGGCACACTCACATTTGAGAAAAATTATGTAAAATTAAATATTAAACAAGGATGGCATGGCCAGTCCTTTTGATCACTCTGGATCCTCAGGAATTGGTTTCATTGTTCTGATAATATGATTAACATTACAACCACTTGGCTATCTTTGCTAAATGCTTCAGAGATAATTTCATTTCAATTTTAGCAATATTTCCATAAGGCAGTTCTAATAGTATAATTTCCTAAAGCTTGTAAGGTCAACCAATCAGTCAAAGGTGTCACAGTAAAGAACAAGACTGGGATTTGATCTTTGGTCTAATTCCACAGCAGAAATCCCCCACCCCCTCCATAAAAAACCCTAAAACAAACTAAGTTCCATGTCATAGGAGTTACACTGTATAGTAGGAGAACTAAAGGCAAAATACAGAGTTTAAAAGTGCTATTGAAAACATTTTTGAGGCTGGGAATGGTGGCACATGCCTTTCATTCCAGCTCTGGGAGGCAGAAACAGGTGTACCTCTGTGATATTCAGGCCTGCCTGATCTAGATAGCCGGGTCCAGGTCAGCTGGGGCTACAGGGAGACACTGTCTCAAACAAATAAACATTTTGGGGTCTACAGTGATAGCTCAGCAGGTAAGAGCCCTCATTCCTCTTCCAGAGGACCCTGATTCCATTCCTAGCACCCATATGGTAGCTAACAACTGTCTAACGCTCCAGTTTTAGGGGACCTGAGGTTCTGTTCTGGCCTCTATGGGTAGTGCACAACATGGGTGACTTACATACATGCAGGCAAAACAATCATGAATAAAAATGCCAATGAAATTTTTAAAAGATTATAAAAACTGGGCATGATGGCCCATCCCCATAACTCTAGCACTTAGGACTTGGAGGCATGGAGATCAGGAGTTCAAATCCCACCTGAGTTGCATGAGATACTCTTTCCAAAAGACAAACAAAACAACCTTAACAAACAAGCAAACAAAAAGAAATACAAAGACAGTGAGTGAGAGCTCTGGACATGGTGATGCCTTTCAAAGGCAGGGGCAGGAAGTTGAAGAGACTGAGATCAGCCTGGGCCACACAATGAAATAAGAACAACAAAAATACGAGGTGACTTCAAGAAAAGCATTTTATAAACCTATACTCTGAGCTAGGGGTATGTCCAAAGAAAATCAGGCCGAAAGATGAGTAATTTCAATACAGTTTAAAACAGAAATACAAATGTGCAACCTAGTGTGAAGAGACTACAGAGTATCAAATACTAAAAAGACAAAGAAGCAGCTGAACGAAATGACATAAAAAGGTCTAGCCAAGCAACTACAGGAAGCTCACTGCTACACAGAAAGGAGTGTGTGTGTGTATGTGTGTGTGTGTGTGTGTGTGTGTGTGTGTGTGGGGGGGGGAGGTGTGTGCATATGTGAGTGCAGGTGCTGTTGGAGACCAGAAATGTTAGAGTTCCTGGAGTTGGAGTTACAGGAAGTTGTAGGTTCTGGGAACTGAACTCAGATCCTCTGTAAGGGCTGTGCATGTTCTTAACTGCTGAGCCATCTCTCCAGTGTGCGAATATCTTTTTAACAAATTATAAAACTTGGGGATGTTGCTCGATGATAGAGTGTTTGCCTGGCACGTGTAAGACCTTGAGTTTGAGTCCTCACACTGAAGCAAAATGAAACACTGTCCTTCATAAGACATTCTGATGCTCAAAGCAAGGTCTTTGGAGCAGTGGCATCAGCATCTCCTCCACAGTCTCCTATGAAGAATCTTGGGTCTTGCCTCACACCTACAGAAACAGAATGGGCTTTTTTTCTCATGATAATGAAGTTCCACTTCAACAATAGATATCCTTATCATACGCAATTCCTAGAATCTAGATTTTAAAACAGTGATGTGTATGAACAATGGTGCAAGAAAGGAATGAACAGAGGTCTCTGCAAGGATATCTGTAAGCTACAGTGTAAAACAGGAAAACTGCATCATAGTATCCTGCATTCTCTAGTGAGCACAGCTAACAGTTAAGATAATATATATAGCATGGTTATGATCTGAAAGAGGACCTGAACTCGGGCTCATACTGTACCTTCTGAATGAATGTGTGCAACGGACATCTCAAATATAATATGCTTAAACCTTAGACATCTTTCTGTCTTCCCTAATTTTTTATCCTAGAATAGATACTTGCCTCTAGCGCTATGAACATTGAAGAAAGGAAGGTACTAACAGAGAGAGGAATCCATGAATGTGGGGTGTTTGGCAACTTTAAAAGGAAGAGGGGTTTCCAGGTACATCAGAAAAATGAAATAGCCAGAGTGATTGGAAATATGTTTACATTAAACAGTTAAATTACTTAAAGAACAGATTATCGGTTTTAATAACTAAATATTCTCCCTAACGGAATATAGTAAGCCATAAAATGAAAAACGCTATTTTACATCAGAGAATCTAGAAGAGACCAGCACAATTAGAGGGTCAAGATTCACCAGAGGTGAGCTGCTCCAGGGCTGCTGCACTGGAAAGAACACAGCAGCATCTCATAGCCTGAGTCTGTTCCCAGAAGCCTGGGATAAACCAAGCTAAAGGTTACCTCAAGAAATGTACTAGCAATGACAAGGGAAAAAGACAATAGGGGAAGTGGTCCGTACTAGAAAAAGAAAAAAAGGAGCAACTAAGCATTTCTGGAGAGGAAGCACTGCAAGAAGGTGAGACGTCTGAGGAGACTGCAGACCAGGTAGTGGCAACACTGTAGTGGTTGGCTTCCTCACTGGGAGCCAACAGCCTGCAGGGGTGGAGTGCCCTCGCTTCTTGAAGTTCCATGCAGGATAGTCAGCATGATGGGTTGTGATGTCAGAAAGAAACAACTATGGAAGGGACAGTAGATAGGAGAAGCAAGTGCGGTAAAATTTAAAAGTGGGAACCTACGCCAGGGGAGTGGGATACTCCTTGTGTTGTTCTTGGAGTTTTTCAGTCTGTTTGAAATTCTCTTTA
>NW_008339764.1:31230-38318 GCF_000622305.1 Nannospalax galili
TACTGTGTGCTTCCAAAGTCTTGGATGTTGAAGGTCTAATATCCAAGCATTCAGAATGTGACTACAATTGGAGTTTATGTTTTCAAAGAGGTAATTAAGGTTAAAGGAGATCACTAGTGAGTCCTAATGTAACTGATGTCCATTTAAGAGATCAGGGTATAGTCACACATAGAGGGAGAAGACACCATGTGTAAATCAATGTGACAGGTCTTGGCAGTCAGAAACCTGCTGATACCTTCATATCTGACTTCCAGCCTCCAGAACGCTAAGAAAATTAATTTCTTTTGTTATCACCAGTCTTTGGTGTTTTATTACAAGAGTACACTAGCCAACCTCCATCCCATCAGACCTCTGGGTCCTAACCCAACTTGATTCCATGATATTCCAGACACACGAGGAATATACTGCATCAGAGTCTCTGGCTTTTCCTTCCAGCCTGAAGTCTCTTCTCCCAAAGTCAGCTCATACCAACTCAGACACAGCTCACTTGTCACATGCTGGAAGTGCTCCCCCATATGTTATTTAAATTAGTGCTGCACCCTCACAATGACCACCCGTCCTTATGTTCGTTTCATTGTTCTTTAAATCAGTGCTGCACCCTCACAATGACCACCCGTCCCTATGCTCATTTCATTGTTCTTGATAAATCTTCGTTCGTAACTGACTGATTCCCTCTAATAAAGGAGGACAAATTCAGTTGTTTACTTCTGAATCCCCCATACCAAGAATAGCTGGTACATACACGTGACCAGTATTAAATAAATGGAAACAAAATGTTCCTTTGTCACTTACCATTGCAAGAGCAAAATAACATCATGTGCGGTGCTGGAGTCTAAACCAGTCGTGGGCTCATCCAGGAACAAGATGCGATGGTCAGTGATCAGCTCCATTGCTATAGCAGTCCTTTTTCTGTCTTCTTTTGAAATAGGCTAACACATCAATCATTGTCATTATCAACAAGGACAACCAAAGTCAGTATCATTTGGTGAACCTGCCTGAGCGTGCCACAAAAGTTAATATTACTTTTAATAACATTATCCTGAACAGCAAAAAAAAATCTCATTAAGGTCTAGGGAGACAGCTCAAATTACAAAACTGCTGGCTATACAAGACTGATGACCTGGAACTCATATACAAAAGCTGGATGTAGGGCAGAGGCAGACAGATCTCTTTGAGTTCAAAGCCAGCGTGGTCTACAAAGTGAGTTCCAAGTTGGCTGGGGCTACAAGGAGACCCTGACTCAAAAAGACCAGAAAAAAAAAAACTCTTGGAAAGCAGTTGTCCTCTGGTATCCACATGTATGCCATGGACCACCTTTACAGACACCACACATACACACACACACACACACACACACACACACACACACACACACCACATCTTTATTAGAAAATTTCATTAAGTTATATTAAAATTATTGTAATCTATTACATGTCATGAATTTTAACAAGACAAATAAATGCCTCCATATGTTTTCCCTGAAAATCTATGTAAGAAATCTAGGGAAATAACTAATTAAACATCAGAGAAAAGCAAAGTACCTTTTTGGAAATACAAAATTAAGTAAATAAACAGGGCCAAACAAATAAAACTACAAAAGAATATGGTGGTATTTCATAGTTGTCCTCAAACAAAATAAATCTCACATAAAAACCTGCAGGGAATCAGCAGCTAGTCCTGCCCCAACCTCCTGTGCCTCTCAGAAAGGACTGTCAAAGGGAGGGGGTAAACTATGAGAAATGCATTTTGGGTAGCCCATTTGCACCCAAAGAACCAAATCTCTGTTCAGGAGACATCTACACATAATCCTGCCAGCCACTCAGTGTCAATTCTGTGAGGCAGGAATGTTTGGGGGACACAAGAAGTAAGAAACAATTCTGATATTTAAAATCTCCAGGCAGTGAACAAACCAAATTGTTGATAAGGTCTTATTAACAATAGAATAATAAATTACATTTGGGAAATGTGATTGAAATGGACACTGAGATGGCTGAAGATATGAAGGTATTATTTATTTTGATACTTAAGAATAAAATTGGTAAGGAAGTAAATGTTCGTATTTTCCATGGATTCATAAGTATTCAAGTGAAATATTATGCAATATTCTTTTAAAATATTACAGTAAGAAATGAGTCAGCTGTAAGTTCACCTATTGTGTCATTCGTCTTCCTGACCCACACACACCCCTAAAGATATGACTCTGTTCTGTGTTGCTCTTGCCCACTGTTCTATCTCTATCCTAACAGACTCTGAAAGTGAATATTGACAGAAGATAAGACAGAAGGGAGAGGGAAAGAAAGAGGATGTCCTAGTTTCTTGTCGAGTTGCTGTGATAAAAATATTCTGGCAAAAATCCATTCAGGGGAGAAAAGGGTTTACTTTAATTCACAGAGAACTCACAGAGAAGTCAAGGCAGGAGCCTGAAGCAACTAGTCACATCCACAGTCAAGGGCAGAGAGACAATGGCTGCTTGCCTGCCTGCCAGTGCTCACTTTCTCTGCTCTGGTCCAGTCCAGGACCCAAACCCACGGAATGGTGCTGCCATAGTCGGCTGGGTCTTCCCACATCGGTGAACTTAATCAAGACAATTCCACCTAGACATGGCACAGGCCTAAGTCATCCAGATAATTCCCCATTGATATTCTCTTCCAAGGTGATTCTAGATTCTCTTAAGTTGACAATTAAAACTATCACAAGAGGAGGAGAGAAAAAAAACACAAAAAGAAAAGTAACATGCACTATGCAAATCTAAATAAATACTAATGTGACCAAACAGAATCTTAGAAGTAAAATTATTGCAAAGTGAAACAGAGCAAGACTCAATTTCTTATCATGTATCAACTGAAGAAATGTGCTTCAAAAAAGGACCAGATCAAGATCCTCTGGAGGAAGAGAAGAGAAACACAAGAAACGTTAGTGCCAGATCCTCAAATGAGTCATGCCTTGAACACCGAGGGGAGAGGAGGGTCCCAAGAAAAGGCCATGTGAGCAAGGCTGCTCCCTGCTGCACTGCACTCCAGTCAGGAATGAACCATCCTAAGCCTACTCTTCCAGCTTAATTTCTACCTTTATCTCAGATGACTGGTCGCTTTTTTCATTATTACAGAAAGCACAACTTTGACCACACATGTTATAAGAAGCTTTTGACTGAGGGTCATAATATCCAACAAGGGAGGTCTTTTTCTTTCCTGGCTATTATTTTTTCAGGGTATTGTCTTTACATTTTTTCTTCAAAAATTACCTTGGAATTTTCCACTTTATCCAGACCCAACAGTTTAAGGACTTCATTAATTCTCCTTCTTCTTTCATCACTTGTTACAGTCATTGGTAGTCGAAGAGCTGCTGAGAACTCTACATTTTCTCTCACATTCACTGTGTCCACCACCATGTCAATCTTAAAGCAAATGGTATTTTCAATCAGACATTATCACTAAGACCATTATGTCACACACAGACAGCACAGACCCCTATAGAACTGTTTCTATCCCTAATTTCCCTCGCAAGTAGAACACAGGTATTTTGGTGAGTGCTACTGGACACTTCCAGGCTTCTTTGTGTGTTTCTATCCCTGATTTCCCTCCCAAGTAGAACACAGGTATTGTGGTGAGTGCTACCAGACACTTCCAGACTGCTTTTTGTAATTATTTGCAGAAGACCTCTTCTAAAGAATGGAGAAAACTGCAGGGTGAGTAGAGGACAACTGTGCATGCCATAACAGCAGGATGAATACTTCTGTGCCAGGAGGGCCTATTTCAAAGCTTCTGCATCTTCCTATTGGATAGCACCACCCCTCAGTCGAATGTGAGACTATAAAAAGTTGGAATAAAGTTGAATCTATAAATCTGCTGTTTAATAACTGGAAGCATAAGCATACTAATCTATAGGCCAAGGTACATGTCCATACAGAAGCAGGGGAAATCCAAATTACAAACCCACCAATACATACTTGTGGCACATAACCAGAATTACATCTGAAATTGGCAGGTTGAGGTGCTCCATTTATCAAAATTTCTCCTGATAATCCACGTGGATCTTTCCTCGCTGCTAAGACATCTAACAGCCTATAAAAGAGCATCTACATTTTATTTCTTCCCTTCAACACAAGCCATTATCTCTCAGATACTCAGATCCAAATTCTGTACATGACAGAAAATTAAGTAGATAACAAATCAATAATTTAACTAAAATGACACACCACACACACACACAAACACACACACACACACACAAAGTGTGTGCGTGCCTTTCTTTTCATAATGTGCTATAAGAAAGACCCAAATTACAAGGAGAAGACATGATCCAAATATACTCCTGTTATCTAAGCTTAGTAGACTCAGGTTCGGTGCTACTTAATCATGAGGATGAAGGTTGGGGATGCTTTCTTGTCCTCACTTAGACAACTTCTTCTTCTTCTCCCTAATTTCAATATTATCATCTTCTTTTCCCTCCATTAAATAATAATATGACCCAACACTCTATACCAATTACCTTATCACATCCTATCAGTAAAGCTGACCTAGTAAAACTCCCTGGTCCTTGGGAGAAAACTAAAATGTATCCCAACTGCATGTTATCCACAGTCCAGACTAGACACCCACACTCACCTGCTTAAGCAACATCTTAACAAGTGATATTTAAGTAATTTTTTAAACACACAAACTGGAAACTAAAATTTAACATATATTTTCTGTCATACTCACAAAGACCTGCTTCCATCTTGAGGGTCCATAATGGCATTGAGACCAGGGTTCATGATCCCACTGTAAACACAAAAACATCCTGATTGATTTACTATTCTACTTGTAAAAAGATATTAACTCAGGGACCATACTGAATATGCTCATTGGAGGCTGATTAAATTTCAGCTACCTAACTGGACATAAAGCCTGCTCAATGGGAGGGAACTCATGTGTGGCACTGTCAACATAGCCCAATACACATGGCTAGAGAAGCCATAGATCTGAGAGAAAACCCTAAGACTGTCACATCCCTAGACAAATATAATTTCTTACCGTTTGCTAAATATGGATCCTTATATTTACAGACAAGTATGCCAGTCACCACTCATTAAAGAAGCTTCTTTTGCAACAGACAGAGAATATTACAGAGTTTCATAACTGGTCACACACAGAGAATAAGTGTCTGTTATATACCCAACACTAAGAGACACATCTACAATGGGATCGCTACACCTAAGGCCACTGAACATAATGGAACAATGGGTAGAGAGAAAACCAATGCATCTCTCAGTTCTTATCAGTGATGCTTTCTCAGGCAACAGAGGGCAATGAACACAAAGAGCCACAACTGACCAAAGTGTAGAGAATAAGAGACTGTAGAGTGTGGGACCCTAGACAGGACTCCTATATGAAACCTCACCCGCCCAGCACTCAGGGATCATTATGGAAGAGAGTAGGAAGATTGTAAGAGCCCGGGAAGGAGGTGCATGACCATATGGAAATAGTCTTACAGGCTTCTAGAATCTTGTTCATATGAACCTACAGCAATGGTGTCAGCATGCACAAAACCCATGAGAATTCAACAGACAAAAACCCAGCATAGAACTTAGGAAATGGACAGCAGACCCCAACTTTAGCCAAAAACCTATTGGCAACTGATTACTGCTGGGTGAGGTAGAGTTGATCTTCTTTATATATCTTCTATATAGAGTGACTAAAGTCCAGTGGAAGAACTTGCATTGAAGGACACCTGGGTACTCTCACTTGACTGGATACACCTTAATATATGACAGAATGCATGCAATTGGGGGGAGCTGTAGGGGGATGCCAATTGGGGAGGGAGTATAAAGATGATTGAGATGTTTGTATCAAATGTGCAAAATTCAATATAAAAATAGACACTGAAAAAAGTTTGGACAGAAAATAAGCACAAACTCAAAGGAAAATAAGAGATGATGGCTAAACTGTAGTGTGCAGGATGCCAATGCTCACGGAACCCATCAGAAAAGCACCTCAGATCTCACAAAATCCCCTTCATTTATGTTTAAACTCCTTGTCTTTTAGGGAAAATGATGCATGTAAGGTTCAATATTCCTTGAAGGAGCAGATTCTCATGAGGACATTATGCATGTGGCTATTACCTCAGTGTGGTGTATATAACAGCTCCTCACCAACATTTGTTGATCAGTATCTTCATAGCACCTTGCTTCCTACCTGCTCAGCATCTACACAATAAATCACTGATCGTTGTATACCAGTAGTAGTGTTCTTATTTCTAAAATCCAATCAAATCCAAAAATCTATACATCTGTATTAGTTATTTTTCTGTTGCTGTGATAAAATGCTTTGACCAAAAACAACTTATAAAAGAATTTATTTTGGATGAAGGTTTTGGGGAGATGGAATCCATAATTTCAGGAAGACATGGCAGCAAGTGGCAAGCATGGGGCCAGAGCAGGAAGCTGAAACATCACATCTCCAACCAAACACAGAAAGCAGAGAGACTGAACTGCAAGTAGATGAGTCAATAATCCCCAGAGTCCACATCCAGTTATGTACTTTGTCCAGCAAAGCTGAACCTCCCATGGCCTTCTCAAACAGCACCACTAAATGGGACCAAGTGTTCAACAACCTAGGCCTGTAGGGAACATTTCTCATTCACACCACCACCTTTTACTTCCTGGCCCCATTGACTGATGACCATCTCATGATGAAAAATGCATTAATTTAACTTTAAAAGTCTTTGTCTCAACACTGTTTAAAAGTGCAAAGTATCTTTTGAGACTCAAAGGAATCTCTTAATTGTGAGCCCTGTACAATCAAAAAACAAATTACATACTAACAGCATGGTCAGGGCTTTCATAACAATCTACTCTGTGTATCAATTTCTATGTTAGTTACTTTTCTGCTGCTCTGTTAAAATATCATGAATAAAAGCAGCACGTAATAAAAAGTTTATTTTTGGCTTACAGTTCCAGAGAGGGAGTCCACAGTGGCTGGGAAGCACAGCAGCAGGCAGCAGGCATGGCGGTGTGGCAGGAAGCTGAGCTGCCACATCTCCAACCTCACACAGAGAACTGAGAGAGTGAAGGAGAAGCAGGGCAATGCTATAAACCCTCAAAGTCTACC
>NW_008339764.1:38516-53797 GCF_000622305.1 Nannospalax galili
GTATAAACTCAATGAATAGAACAAAACACTCCAGAGGATAGGGAAGCATCATAGGCTTAATACTCAAAACACACCTTAATCAAAATAAAAAGCAAAAAGCACACCCACAAGACAGATGATCTCCTTTCTTGATAATTAGAAAAGAAAATTCTCCCTTTAAAATTGAAAAACATTCCTCCAGTAGGGACATTCTTTATAGAGGTACAGGCACAGCAAAAATACAAGTTATGGTTCAGACACTGAATGGATGATCAGAGTAGTGAATGTTCAGACTAAAATGGCACATTTTGAAAAAAAAAAAAAAAAAACCAGCTACATTCCATTTGTTATTTCAGATTGAAACAATGTGGCAATCATGTTTACTAAATTTGCCCTGCCAGTCTCTTAGGAGGAACATGATGAAGTTCTGGGTAGAGGAGCACAAGAACAGAGGCTCTGGCTGAAGGTCAGACGAAGAGCAGGCCAGCCCCACATTCCTGACATCCACAGAATTCTGAGGCTCAACTGCTACTCAGGCTTCTCTCTCAGAGCTTCACTTGCAGTTGGCTCATTGGCTCCGGACAAGGAATACAGCCCCGCTGCACACTGCCCGGCCTCTAAGGCTTTTCTCAAAACCTTGGTATAAACCCATGACCCCACAACTCTTCCATTCTTCACACCTGCAGAACGGGCACCCCACGGATGAGATCAAGTTCTACCTCCAGTTCCGGAAGTTGCTGGGTCCTCTTGGACTATGGCTGCAGCTGTCCCTAAACCTGTATGACTGAACCTGGATTACAGGAAAAATGTGGAAGAGTTTGAAGATACAGGTACCTGATCCCTAGAGTACTGCAAGCAGAGCTTAATGGGCTGCTCTGTTGAGAGTCCAGAAGCCAAGAATGCCAACAGAAAGGCGGACAGTAAAGACGACTGATAGGTTTCAAAGAGTACAAAGATTCTATTGGAAATTGGACATGAGGTCATTGCATATAATAATCTTGCAATCTATCTGGCTTTGTTCTATTTATTTCCTAAAAATTGTAAGTAAGGCTGAATTCAAAAGTAATGGACATGTTGCCAGGTGTGGTGGCACACGCCTTTAATCCCAGCACTTGGGAGGCAGAGGCAGGCAGATGTCTATGAGTTCAAGGCCAGCGAGATCTACATAATAAGTTCCAGGACAGCTGGGGCTACAGGGAGACCCTGTCTCAAAAAAGACCAAAAAAAAAAAAAGTAATGGAAAAAATGACTTAGCGGAAGAAATTTCAACCAGTGCTGCACTTAACATGTGGCATGGTTACTGCTAGATGTTTTATAAGATTAATTTTAAGAATCAGCAAAAAAAAGTACAAAAAAAATTAAAAAATGTAAAAAAGAATTTGACCAATGTGGAGTTTTTCAAGAAAAGGACCATGAATGTGCTTATAGTTGGGGATAAGATGGTTGTATAATGAAAGATTTTTATACAGTTAAGGAGAGATTATACACTTTGCCCTGAGACCATAGGAAGGATGTCTTGAGTGTGTGATCTCATCCATGGAAAGCTCTAAAGTGTAACGTTGTGAAATACTCTCCAAAGGCTCATGTGCTTGAATACTTGGTCCCCAAATGTTTATTTATTAGTATAAATGTTATAACACAGCCCTGCTTCATGTCCTGTCTCTGTCTCCTGCTGCCACACTTACCATATTCCAGATCCTAGTCAGAGACCCCTTTCTCAAAAAGCAAACAAGGCAGGGCTTGGGAGATGATTCCCAAGGGTGAGGAACTAAATTCAATCCCCAGAGCCCACATAAAGTTGGACACCATAGTGGATGTATGTAATCCCAGTGCTCATAGGGAGAGATGGGAGGCTAAGACAGGAGAATCCCCAGAAATTTGGGGGCAGATAGTCTGGAATATACAGCAGTGAGAAATAAGAGACTCTGTTTCAAGCAAAGTAAAACATGAGACCAATGGCCACGGTTTTCCTATTACCTCCACATGTGTACCATGGCATGTGCACATCCACACTCACACACACACACATAAACATACACACAAAGATAAGAAATCAATGTGGACGGCTCCTGGGCAACAACATCCCAGGTTGACCTCTAGCCTACACACACATGCACACATGCATCTGCACACACACACACACACACACACACACACATGCACTTGTACACACACAGACACACAAAAGCAGCTTATTGATAACAGAGAAATTCTGTCTTCAGTTCAGGTCAATAAAGTGGCTTCTTTAGATCATGTACATACTTGGCATTTGACAGAATTTCTCTCTCAAATGTTTTTCGTCGAAGTGGAAAGCCAGTTTGCCATTTTTCTCGATAGCTGAGGTTACGAAAACTTAACACAGCCCCTTCAGTACATGTCTTCAAGTCACTGGTGCTCGTTCCAGAAGGGACACTGGTGCTTCTTTGTGTCATTGGAACTATGACATGGTCATTATTGGATGACATCTGGAGAGGTTCTGCCTTTCTGTGGAGGAAAAAGCCATAGCAGATTGATGGTCCAGAGAAATGAGATTATAAACACAGATTGACAGCACACTTAAGGATTATTTTAAAATGTGTTGTAACAGATTCCTTTCTAACGAACAGTACACATTGCTGTCATAAGAACTCCAAATGAGAAGTTGGCATAATGGAATACATTGACTCCAACTGGATGTCATTTTCCTAAGAAACAAATGGGCATAAATTAGTAGAGCATAATAATCATTCAAAACACATTAAGCAAGAAAACAGCTGACAGGGCAGATACGTCTTACTTGAGAACATATTAGGACATAACTTAGGTTGACAAGCAGACTTCATTAGCACCAATACCACCACATCTCCTGTTTTTAAAATTTTGGAGTATATGGGCTAGAGAGATGGCTCAGCGGTTAAGAGCACTGACTGCTCTTGCAGAGGACCTGGGTTTGATTCCAAGAACCTACATGGTGTCTAACAACCATCCGTAACTCTAGTTCCAGGGGATTTGTAGCTTTCTTCTGATCTCAGCAGGCATTGCAGGACATGGATGCATTTACACACATGCAAGCAAAACATGCACATAAAATAAAAAGTGATAAATAAAACATTTTTTAAAATAAAATCAAATTTTGGAATATAATATAATAAATAGGCCTTAGACAAGCAGTCAGGGGCAGGTGAATTGTTTCATAATTTATAGTTCTAGACTGTACCTCTCTGTCAGTCATCTTCAACCAGCTATGAAGATAAGCTACAAAACTGCTTTAATGGGTATTTTTTAATTCTAGTAAAATTTAGTTTTAAATATGAAAATGATAAAGGAAATCAAATAAATCATTAATCAGTTTAAAACTTTCAGGGGAAAAAACAATATAAACTTTATAAAAGAAATTTAAAATGTTACAAAATAGCACTTTAAATGTTATTTTCAGACTTGAAATGTAGTTTTATAAGTTCCACCATTGAGATTAATACCATTGTCATTGCCCCAAAGAAACTCTTCTCCCTGGTATTTCACGGTGCAGGTGACCACAGATAAAATTATGTACTATGTATTTTGAAAAGCTAGAAGAAGGGACTTTGAATGCTTTTACCACAAAGAAATGATAAATGTTTAGGGAAATAGATATGTTTAACCTGATTTATACCATGCAATGTATATGTGCATTGAAACATATGCTAATACTACCTCATTAATATGTATGAGTTGTATTTTCATACACATTCCACTTTCAGTGAATAACTAATCTAAGTTTAAAATTTAATGTTTACTAAAGAAGAAACAGAAAGAAAAACACCCCTAACATGAACTCATAAAAACCACTGATCTGTTTTATGTACCTTTCATTTTCAACTTATTCTGAATGTTGTTTTAAAAAGATACAAATCAAGGTTGGAGAGATGGCTTAGAGGATACGAACACTTGCTGTTCTTCCAGAGGACACAAGTTTGATTCCCACCATGCACATGGTGGATAACAACAGTCTATAACTCCAGTTCTAAGGGATCTGACACTGTCTTCTGGCCTCTGGGGGGGGGGGCATTGCATGTATGTGATGCACTTATATACATGCAGGCAAGCATTCACACACATAAAATAAAATAAGGAAGAAAATATTTTTTAAAGATACAAATAAAATAAAACTCCACATGATCATTCTATTTCTATTTCCATAATATTTCCAAGGATTTTTGTCAAAATGATGGTAAGCTATCAGAAAACCAAAAATTTGGGAAAATGATCAAATTAAATCTAAAAAATATTAAGATCAACTATAATTTACGTGTGCACTGTATCTCAAATTTCTTTCTTTCTTTTTCTTTTTTGGTTTGTTTATTTTTTGAGATAAGATCTCATACAGCCCAGACTGGCCTCCCACTCCCAATGTAGCTTAGGCTGACCTTGAACTCCTGATTTTCTTTCCTCATTCTTCCAAGTGTTGTACTAACATTACAGGTGTGTGCCATCATTGCTTTACAGGATCTCACTATGTAGCCCAATTAGGCCTTGAACCCGAGGTAAACTTCAACTTCCTCAGAACTGGGATTGTAAGTGTGCATCGCCACAGTCAGCCCAGATTTTCGTGATCTAATCTGCAACTTGGTCATTAGTTCTCCAGAGGATACTGAGGTGTTCCATTCATAAGTCTGACTCATAGAACAATGGGGGATAAATTCCTTCTGTATTTTCAATTTGCTAGCCATGTAACCTATAGGAATAGTTTAGCTTCTGCAAGTTCATTTCTCACCTGCAAAACCAATTCAGTATTGTGATGGTTAGTGTTAATTTCCACTTGAGAAAATCTGAAATCCCCAAGTGAAGAGGCCTCCAGGCATGTCTGTGAGAGATATTTGGCCTCTGAGGGGTTATGTTGATTAGGTCAATTGACTTAGGAAGAATCATCTTTTTAAAGAATATTTTATTATTTATTTATTATTTTTAATTTATGCATATGAGTGTATTGTCTGCATGTATGCAAATGTACCCCTGTCCTGCAATGCCCACGGATGTCAGAAAAGGGCATCAGATTCCCCAGAACTGGAGTTATGGACAGTTGTTAGCTGCCATGTGGGTGTTCAGAACCAAACCCAGGTCCTCTGCAGGAGCAGCCAGTGCTCTGAACTCCTGAAACATCTCTCCAACCCCAGGAAAAACCATCTTAAAAGTGGGTGGCATAACTCCCTGGGATGGGGTCCTGTGCTGTATAAGAAGAATAATGTAAACTCTGTATGAGTGTTTTGCCTGCATGTATGTAAGTACACCCATGGCATGAGATGCCTGTGGAGGCCAGAAGAGGGAATTGGATTTTCTGGAATTGGAGTTATAGAGGGTTTTTAGCTGCCATGTGTGTGCTGAGAACTTCTGCAACAACAGCCAGTGCTCTTAACTGCTGAACCATTTCTCTAGTCACCTACCTATGATTTAAAGGACCACACTGACTTTGGTCTGGTATAGAAACAGGGCAGGAAGGTAACTGAGAGTACCATAACAATTAGAAAGCCAAGAGAGGGCACTGTCCTGAACCCTTCCTTCACAGTCTTTCAAAGTTCCTGCAAACTTCACTTACCTATGTGTACTTTCATATAACACCAGAAAAAAACTATAAGAACAGAAATAGCAGCAGGTTTCTGATACGCACCTGGGGACCCAGGAACACACTCACCCCACATTGTTCCCTGGAAGTCAAAAGAGACTCAGATGCTGTTTTTGCTATTATAAAAGTACTGAAAGTTCACTTGGATGTACAGATGTCTGTTGGCTTAACCAAGAGCAGGATAAAAAGTGTGTGGCCTCTGGAATAAGATTTTAGATTAGAAGTTTCCCTCTAGGAAAAAAACTTTCTTTTCAAGAATACCAGGAATCAATTTTTTGTAAGTAACAAGAATGACAAAAATCGTGGATAAAGGGAAAAAAATAATGCAGAAAAACACAGAAAACAGCTTGTAACTCCAACTTTCCTGAATAGGGAACCTCAAGCAGCAACCACAGGTAAAACAGGCAGCCTAGTGACCACAGGCAGTCATAGCCACAGAAAACACCCATAGTTCTCATAAGCCTTAACTCTAGCATGGAGATTTGGTGGTACAGTGTCTCTTCCTGCATGGTAGACTAGCACTGGAAATTAATTCTCTGAATCCCTCACTTCTATAAGCATGCTGCTGTAAAAAAACACAGATGGGTAGATTTATGTTTTTCCACTGTTAGAGAAAAATCAATTCACAAACTATAATAATTTTGTTGGCTCACTAACAGGATGATGCCCTTGTGGTAGGCCTCATGGGCAGCGAAGTTCAAGGTGAGCTGGAGATGTGAAGGTGTCAGTTCCAGATCAATGATGTCCTGGACTAGGTGGTTCACAAAGATATAGGGCTCCATAAACTGGTACCAGCAGCCAGCTTTGTGTCTTAGGTGCACTTGGGCACTCAAGAGGTTCTTCAAGGAAAACAGCTCCATGACAATGAAAAGTCAGGATGCTGCAGTGGCACGTCCAGACAGTGCTCTGGAGATTGTGGTCGTCCTGGGTTCACTAGTCATTCTCGGGTCAGCTGTGCATAGGGGCCAGGGTGCCTGTCAGCATCCTGGCCCTGAGCAGGCCAGGAATGTGGCCGCCTTCTGCAGGAAGCCAGGCCAGTGCCAAGTAGCACCACCAGTGTGGGTGCCAGGTAGGCTCCAGCTTTTGTTTTTTAATATATTTTTAAATGTTATTTGTGTGTGTGTGTGTGTGAATGTTTTGCCTGCATGTATGTAAGTGCATCGTGTGTGAAACGTCCATGGAAGTCAGAAGACAGCTTTAGATCCCCTAGAAATGGAGTTACAGATGGTTGTTAGCTGCCATGTGGGTGCTGGGAATCCAACCCTCATCCTCTGCAAGAGCAGCTAGTGCTCTTTACTGTTGAGCCAGCTCCCCAGCTACCTGATTGATAAAATTTTAAAACACAGCAGAAAGCATTATCAGTTGACTATATTAACTGGAAGTTAAAATATCAGGGTTTCAAGACAGGTTAATGAATTATTACAGAGAGTAAAAAAGAAAGAATAAATTATGGTGGTCCCATCTTTCGTGACCTCCAAGATATGGCTGGGGGAATAAACATAAATTTTTAGATTAGAAGAGGGTGCTGAAATGCAGACTAAAAGCACAGAAAATCTATTAGGTGAAATAATAAGAAATGTTTCATAATCTATGAAAAATAAGGACATCTAAGTACAATAAGACTTTAGAACCCCACATAGATATGACAAGAAAACATCCTTTCACCTCATATTCCTGTTAAAATGCTGAGAGTACAAAATAAGAAAAAAATGCTGAATATTACTAGAAAGAAAGGCCAACTTGGGGTTGGAGAGATGGCTCAGTGTTTAAGAGCACAGGCTGTTACTGCAGAGAATCCAGGTTTGCTTCTCAGAACACACATGATGACTACCAACTGTCTGCAGCTCCAATTCCAGGTGAATTTGACACCTTCTTTTGACATCCTAGGGTATTGCATGACACAGGTGCACTTACATACATGCAAGCTATACACTCATACACATAAAATAATAAATAAAAAACTTGAAAAGTGCCAAGTTACTTACAAAGGCAAACCAATAAGAATAACAGTAGATTTCTTAGCAGAAGCACCAATGGCCAGAACATGGAATGATGCATTCCAAGCACTGAAAGAAAATAACTGCTGGCCAATATGACTGCATGCAAAACTGGCCTTTAAAACTGAAGGAGAAAGACCTTCACAATCAGCATAATCACAATCATAGTTTATGAGCACTAAGCCAGCACTAAAGAAGGAATTCCAAGCACAGAGGAAGAATAAAGAAGCCTGTGATCACAGGAGCACAGGAGAAAATAAACCTAACCAGAGGAACAGATGATTGAAAAGTAGCAAAGACTCAAACACTATTAACTCAGTGAGTCGGCAAACTTCTAAGATGAGGGAGAGAGAGAAAAAAAATACAAAGCGATTGAAACCAAAACCAAAAGAGGAAAAAGGAAACCTCACCAAATTAGAGGATTCAGTTTAGTAAACACTTCTTGATACTAACCCTAAATATAAATAGTCTCAGTTGTGAAGTAAAAGATGCACCTTGGCAGGTTGAATTTAAAAGCAAATAAAATAATAATAATAACAATAATAATAATAATAATAATAATAATAATAATAAATCAAGTTAAATGCTTCCTACTCCAAAAGGAAAGAACCAGGGCACAATCAGATCAAAGCAAAACTCGAATGAGCTGTGCAAATAGCTCAGTGTCTGAACAGATGGACAAGTAGTGGGATACGGCTGTGGTGCTGACAACACAGTGGACAGTAGCAGGGATAACAGAGTATAAGGGCTCTAGTGTGGGGAGGGAGGCTATGGGAGGGTGCCATCTGGGAAGTGGGTGTACAGTTGAATGAGATTGTTTGGGATGTTCTGTGTGATACACACACTCACACACACACACACAATCAACAAATTTAAAAAATATATATTTGAGGAGGAAACATGGAAATTTACATCATGTTAATTAGTGGAGGTGATAAACGTTACCACTGAAATCTACCCGATGACTTTATAGACATACACAGGCACCAAGGATCCAAGCCCAACCAATTATGCCTAGTAATAATCAGATAAATACAGATTAGAGACGCATGCACCGACATCACAGCGTTAATAGCAAAAACAATGAGTCTTTCTTGTAAGAAACAGGATATTTTAAAATGAAATGGAAATCTTTTTAAAAGGTTAAAAACTCATTTAATTTTATGTCTTACAGGGCTTATACTGAGTTCAATATTGTATAACTGTATTAATTCAATAGCAAACCTAAAAATTTTATAGCCCTTTTTGAAAGAGCTGTATCTTTGCTCTGGAAACTGTTTTTGAGCATATTAAAGCTGTAATTATATGCTTCTTCTAAAAAAAATATTAAAAAAGAAATCAATTAATAAGTGAGTTTGGTGAATTTCTATGCCGTCAACATGCTATAATCAATTGTATTTCTATACAGAAGCAATAACAAGTAAAAATGAAATAAAAAAGACAAAGTAAAAGGATGGAAAACCGTACTTCTGGCAAACACTCCAAAGCAAGCAGGCGTAGCCATCCGTGTATATGACAAGGCAGATGCCAAGCCAAAGCTAGAAACAATAAAAACCACTATATATTAATAACTGGAACAATCCACCTTAAAGATAAAGTGACTGTAAATATGTATGCAACAAACCCTATCTATCCAAATTTCATAAAGTAAACACATAAGGGGACATTCACAATAAATACAGAACTATATTCTGCACGCGTGTGTTTTAAAGCATCTCAATGTAACAGATTGTATAGGAACATTCTACATTCTACATTCTAACAGTTCTACCATTACAGGAGAAAATAAACTCAGGAAGTACTATAGCTATGCACGTTCTCGGATAAGTTTACAAGCTAGTTATTTTCGTCTTTAACTTTTCTGTATTGTTCAAACCTTTTAAGCATTATTTAAGTATTGAAATAACGGTGGTTAAATTTAAGTTAATTAAGGTAACTATTCACAGAAAAATTACAAAAGGGAGCTGAGTCTCTAGCAAACTACTCAAAATTGGGAGCAAAGCTCACATCATGGGATGAAGAAAAGTGATGGGATTAGAGGGAGCGCCACCACGCCAGATCCACGTTTCATCCACCTGTATCAACTGCACTTACCTTCACATTCGGACAAGACTGTACCAACCCGCCCCAACACCAGACCCTCCACCTGCTGCATCACACCATTTTCTGAAAAGTAAGTGAACTGTCAGTCTGCACTGCACACTCACCTTCAAATGGAGCTGCGAGGTCCAGCGAGGAACCTTCTGATGGGGGATGGCCTCTGCCCGCCCACGGGCGCTCCGCGCTGTGGCACTCTCACCCGCTGCAGGTGAGGACCGCTACCGGGGATGGGTGGCCGCATTCACAGGGGCTCAGGCTGCGGAGCCTCGCGCCCCGGGCTCTGTGGGGACGTCCGCGGGTGGTGCAGACCCTGCGGGCTCTCCCTGGCCCAGACCTTCCTGGAGTCCTCTCCGCGCTGCACAGTGAAGCCTCTTCCCTGGCTGGATGGCTGAGGCGGGAGGGCGCCGGGTGGTGAGTGAGGCGCTGAAGTCTGCCCAAAACGAAAGCAAACTGTTTTGTGTGTTTTTAAGAGATAGGGAAAATAAGCAGAAGGCAAATACATGCTGCACACAGATAGGGGACAAGCACTTCGTGTTTTTCCGGAGAGGGAAGCCAGAAGCTACAGTTTGTTAAGAGCCTCGGTGGTTAATATAATTTAATTCATATTCAATTCTATTATTATTATTATTACTTTGTATTGAATTTTTGCGAATTTCATACAAAATATTTTGATCATATTTAGACCCCCCCATCTGCACCCGATCATATACTCTATCATATACAATTTTCTTTTTGCAACTGAGCTAAGAGATAATCCAGTGTTGCACGTTTGTCAAACCGAGGCAGAAGGATTTTGACTGTCTAGGCACACAGTCAGTAAAATGCTTGCTTTACAAGCATGAGGACCTGAGTTCAGATTTCGAGAAACCCAAGTGAAAAGCCTTGCTCTGGGGAGGGAGGGGCCAGAGGAATCCTGGGACTTCCTGGCCAGCCATTCTAGCAAATTCAGTGAGAGAGGGGTCAAAAATTAGCAGAGTGTGAGTGATGGTAACACCTGTGTCAACCTCCACAAGTATGTACATGCATATGCACATGAGCAAACACACACCCAAAAAGAAAGTACAGACAATCTAACAGCAGCTTGACATGAATTTACAGTGAGAGCATACTTGTATTTGTGCAAGTTGGTTTGCTTTTTTAAAAAAAAAAAACAGAGTACTTCAGAAATGCCGGGGCGGGGGTGGGGGCGGGGGTACACACATGTCTCAGGAAGCTACCTGACAAGAGGTTTGCAAGTTTGAGACTGGCCTATGTTACATAGGGAGTCCTTGTTCAAATTGGGCTATGAAATGAGACCCTGTGTTTCCCCCAATTACCGGCCAAATAAAGAAGGCGGGAGGAGTGGAGGACAGAGGTGGAGGGGGAGACGGGGAGAAGGGGGAGGAGAGACAGAACAGAAAGTAGAAATCCCTCAGAAGCTTCCCTCAAGCTCTAGCCTAGTCATTCTCCTTCCCAAGGTTACCACTGCTCTGACTTCTATATATTACTTTTTATCTACCTTTATTTATTCATTTTTGTGTAGTGGTGCTGATGATTTAACCCAGGGCTTCATGCATGCCTACAGTATACCACCAAGTTACATCCCCAAACTGTGAGGATTTTTAAAATGTGTGTGAACTCTCTGGTCGAATCTCTCTCTCTTGAATCTCTTAGAAGGCTCTCAACAAGATCACCTGGCCTTGCCCACAACCTGAGTGGCATTTAGATACCTTCCTTACCCTTAAATGGCATCTTTCTGTCTCTTTAACATCTCAAACTTGTCTTTCTTTCACACATCACTCTTGTCCTTGTTTAAACACCCAGTTTTCTTTCCTGAAATATTCTTTTTTTTTTTCCATTCATGGGATCATTAGTAATTTATAATACTAAAAACAGATGTAGGCCCTGCTCTTAACTGTGGTGAATGATATGAAAGAGGGTAACTAAGGAAGATTGAGTCCCTATAGACAAGGCCACTCTGACCCCAGAGGCAAAAGTATAAATCAGCCAAATAAAGAGAGAATTGCAAGGATGAAAGTTCTGAAGCAAACAGAAACAAAAACCCACTCAGAACATTCCAGAAATTGATGGAAAGGTGATCAGGGGCCAGATACTCTAGGTTTGCTGGGCTTTGATAAGGTGCTTTGCAATGGGACGCTTGGGCTACTTAAGATTCATTTTAATTTAAGATGACTTTGAATGCCATGTAGACCACACAAAAATGGGGACCACTCACTATGTCTGGGAGGCTAGGATCCCTAGGCACTGCCTCCAGGCACTGTTTCTGAATTTTGATTAATGCATGTCACTCTTCCTTGCATTGGGCATACTGTGATCACTTCATTTTCAAGATACATTTTAAAATATATTTCATTTATTATTTTTATTTTATGTGTATGAATGTATTGCCTGCTTATATGTAAGTACGCCCATGTTGGGCAATGCCCACAGATGTCAGAAGAGGGTGTCAGATCCCTTGGAACTGGAATTATGGATGGATTTAGGCACCATGTGGGTGCTGGGAATGGAACCTGGGTCTCCTACAAGAGCAGCCAGTGCTCTTACCCACTGAGCCATCTCTTCAGCTCCCAAGATGTGATTTAAAACTTATAGATTAGCATGTCTTCATATGGTCTTTGCTAACTTCTTCAGAACTGCCAGTCCTGGTACTTCAACCTCAATAGTTACGATTCTTAAAAAGACCTCTGGTTCCTCAGTTCACTTCCTACAGACCTAATTGCCTTCTGCTAAAGAAAATATTTAACAGTAATTTTAAGGCACAGTAAGGTAGCGTTTAGTCAAGACCACTGTCATAACTGTAGGGACCGCTGCAACTGAGTCTTGCAATGAAGAGAGAAATTTGTCTCAGCTCTGAATACAGCTTGGGCTTATAGAATTGATATCCCAAGACAGGGTGGGCATCAGGGGATGGAAAGTTACTAATGAGAACTATCAAGTATAAGGGAAATTCTGGGTAAGCCAACCTGACAAGATTCTTGGTGTAGACCCAGAGTGGTCAGAAATCACTGGAGGGGTAAATATTATCAAGGTACGTTATACATAAGTATGAACACATTATTAAATCCATTATTTTGAGCAGTTAATACTCATAAAAGAAAGAGGGCCAGCAAAATGACTCAGAAAGTAAACATGTTTGCTCCAAGCCTGAGGACCTGTGTACGGTCCCCAGGACCCACATGGTAGAAGACAAAAACATGCTCCTGCCAGTTTGCAAGTTATCCTCTGACTTACATCATAACATCATAGCACATGCATCATAGATAGATAGATAGATGATAGATAGATAGATAGATAGATAGATAGATAGATGATAGATAGATAGATAGATAGATAGATAGATAGATAGATAGATGAAGGGGAGGGAGGGAGGGAGAAAGGAAGGGAGAGAAAAGATAGAGAGGGGAAACTTAAAAGGAAGGGGGACAAAAAAGAAGTCGTCTGGGGGATGTCAAATGATCAGAAACACATCCAGAAACAATCATTTATCAAGGATGGGATTCTTGCTAAATTGGTTCAGTAAATTCTTTGTTAAGCTGGATTTTACAAGGAAGATTACACATGGGTTAGAAGATTTAGGAGCCTAACTACAGATTAAAAGAGACTCTTTCTCATTCTCACTCTTCTAGATCAGCTCAGGAGCCAGATCCAGGGCTTAGCCCTGCTGCTCAACTGAAATAGCCCCTTCTTAACTGTGCTGCTACTCTGGGCCCACTCACTCACAGGTTCTCACACTATTACAAAGTTCAGACTAGTTCATGCATCTGTCACCCTCACAGGGAGAGAGGAAGATGCTGTGCTGGTGTGTAGAGCTTCTCAGGTCTTGACACCATTGCCATCTCTTGCTCACTGGTGTTCCTTAGTCATTCGCATACCTTTTCCTGACAGTTGATGACAACTAAATGAACTGAAGTCTAATTCTTTAAGTTATATGTAGCCTATGCATTTTTTCTATTTTATTTATTATTTTTATTTTATGTGTATGAATGTATTGTCTGCATGTATATCAGTGTACCCATGTCATGCAATGTCGCAGAGATCAGAAGAGGGCTTCAGATTCCCCTGGAACTGGAGTTAAAGATAGTTCGTAGCCACCATGTGGGTGCTGGGAATCAAACCCGGGTGCTTGCAAGAGCAGTCAGTGCTCTTAACTGCTGAGCCATCTCTCCAGATATATAGATATAGATATAGATATAGATATAGATATAGATATATCCATGATTTAATCTCTACTGAGTCCCTGTGGAATATAGCACAATACAAAACTAACAGAGCAATTAGGTGTCTGTGCAAAGTGACAGCTTGTCCCTTGAGACAAGGTCTGGAATCTGGGACCAAAGCATCTTGGTTCTAATGTCTTTGCACTTAATGTAGTTGTGTTTTTATGGCAATATCATTTATTATTCCCATGGAAAAAAGAACTTTTTAAGCTAAATTGCTAAGTAGCCTGGCTATGAGTGTTTGCCTTGTATCCTTGATGCTTAAATTTTATAATTTATAGCTTGAAAGTGTTGGCTGGTTAGTGGGTTTTGTTTTTCTTTAAGGTGAGTTATTTGCTCTGTGTTTTGGCTTATGTTGCATGAATTTTTTCTGGAGAGGCATGAACAAATGTTTGCTCATCCCAGAGTGAGTACCAAGGATGGACCTAAGAAACAGTTCCACCCAAGTCTAGCTGGATGAACCAATGCATCTAATTGGGATTACTTACAGGAGCGTGAGCGAGAGTTGTGCATTGGAGCGTGGGCAGCCACAGCACCAAAGAAGGGTACCTCCCCCAGCAACTGCCAGCAACTATGTATCCACTGTGTCGCTCAAAGGCCCTCATATGCTGCCTCTGTGCTTCTTTGTTCCCACAAGGGAGGGCTGTCTTGTATGGGTCCCTGTGGCTAATCACAACTGCTGAGAGTTCAAGAGGCAATGTCATACCTGGAGGACACCATTCCACAACAGCTTACAACAAGAGATTGTTGTCCTGGAGACAAGAAGCCCCAAATAAAGAACCTGCCCGGGTACCAGGCTATGCTCTCTCCAAAAGCTATGGAGGAATCTTCCATTTTCCCTCCCTAGTTTCTGGTGGTTGCCAGCAGAACCTTGGCGTGTACATCATCAGATATAAGACTTCAAAACTTGGTCTCTAATACTGTAGTGCCCACCTGTAGCTCAGGGAGACAACCAGCTGTTGTTCTAAAATGATGGATAAATTTGTTTAATCCCCCTATCTAGAAGCCTTTGAGAGGGAACTGACACTGATTCTAAGTACTCCAACAGCTATCAAAATACCTGAAAGCAAATCCTGAATCTATCACTCTAGAGTCCAGCCTTGGAAGACAAAAGAAAAATGAGGAAGAACCCAATAGAGGGATGCTTTTGGAAACCCTTGTCAAGAAATGCCAATGGACTCTCATATGAACTTTTAAAAATTGCCATTCTGGCTCCAAGCCTGCACTACTATCTTCAGGCCTCTTGGTGTAAGTCTATAGCGCAGCTCTCCGCGCCAGGACTCCCTAAGCCACATTCACCCTTCCATACACCCCCCCTCGCCATTCTATACTCTTAGTTTGGGCCCTGCGCCATTCCTAGTCTTGGGGCCCCAGACACCTGGGGAACCAATACTGCTTCCTGACCCTTCT
>NW_008339764.1:59782-72505 GCF_000622305.1 Nannospalax galili
GACTTTTTTCTAGTTCCCTGTCTAGAACTTGTAATGCTAATTACTCTTGCCTTTACTTCTCCTTCATATCTCCTATTCACGATTCAAGGACTTTCTTTTCCCCTTAAAGATAAGAGTTTGGAATTGCAAATGCAATTTGGAAGTGTTTTATATAGACCCACTGAAGGGGCACTCCAATTGCCTCACCCTACATCCCTGTTCAGCATGGAAGAACAGGGTCTGTGTCCCTGTTCCCTGTTGGCAATTTGGGTAACCCCTTCAGAGGATGGTGTGATAGGAATAGGAGATAGGAATTGGCTAGGCAGTTAGGGTAAAAAGACCCCAAAGAAAAGTAGCCAGCTTCTTGGCTAAAAGTCAAAATGTCCTTGGGACTGTTAGCAACATACTCTGTTCCAAAGGCCAATAATGTCAAAAGTATTTGGGAGCTTGTATCTAATCTTAAAAGATTTTAGGGTTACCTCTTCAGAGGGGGGAATGTTAGAGAACCCAACAAGCCCCGTAAAAATAAATAAATTAAAGAAGAAAAAAAAAGTTAAGTGATTTTTTAAAAAAATTCTTGTAAAAACTTTTCCTTATAAAGCCTTTATTTTTCATTCCTTAAAAAAAATTACTGTTCTGACCCTCAAAGATAGGCAGAATGCCATATATGGAGGAGTTTGCAGGTGTCTTGCACTGGGCTGAGTTTTTTATACTTTGCCTTATTTAATCCCCATTAATGACCTTATAAGCTAAGCACTAATACTGTGCTCCCATTTGTAAAGAGGCAAACGAAATTCAGAATGCTTAAAAGTGCATGTTCAAATGGCTAATAAGAAAAATATACCTCACATTGCATGACTGCCACTCCTCAACCTACTTTATTATCTGTCATTCTAGCATTCAGAATTGATTAAGTGTTGACCGAGAGTCTCCTAGAATATGATGCCCAGGAGGGCAGCTTGCTGTTCTGTGTTACTTTTGCATGTGTGTAAGTGCACATGTGTCATGCAATGCCCACAGAGGACAGAAGAAAATGGATCACCTGGAACTGGAGTTACAGACCGTTGTTAGCCATCATGTAGGTGCTGTGATTCAAAACTAGGTCTTCTGCAAGAACAGCCAGTGCTCTTAAACCACTGAGCCATCTCTCCAGTTCCAATAAATAAAAATTTTTAAAAGAGCGAAAACTTGACTCACCAGAAATCTATTAGATGAAAACATCAATAATAGGGAACCTCATTGATGACTTATTAATTTTTTTATTTTAGATAAACTTGTCACCCATGTTATCCCGAACTTTATAGCTGGCTGGCCTTGAACTTGTGGAAATCTTCCTACCTCACCTCCAAGGATCCTGGGATTAAGGGTAAACCACCATACTAGGCTCTAAAAGCTCTTCTAATTAGTATAAATTTTATACTTTGCCTTATTTAATTCCCATTAATGACTTTATAAGCTAAGCGCTAATACTGTGCTCCCATTTGTAAAGAGGCAAACGAAGTTGTTGGAGAATGAATGAATATCAATGGGCAGTCAGAGGCTGAATGAATGAGCGAGTGAATAATTGAATGAGACTGAAGAGTCATTAGTCATGACAGATTTCCATATCCTAGCCTGAAGGGGATTCTGTTCTCGCTACACAGAATAGTATGGAGTTCTTTATTTCTCAAGATCTGAGGGATGGAACAGGATCCCTGTCTTACTTTTAGTTGGCATAAATGTGGGACTTCTAAAAGCTTCTTGTAGAAGATGAAGCCCTGGCTGTCAGCTTCTGTTTGGTTGCTGGACTGTGCCTTCCAGGACAGCCCATTCAGGAAGAAGCCTTCTGTGAACTGAAAAGCAAAGGAAGCATTTCTAACAGGTTCCAAGCTCAGCAGCTGTCTTGCTTCTACCGGGAGTGTCTGCATGATCAAGACTCTGGCAACGCTTTAAACAAGAAAGATCAGTAAAAGTGGCTTGTCAAGGAGCTGTGGGGACTTTGAGCCTGCCTTTATCCAGGATGGAATGTTGATGGGCCCAGTCTTGTGCAGGTAGCTGTGCTGCTGTGATTTCATGAATGCAACTACCATATATGTCCAGAGGTAATTATTTCACAGAACTTTTCCAATCGACCAGCTCTTACATTCTTTCTGGCCCCTCTTCCACGTGTTCCGTGAGACTTGGAAATGGTGATATCGATGTGCCATTTGGGAATGAACACTCACTTTGACCAGTTATGAGTCTTTATTTGTCACTACCCATGAAACAGAAGCTTCTCTGACCTAGGCTGAGAGCAGCACTAATCTATGGGTTTATTATAGGTTATATAGGTAAATTGCCAGGCACTGTTTCTGCTTGTTGAAAGAGGAGCCAATGATCAAGGAGGGGTCCCTTGTCCCATACCCCAGCATGTTATTTCCAGTGCTCTCCAAAACTTCCTGTCCTGGAGCAGGCTAATCCTCTAACTCTGTGACAAGATGAAAGAATAACAGCAAAACAGCTCAGAGTGAAAACACCGTGTCTTTGAGAACAGGAGAATAAATCCTTTGAGTGAAAACACTGCACTTGAGAACAGGTAGAGAGCAAATCATTCCTAGAGCTGTCTGGCATCTTCTAAAACAAAACAGCTACTGCTTATCCCATGCTATAAAAATGCCTGTGGTGGGTGCAGCTAGTTGGAAATTTCACCTGAGGGCAATGCTCTCTGTGTTCCTCCCAGAACACTCAATTGGGAACTCCAGCCTGTTGCCTCAATGAGGCTGCTGCAGTTAGTTTCTGCTGGATGTTGTAAGTGCTCAAGTAAATGATGTTTTGCTACCTATCAGCTACTTGGTATTTTTTAACTTTTCTTGGTGCATGTTTAATAAACTCATTCATTCAAAACTCAAAACATATTCCTATTCAAAAAGTTCTTATCTATGCCTCTATCATGAAGTGTACTCATTTTTTCTACCAGTAGTTTCAGTTTCAGGTCTCATGTTAAGATCTTTTTGTGTTATGGGTCTGTTTAAACTGTTAATCTCTTCTTGGTTTAGTTTTGGTGGTTCCCATGCCTTTAGATATCCGTCCATTTCTTTTAGGTTTTCAAATTTAGTAGCATATAGGTTTTTAAAGTATTCCCTTATAATGTTCTGTATCTTTCTGGTGTCTGTTGTGATGTTTCCCCTTTCATCTCTGATTTTGTTGATTTGGAGGTGCTCTTTCTTTTGGTTAACTGGGCTGGCAGTCTGCCAATCTTGTTTATCTTTTCAAAGAACCAGCTCTTGGATTTGTTGATTCTTTATATTGTTTTCTTTGTTTCAATTTCATTAATTTCTTCCCTGATTTTGTTATTTCTTCTTCTCTGCTGGGTTTGGGTTTTGTTTGATGTTGCTTTTCATATGTGTTGAGTTGCAATGTTAAGTAATTTATTTGTGTTCATTCTGTATCATGGGGTTCCTCTAAGTAGTTCTCATGTAGAATGCTTCTATAGAACCGATGGGGATTGGTGGGGAACATATTGTTTTGGTTTTTCATATTATTTGTATTTTTTCATTGTGGTCTGGGCATGTGGATTTCTTTTGTTATTTGTGTATCTAATATGAAACTCAAGCCTGCCTTTGTTGAGTTTAAGTTTGATTCTGTTTATATTATTCATGCAGTTTGGTTGCTTTCTGCAGCAGTATGAATAGTTAATTGGTCTGGGCTTCAGGTTCTCGCCTTTGATTGTTTTTATTGGATCCAGTCAGGCTAGTCAGGAGCTCTCCAGGAGGGAAAAAGTAGCCTAGGCCCAATTCAAGGTGATGGGTATCAGCTGGGATGGTTCTAATCATCCAGCTAGATAAGTGGTCAGGCAGCCTCAGCAGATGGGGCCAAGGGCCAAGGAGGGCCAATGGGAAGGGAGAGAGCTGGGCTGATTCCTGCTAGTTAGCACAGAATGCCTGAACTCTGGAGCAGTGGGACTAGAGATAATCCCAAAGCAAGGGGATGGGCACAGCAAGATTTGGCTAACTCAACCAGGCTAGTCGGGAGCTATTCAACAGCCTCAATACATGCCTAAAATGCCTGAGGAGTTCAGAAGAGGGCGCCAGATCCCTTGGAACTGGAGTTAAAGATGGTTGTTACCTGCTATGTGGGTACTGGGAACAGAACCCCAGTCCTCTGCAGGAGCAGCCAGTGCTCTTAACCACTGAGCCATCTCTCTAGCCCCCTGCTATTATTGATATAACTGGGTTATGACTGCCAATTTACTCTTTTATTTTCTGTTTTTTCTCTTTTGTTCTTCTGTTTCTCCTTATGTTTTTTTCTTTGTTTAGATCATGGAATATTCTGTGTTTACTTATGTGTGACTATATGGGAATATATGCATTTAGAAATTTGGGTAACCCCTTCAGAGGATGCCATGATAAGAATAGGAGGTAGGAATTGGCTAGGCAGTTAGGGTAAAAAGACCCCAAAGAAAAGTAGCCAGCTTCTTCGCTAAAAGTCAAAATGTCCTTGGGCCTGTTAGCAACATACTCTGTTCCAAAGGCCAAAAATGTCAAAAGTATTTGGGAGCTCTTATCCAATCCCTAAAAGATTTTAGGGTTACCTCTTCAGAGGGGGGAATGTTGGAGGGGAGGGAGTGGGCATGGATTTCATCAAAACACCTTATATGTGTATATGAAATTCTCAATAAAGTTTTTGTAAAAGTTAAAAAAAAATTGAGACAAGCGAAAAAAATAAAAAAATTAAAATAGATATATTTGGATAGTATTTTTTGCCGTTCTGGGAATTGGATACTGAAGTTAAAAATGTTTTTAAATTATTTGTTGACAATTTCATACATGTACACAATGTATTTTAATCTTATTCATGTCACTGCTCCCCCACTCATCTACTAATTCCCCTCCGATCTCCCCTCCTGACCATGTTCCTTTCTCATGTCCTCTTTTTCTGTAATAACCCATTGAATTCAATTAATGCTTCTTATATGTACATGGGTATGAGGCCTTCTAGTGAAGCACAGGCAAACTCCCAGTGGCCACACACAAATGGGGTTAAAAAAAATAAGATTCCCTTCAACCAGGAAGGAACGGACTCTATCAGGTACTTCTAACCACAACCTGTGGTGCAAAACTTTGGGATATAAACTCTTATATTTGTATTTCTCACCTCTCCTTGTGCCGACTTCTGAGAACACATCCATATGGACTTCAGAAAAGATTGGTGACACTCATCTTCAACTACATTGGCAATTGAGTACTCAAGTAATTAACTTAAGCCTCTATCATTTCTACTAAGTCATTTTTTTAATATTTCTTAAATCTTTATATCTATGATGCTTATATTTTAAAAATCAGACTAGTCTCAGAAATGACCTAAAGGTGCACCTCAATGTCCTAGGAAAACAAGGGTAATCCAAACCAAAAGCAGTAGACAACAAGAAATAATAAAAATTAGGCCACAAACTAATGAAATGGAGACTAAAAGAAGAATACCTGGTTTCTAAATACCATATTTCAATGTAATAATCACTTTATGACATTTTTATATTTACAAAACATAGAAAAGTCATAAATTAGGATACTTTTAAAATACATTGATGGGAACATTAGTTAGGTGGGGTGCAGCAAAGTGAGAAAAACTTTGTTAAAAGCCTAGACTTTATTTGATGACATTCTTAGCTTTTGGGCGAGTGGATGCTAATGATCTGTTAATACGTTCCAAAAGGAATTACCTAATAGACACAGGATATTAGGTGAAATATGGAGGTGAGCAATGAATAGCTATTAAGGGGGCTAACAATGGCCCAAGATTATTTGACTCCAGACCTGGAACATTTCAACTCTTTACAGTCACAGACGCTTTAATCAGTCAACTCACCATCTATAATCTTGAACAGAGGTGTTGCTTTCCATCTGGGACTTTAGATCACAGTTCCCCTTGTTGACCAAGCATCACATTTTGTACATACAGAGACAGAATGCTATTTTATGTTCCATGGTGGTAGAAAGGCTCATGCCTAAGATCTGATGAAGATGAGACTGAGTAGACAGAAGAGTAGTCTGCTGGAAAGAGAAATAGTTGATAAAGCCATTATGGAAGAAATCTCTGGATCACTTTAAATTTATTAGCCTTCGTAATCCAGGTCCAGTTTCCTCCCTAGGTACTGAATTGAATTCATCTGCTAGTTTGTATTTTCTTTCAGGTCATTGATTGTGTTTATCAGAAAACTTTGGAAATATTCATCTGTTATTTTACCTGTTTCAGTATTTATGAGTTCAGTGGTTGAAGATTATTTATTGGTGTTCGGGGAGAGTCATGTTATCTTGGATTTGTTTGTTTCTTGCCTTCCTGTGTTGAGATTTGGACAGCTCTTCTGATTTTGGGGAGGGATAGGAGGATCTTATTGAGTAGCCTACTACTCTTCACTACTTGGCAAAAAGGGAATAAATGGCTGTAACAGGCCATCAAACAATGCAAAACATAAAAATACACTTAAAAACAACCACAGGCCACTAGTACATCACCAATGACCGTGAAACTGGAATGGCAAAACTACCAGAGAATATTTCGTGAAATTAAAAGTAATGGCTGGAGAGATCATAGATTCTAGAGAGAAACCTACTTCTCACATCCCTAGACCAATGTAATTTCTTATGGTAATCTAAATATGTATCCTTATGTTTAAAGATAATCATATGTCTCACCATTCATCAAAAAAGCTTCTTTTCGCAATAGATGGAGACAGGGTTCCATACAGGGTTCCACAATTGGTCAAATGCAGAGAATAAGTGCCTGTGAGATGCTCTCCCCTAAACAACACACCTACAATGCAACCTCTACTCCTAAGGGTCAGGAACATAGTGGAACAGGAGGCTGATAGAATATCAATGCAACTCTCAGGTCCCTGGGGATAGCTCACTTTTTAATCATATTGCTCTCATAGTGGCACCCAGCTGCTACCCTCTGAGTTATAGTGTGACAAATTGGAGTTTCTCCTCTCTAACCCATCTGCCAAAGGGATCACTGTCTCACAAAAATATGTAACTGGACTTGAGGCTTGTGAAGACTGTGGGCCTGTTACTAGGGTAGACCTGCCCAGTTTTCATCTGCTTACCTTTTAGAAGAGGCTTCTGTTTCCTCTTCTGACAGAGAACTGCAGGACTGAGGCAGTATTGAAAAATAATAATAATAACTACAGCAAAGAAATTCAGATTTGTTTTTAATGAACGTGCTAAATATTCAAATAAAACTCTACCCGCCTCCTTAACCAGGACACAAACATATCTGCTCTTTTGAAAATTTCTGCAACCTTCATGGAGCTCAGTACCAAAACCAATATGCCCATTATGTGCCTGGGCACCTAGACATCTCCCCAGGCAAAGTTAGGGAAGCCATGAAGGTAGCCATTGATGCCAGATACTGCCACATTGACTGAGTGTGTGCATATCAGAATTACAAAGTGGCACGAGAGGCCATCCAAGAGAAGTATTTGTCAAAAACCAGGAACTCTGGTAACACTGAAGTACAAAGGTAACAATGATAAAATTCTAATGATTTTTTTAAAGTGCTAATTAATCAAATAATGATGAAAACTCAGCAGTCGGTAGATAACCACAGAGGTAAAACTTGCATATTTCATCTCATCCCATTTTTGCACTCAGGCTTGATTGGAATACTTTTTTCCTTGACTTACAGGAATCTTTAGACTTTTGTGCTGCTGTACAGGTTTTTAGCTTGACCTAGCACCAAATCCTCTGTAGCTATTTTCTCATTCCACACATGGATTTACTACAAGAGTTCCACACCGTGATAGATGGCTCGTTTTTACCTCTGCTGAGTTCATTCACTATTGTCTTCCACTCCCCTTTCCCGCCTGTAGGTAAGGAAATTGCCTTTTACATTGACAACACAGTGTCTTTGCTGACTGTCTTGAAGGGTAGATTTCATTTTGTTTTTTCTAAAAACCTTCTATATACTCTTCCTCACAAAATGTCATGTGACCTCTTTCAATCTTTTCCTTCCAGTCTGATTCAAAACAATATTTAAAATAAAAAATATACAGCTAAGTTAGTGGCTCAACAGGTAAAGACACTTGGATCCAACCTGACAACAGAGCTCAATCCCCAGAACCCACAGAGCTGAAGGAGAGAACTGACTCCTATAAGTTGTCCTTTGACCTCCACTTGCACACCATGGCACAGACACCAGACACACACACACACACACACACACACACACACACACACACACACAATGTAACAAAAAATAAAATGAAATGGAAATATAAAGCTCCTATGAATAGTATTAAAAACATTCACTCCTCAGGTAAATTTACAGCTCACAATAGGTACAGTTGTTTATATCTTCCTTATTACTTTTGACTTCTAAACCTAAATTTATAAATTATTTTCAGTGTCTGCTCATATTCCTAGGTGCTGTGTACATTCTATATTCATCTTAATAATTTAGTGAATTCACTTATTTAGCCCTGTTGGCAATTCTGACAGATGCAAGTACTACCTCTAAGTTCCAGGAACACAACTGGAAGCTCAGGGACACTTGATAACTATTACAGCAGCACCTAAGTCAAGAAGGTGGAAGCTAAGCCACCATAGCCACCACACAGCACCATTCCTCGATCTATTACTTTTCTGTTGCTGTGATAGAAACACCATGACCAAGGAAAATTATAAAAAGGAAGCATTTATTTAGTTTACAGTTCCAAAGGAGCAAGAGTCTATAGTGATGGGGTGGCATAGTGGCAGAGGTGACTGGAGGAGGAGCAGAAGCTAAGTTCTCACATCTTCAAACAGGCACAGGAAGCAGAGAACAATTGGAGATAAGCAAGGTTTAAGAACTCTGTATCCCTCCCTCAGTGACATGTTTCCTCAAGCATGACCACACCTTCCAAGTCTTCCCAAAACAGCATCACCAAGTGGGGAAAAAAATGTTCAAATACTTGGAAGCTATGAGGGGACATTCTCATTTGAAACACCACATTCCACTCCTTGGCCCCCCTAGGCTCATGACCATATAAAATGCAAAATGCATTTAGCTGAACTTTAAAAGTCCCCATAGTCTTTACAAGTCTCAATACTATTCTAAAGTCCACAGTCCAAAGTCTCCTGAGACTCAGGGCAATCTCTTAACTTTAAGCCTAGGTAAAATCAAAAGATAAATTACATACTCCCATCATACAGTGGAACCAAATACATACTCCATTCCAAAAGGGAGGAATAGAGGCACAGTAAGGAAATATTGGACCAAAACAAGACTGAAAACCAGCCGGGGAACACCTCCAGTATCTCCACATCTGACTTCTGGGACTTTTCTTCCGAAGGGCTTAGCTGGCTCAGCCTCTCCAGCTTTGCTGAGTGCCACATACATCTGTTTCCTAGGCTGGTACCACTCCCTGTATGCAGCTCTCCTTGGCAGATGTTTCAAAGCTTTGATATCTTGAATGTTTTCTTGGGGTCTCCACTGCCAACCAGGCTTCACCTTCACAGCTTCATACAAAGGGCTTTGAGGGCCTCTTGGCCTGTCAGGGCCTTCTTTATGCAGGGATGCCCCTGTTGCATCCTGCCTGGCCTTGAAAGCTCTCTGAAACCTAGAGGAAGAACTGATGATCCCTTCGTGCTTGGATCCTTCATGCCTGTAAAGCCAGCACCAGGTGAACGACACTGCCAAGTTCGACTGCAAGTTTGGGATAGACCCCAGCTGGCTTTATCCACTTTAGAAGCTTTTCTCTTCAATGGGCCCTGCAGCATTTTCCTTTCCCAAATTGGAGGCTTAGCTGGGTGTGGTCTTTCCCTGGAGGCACTCTCTCCATTGTTTAAGAGTGTGTCTCTAGGCCTCTCCTTAGTCACTTTAATCTTATCAAAAAGATCCTCTCCTTCAGCACAGCCTTGACTCCAACCCTTCTTAGTGCTTTTTTAAAAAATATCTTCTGTATTTCTTTCTGCCCCTTTTGATCTTTTTCACTATAGCTCTGTATAATATTCACCATTATTAGCCACACCACCATTTCTACATTAGGTTGTCTTGAAATGTCCTCCATCAAAGAAATTAGTCCATTGTTTTTCTTTTCTTTTTAAAACACGTTATTAGCTACTATAGTATAGACCCCAGAGCTGCTTCAACCCCTACACCCCACCATGGGGTCAGACCTTCCCAGGAGCCCCTGCCTTTGCTGCCTGGGTCCCCTGGAACTCTGCTGCAGCTGAGCCAGAGTATCCCCTCTGTTGCTCTGCTTCTCAAGGTCCAAAGTTGGGATTCCTAATATTTAATTTCAGCTGAGATGTAGTCTAGCCTCTTCCCCACTGTGACTCAAGCCTCCTCCAGCTTCTATCTGACAAGCACAGGACCCAGAAGTTGAAAAACCATGTTGGATCCATCCAGCAAGGTCAGTTACAATTTCTCAATATTGTTTTCTGTTAGTTGTGCCTCAAGCTTCTGCCTCCCTGACACAGATTTGTTCAAGTCCTTCTGCTGCTGTTGGTATTTCTCCACTTTGCCCTGCAGATTCTTTTGGATCAGTTCTGCCATGGGGAGGGTGAAAGTGGAGGGCGCTATCTCTCAAGTGCAAGCAGGCACCTGAGCTGGCCTTTCTCTGGCCCCAGAAATAAACCAGGAATGCTGGGAAAGAAGGCATCTGAAGCTTCCTTTTGAAGCATGCAGGGGAATGTAGTTTGATACCTTGATATTAGCATAGAAAAACAAAAAGATTTGCTACCTCCATTGCTTTTCAACTTAGCCTCAGGCAAACTTTTTCATTGTGAGCAGACTCCAGCCAGACTCAATTGCTGTTTAAGTCCTTATTTCCCTCTGGAACTACTTTGATCTCAGCACTGCTTTCTTCTAGGCTCCTACTAGAACAGCCCATTAAGCTTTGCTTACAGCATTAACTGCTTTTCTAGTCCAAACTTCCAAAGTCTTCCACATTCCTCCCAAAGCCAACATGGTCAGGGTCTTCACAGCCAACAGCCCACTCTCTAGTATCAATTACTGTTATTAGTCACTTTTCTGTTACTGTGATAGAAACACCATGACCAAGGGAATGTTATACCTCATTCACAGGACCCCCAAGAAGACCCCAAGAGGACCCAACACACCATAAATGCAAAAGCAAGGTTTAAAGTTTATTCAGGCTTAAGCTCGGGCTCTCAGACCACACTGATATAACAGAACCATGCTGAGAGCCCCGGGTGGGGGAAGAAAGGGCTCTTTATAGGTTAGAGACAAAGGGAGGAGGTGAATAACAGTGTCACTTTGTGGTTGGTCCAAGAGTCCTGCTTGGCCAACACACCTTTGAACTGATGGGTTGTACAGGATGCGGTCGTGGAGATTTTTTTTTTTTTTTTTGGAGGGGTTGTTATATAGATCTATTTTTACTCTATAGAGCAGTGTTCATACCTGGGTTTATCTAATCTATAGTTTCCTGGAAGGGGAACAGCAGGGGAGGAGTAGCAGCCGGTGTGCATTTCAAGCATTACACAGAAGCTGAAAAGAGCAATCAGTGTGGTGTCGGGAGGGGTTGAATGAGGCGGATCTCTGGGTCCTACAGGAACTTATAAAAGGAAGAGTTTATTTAGCTTGTGGTTCTAAAAAGGCAAGAGTCCACCATGTTGGGGAGGCATGGCAGCAAAAGTGGCTGGAGTAGGAGCAGAAGCTAACCTAAGATCTTACATCCTCAAGCAGACACAGGAAGCAGGGAACAATTGGAGACCTGGCAAGGCTGAAGGACTCTGTAAGCCCATCCCCAGTGACATGTTTCCTCCAGCATGGCTACACCTTCTAAGACCTCCTAAAACAGCACCACTAAGTGGGGATGAAATGTTTGACTACTTGGAACCTATGGGGGACATTCTCATTCAAACCACCACACTAGAAGGTGAGCCCACGGCTGCATTGGCCCTGCATCACTCTGTGTCATTTCAGTTCTTTCTTCCAGGATGCTTTCTTTCTTCTAATGTTATCACTGCAAGTTTAGCTGACCAAGACAGAAATCACAGGCTCCAAATGGCATAAGGCCCTTGTCGATTCCCTCTTTCTTTTTCTACCTCAGCAACAGTGTCTTGATGCCTTTAATAAATTTATTTAAATTCGTTCTAGTGAAGGACCCGACTGACAGCAGGAAGGCCATTTTAGAAAAAGAACTGTAATCAGCCATTCGATAAGCCAAGATTCTAACCCAGGTCTTGTGAAACTAGCAGTGGAAGATAGGACGTTTGCAGTCGGACCACCTGCCACCACCCTGAGGCCCCTACCGGGAAGTTAGTGATAACAGCCCCTACTGGGAAGTTAACGATAACAATCAGTTTCACCCATAGCCCCCTCTGAATTTGGCAATACTGTTTCCTCATACCTTGTACCCATTGAAATGCACTAATAATAATCTTGTAACCATGCATCTGCTTCTGTACCTTGCTTCTGCTCTATAAAAAGCCCCCCCAAACTAAGCCCGGCACGCAAGTCCTGACCCGAGCGGGACTCTGCGTCCGCAGGCGCCTGTGTATGAATAAATTCCTCTTGCTTTTGCATCCCGAAACTTGGTTTTGTCCCTGTGTGTTGAGCGCGATTCTTCAATGGGAGCAAATGATGTCAGTCTAAGTCCTTCAGAAGTTTCACAGCTGAGTTATATAACCACCCATGCATCCTTGCGATATAGGCTGTTCAACCTAGGCCAATGCAGGGGGGAGCAGGCCTTAATGGGGTGGCTGGTTGAAGGCATTAAAGATACATGGTTGTCACCAAGGGAGACTAACATGATTAGCAGGGGCTGGAGGACTATAAAGGAGG
>NW_008339764.1:73000-74746 GCF_000622305.1 Nannospalax galili
GTGCCTCTAACCAGTCGGTAGAAGTTAAGAAGAATAAGTGGATCTCTTTTTGTTCATCAGAGTGGCCTACTTTTAATGTAGGCTGGCCACGAGATGGCACCTTTGATCCTAACATTATTTCTCAGGTCAAAATTCAGGTTTTCAGATCCGGACCCCATGGACATCCGGACCAGATTCCCTACATCGTTACCTGGGAAAGCCTGTCCCATAATCCACCCCCCTGGGTGGCCCCCTTCCTAACCCCAACTCCCCTTACCCTCACACCCTCTAGTCCCTCCTCCTCCTCCCTGTGCCCGGTTCGCCTACAACCAAAACCTGTTCTCCCTCCAGACGAGTCAACTCTGATCAACCTTCTTGAAGAATCTCCCCCTCCTTATGCCACACAGGGACAGGGGGCCCAAGCACAGGCTCCGCCAGCTCCAGAGGCCCCAGCTGACCCAGCACCGGGCCAAGATGGAGAAATGAATTCACCAATTGCAGGGAGACTGAGAGATCGCCGAGGAGCCGATTCACACATACTCCCCCTGCGAGCAGTGGGAGGGCAGGAGGGCCACCTCCAGTATTGGCCTTTCTCTGCTTCTGATCTTTATAATTGGAAGCAACATAACCCCCCATTCTCCCAGGACCCTGTTGCCCTCACCAACCTCATAGAGTCTATTCTCCTCACCCATCAGCCCACGTGGGATGACTGTCAACAGCTCTTACAGGTTCTCCTTACGACTGAGGAGAGACAGAGGGTGATACTAGAAGCCCGGAAGCAGGTGCCAGGAGAAGATGGGAGACCTACTCAGCTGCCTAACGAGATTGAGGCAGCTTTCCCTCTCACCAGACCAAACTGGGACTTTAACACGCTTGGAGGTAGGGAGCACCTACGCCTTTATCGCCAGTTGCTCATAGCGGGCCTCCGTGCAGCGGGGCGACGCCCCACTAATTTGGCCAAAGTAAGATCTGTAGTACAGGGCCAGGATGAGCCGCCTACAGCGTTCCTAGAAAGATTGAAGGAAGCATATCGGAGGTTCACTCCCTTCGATCCAGACAGCCCAGGACAAGAGGTGAGTGTCTCTATGTCCTTTATTTGGCAATCCGCCCCGGATATTAAGGTAAAACTCCAACGGATAGAGAATCTACAGGGGCAGAGTTTACAGGATCTACTTAGAGAAGCAGAAAGAATATTTAATAAGAGAGAAACTCAAAAAGAAAGAGAGGAAAGACAAAGGAGAGAGGCAGAAGATAGGGAGAATGCAAGAGACAGGAGGTGAAACAAGGAATTAAGCAGAATCCTGGCCACAGTAGTAAGAAAGGAAGACGAGGGCAGAGTAGAGAGGAAGGGAGATTGAGGGCGTGTCCAACTAGGGTCAGACCAGTGTGCCTACCACAAGAAAAAAGGACACTGGGCAAAGGACTGTACCAAGAGAAAGAAGAAACAAAGGAAAGACAGAGCTGAAATCCTTAACCTTGATTAGGAAGGTCGGGGCCAGGAACCCCCCCCCCGCCCAGGGATGGGAGGATGAGGATCAGAGAACGACAGCACGTTCCCCGACGTTGCACAGCACGCCCCCCGCCTGACCTTCGTCTCCACCCCTCCGCTCTGTCCCCTGTCCAGAGTCATCATGGCCTTTTGCCCTCAGTTGGCGCTTTTACTTTGGAAAAACTACATTTATCGCAGGAGACAGCCGATCCAGCTACTCGAGGAACTGCTGTGGCCCCTGTTCCTGTTCTTCATCCTGGTGGCCATTCATCACTCGC
>NW_008339764.1:74904-107197 GCF_000622305.1 Nannospalax galili
GCCCTCCATGCCCCCCCACCGGATTTCAGGTTTTCCTTCATCTATATTAATAAGGCCTATCGAATCAAGTTTGTGTACTCACATGTCCCTCATTACAAGTTCATCCACTGGAGCCTAGTCAGCCTATCTAGAGTCTCCTCCTTAAATGTCAACTCTACTTTACCCAGCAGTGATCAGCTGCCAGTAGTTCTGGTAGGGTTGGGTCCTGCTGCCCATTTCTCCAGTTCTATGCTGGGAGGTATTCAAGGGCTACAGCAATAGCCTGTGTTATTTTGGGAGTCTCTTGGACTTCCCTATCAACAACTGGAGGGGAGGTTTCTCCTGTCTGGCACCATGTTTCTTGTTATATAGCCTTCAGGTATGCACATGCACTCATGTTCAGATATTAGATGTTTTTCAGTACCCTTTGGAGCTATTAAATTTCCTTCTGCTTTTCATACCACTTAATCTTTATGTATCTCTACTTCTTCTCTCCATGTCTAAACTCCCTCCTCCCTTCCCAGTTAAAGTACCTCCATTTTCCCCTTGATCATACCTGGCTCCTGTGATTCCCCCCTCTCTTGAGCGCTACCTTTCCCTTTACCCCCATGGCTCCTTTTATATCCCTCTTCCCTTCTCAGTTGAATACCCCAACTTTCCCCATTTCTTCCTTGGTAATAGCATCTGTTTTCTGTATCCCCTCTCTCAGGCTCTTTCCTTCCCTTTACCTCCATGATCCCTCTCCATTTCCCTGGTTCCTGCAGTTACCTCAGGATATATACTCACACATATGAATTTGGTGCTAAGATCCACAAATGAGGAGTAACACATGTCCCTTGTGTTTCTGAGTCTGTGCTACTTCACTTAGTAAAAGAGTTTCCAGTTCCATCCATTTATATGCAAATTTCAGGATTTCGTCTTTGCTTATGACTGAGTAGAACTCCATTGTATAAATATATCACATTTTCATTATCCATTCCTCACTTGAGGTACATTTAGGTTGTTTCCATTTCTCAGCAATTGTGAAAAGAGCAGCAACAAACATGGATGTACAAGTATCTGTGCAGTAGGATGAGTCCTTTTGGTGTATGCCAAGGAGTGGCATAACCAGATCATATTGTAGATGCATTTTTAGATTTTTAAGAGTAATCCATACTGCTTACAAGATATAGGTATAGGAAAGTACTTTCTAAATATGACCTCAGATGCTTAGTAATTAAGGTCAACAATTGACAAGTGGGACTTCATTAAACTAAAGCGCTTCTGTACAGCAAAAGCAACGACTAAGGAAACAAAGAGGAGACCCACTGAGTGGGAGAAAAACTTCACCATCAGCACATCTGACAGGAGTTTAATGTCCAGAATATAAAAAGTACTAAAAAAAACAAAAAAAAAAACAAAAAAAAAAACAAAGAAACAAGAAAAAAAATGGCCCAATTAAAATATCTGCTAAGGACCTGAACATAGAGTTCTCAAGCAAAGAAATAAAAATGACTAAGAAACACCATAAAGTGTTCAAATCCTCAATCATTAGGGAAATGCAAATTAAAACCACTTTAACATTTCATCTTTCCCCAGTAAGACTTGTTAAAATCAAGAAACTAATGACACCAAATGTTGGGGAGGCTGTAGAGAAAGGGGAATTCTTTTGAAGGACCCGACTGACAGCAGGAAGGCCATTTTAGAAAAAGAACTGTAATCAGCCATTCGATAAGCCAAGATTCTAACCCAGGTCTTGTGAAACTAGCAGTGGAAGATAGGACGTTTGCAGTCGGACCACCTGCCACCACCCTGAGGCCCCTACCGGGAAGTTAGCAATAACAGCCTACTGGGAAGTTAACGATAACAATCAGTTTCACCCATAGCCCCCTCTGAATTTGGCAATACTGTTTCCTCATACCTTGTACCCATTGAAATGCACTAATAATAATCTTGTAACCATGCATCTGCTTCTGTACCTTGCTTCTGCTCTATAAAAAGCCCCCCCAAACTAAGCCCGGCACGCAAGTCCTGACTCGAGCGGGACTCTGCGTCCGCAGGCGCCTGTGTATGAATAAATTCCTCTTGCTTTTGCATCCCGAAACTTGGTTTTGTCCCTGTGTGTTGAGCGCGATTCTTCACTAGTAAAGTTGACTTTTTGATATGAGAACTCTGTCAACACTGATAAAGAAAATAAGTGAAATATAAATTTTGAGATAACAGAGAATTGTGAGGAGCAGGAAAAATTCCATGGAGCCAAATACAGCAGACTGGTCAAGTGAGCATGATGACAGATCAGTGTGTCCTAGACTCACTCATCTTTTGCTAACAGAGGGTAGATTCTGAGATTGTAAGTACAACCACCACCTATCACCCCCAAAGAGAAGGCAGATTCTGACAATTATAACCAAAATATAAAGACCAGTTTTGTAAAGAAATTGAGTCATAAAAGCATAACAGAGTGTTAGGCTCTCTATTCATGCCCACAATCTTTGTTAATGTCATACTGAACTATAAGAATAGGAAATAAACCCTGTTCTTGGATATGTTCCTATAGTACTAGTACAAGGCATTAGTGTCTTAATGTATAAATATAAACACAAACTCCCCCAAAATAAGCAAGCAGAATATGGGTTGTGGGTTGGGTGATGGTACCCAAGAACAGTTAAGGGGCTGATGATGAGACACAGACATGTTTGGTATTCAAACTGTTAGGTATTCAAGTATTCTTGAAATTCACTCTTTCCTGGGATTACATGGCAATACCCTTTCCCTGTCTTCTTTTTTAGTCTCTGTTTCCAACTATTAAATCTCAGAACTTTTTGTCCATTGCTCCATTGACTATTTCTTTGATATTTCATAGATCCTCAAAATCAGTATCTTACTTAAATGAATCCTAGAGCTTGCCTGGTCTTCTGTAAAGTATGCACCCTAATTATTTGCATTGATAAAGGCTTATGTCTTCTCCATGAATACATGGCTCAGCACTGGCACACTTTATCTCATTAAACAAATGCATAAAATTATTTAAAAACCTAGTTTTATACCCAAACTGTCCTGAATGTAATACAGAAAATGTCTCTAACTGGGAATGAATGGCTATTTGAAGATTATTAAGAAAGTGTGCAGATTCTCATCTTCTTCCTTTATTAAGCCCCAGACTTTGGTCTCCCTGTCTCTTTGCTATCCCTCTTCCTCATCATACTTTTCACCTCTCTTAAAAGTTGGATTATCTCCGACCAGCTATCAGTTCCCTCTTCTTTTCCAAAACTTCTAATGTTTTCCTTGTTTGCAGACCAAGCCTACAGTATGTGCAGTGCATAGAAAGAAACCTCAATATCTGTATGAAACACAGGCTTCAATTTGGTATTAAAACTATTGAGTATTCATGCTCAGAAACAAGATGGAGCTTCAGAGATAGAATCGATTTTCTCCACAACACCCACATGAATGTCTTTACTTACTTTTAGAAGCATGGGCTGGATAGATAATATTGTTTTCACTTAAACAGTAACCTCCCCTGTCAGATCTTCTAGATCTCTTAGTATTTTCTGCCAATTATAACGAAAGTAACTGATCCTGTACCAATTCAATAGTTCTAAGGAAACCTCACAGTTGTGAGTAGGGACAGATTTAAAAGCATGGGATGTACATTGACTGCTGTCTCTGGAAACATTGGCCATGTGTTACTGTACAGAAGGAATTCCTCATGTCCCTGAAAATAGTGATGAAACAGAATGATTGCCATGTCAAAAATCTGTCCCCTACGTATTCCTTTTTGCATTCTGAAGTGCGTATTCCCATTTCAGTCTTAATCCATTTTAAACCACCTGTTCCTAGTTAGTGGACAATCTATGTGTAATGTCGTCACAATAGACTGAGCTTGTGTGCTAGCTGACCTCAGCACACCTTCCCTTGTTTATTCTCACGGCTACTTACTTCTAGGTTAACATTTTTCCACTTGAAATCCTTCAAAATCTTCTGTAGGTCTTATTTTGCCCTTTTATGTTTCTTGTTCATACTGCTTTTCAGCTGATCTTTCTAAACTATAAATTGAATCAATCTCTTTTCTTCTTCAAAGCATGTAATGGTTCCACAAAGCACACAGATAACATCCACACTCTGTTTTGTTGCCCAGACATGCCCTATGACATGGCCAGCCATGATCTCCAAACTCACCTTTTATTTAGCATTCCTTTTCCCGATCCATTCCACAACTACCTTCTCTCAGCCCAATGTGTCATGTGATGTCGCAGTTTTTCTCTCCCCTCACTTTGGGCATTGATTGCAGTTATCTTTCTGCTGCTGAAGACGCTACTCAAATTTCCATTCAAACTCATATATTACATTCTCAACGAACCATGTGAGAACCTCACAGTTACCTGTTTTCTCCTCTGTACCACTAGGGCACAGTGTACGTGATATTAAATTTTGTAATATTTGTTCCCAGACTTTGATAAGGAAACGTGGGCACACTACAGAAACAGACCTCGTAAATAATCAGCACTCAGTAAGTGATCTGACCATCATTAACTCAAAGCATGAAAATCAGAACTGTCCACCCTTCCCCTATCATTCATTCTTCTAGACTTGTCAGTGGAACCACTGTTGTTAACATTCAGGATTAACCTCTTGTAATCTGCTGTGACTCAGCCTTCTCTTTAATTCCTATATCCAAGCAGAAAATAAGTTCACTCTACCAAAAAGAATGCCCAATTTTCAAGGTTTTTTGGTCAAAAGGGTCACTTCTGAAAGGGTCCCCAGGGATTTCTGGGTTTTATAGGTCTTTGCTCTAGTTACCACAAAAAGTGAGCACTACTTACCATTGGCAGGGATGTTCTCCGCCTTAAAACTGTGAGCTAATCATTATCATACATATATTTCCCTAACTCCATTTGGAGGAAGTAAAATAGATGAAAACTTTTCTATTGGCTCTCAACTGATTGTCTCTGTAGAGACATTGGTTTTGTTGCATTTTGTATTCAGTCTTAAAATGTCTAAATCTGTCTACATTGGTTCCTGCTTTCACAGGAAATTTACATGAGTTGTCTGCTCCTGATTTCTGCCTATATTCTTGTGTGGAGCACCACCTGCTGTCTAAATGCTGCTATTAATTATTTTGACGAAGAAGATGTCTTTAAAATGCATTTGAGTGTTTTCCTAAACATTGTATCCCTTATCAGAGGACCCTGTCATCCAGGTGAGTGTACGCTCTACAAAAATCTGCCACACTTAATATTCAACTTTTGCACCTGTTTCATTGATCTAAACTGATCATGTGGTGTCATCTCATAGTACTGCTGTGTGTTCAGGAAGTAAAGAAGAATCCATTGCGGATGTACACAAGCAACATCTGTAACAACATGCTTTGTCTTAGTAAAGTTTAAAATATCCATTATTTTTCTGGACTGGAGAGATGGCTCAGCAGTTAAGAGCACTAACTGCTCTTACAGAAGTCCCGGGTTTGATTCCCAGTACCCACATGGCAGCTAACACAACCGTCTGTAACTGCAGTTCAGGGGGCATTTGATGCATTCTTCTGACCTCCCTGGGCATTGCACAACACGGATGAACTTACACACATGCAGGCAATACACTCATACACATAAAATAAAAATAAATAAATAAAATATTTTTTTAAAATATCCATTATTTTTCTAATTGTCTTCCTATGGTAAGGTGCACTTTTGAGTTCCGAACAACTTGTTTACCCTTGTAGCTCAATCGTTTTTGAATATGATATTGGAGGAATCTTTTTTCTCAAATATTATTATAAATATTTAAATGCAAATAATTTTCTTGTACTGAAATATATATTTAGAAATGCTTTGTTGAACATGGGACATGCTCCATCATTAGATAATTAAGCAAATTAATGAAGACTGCATAATTAATTGCCTGACTATATCTGTATGTGAGAATTTCCTGCTTCTTAAATTATTTCAATTCTAAAACTACATAGAATTGATTATAGAATGACAAGGCAGTAATGTGGCATTCCACTGAACTGTCAATACTCTGACTTCAATTCAGTGGTGCCAGATATATTTATTTGCACAAGTCTAACCTACAGTGTTTTTCTTCTATTTTAATATTTTTGTTACATGTGCATAGCCATAATTATGGCTTTTAGTTAACATAGTATGATTAGAAAGTAACTCATTCATGGACTAATGCAAAGTCAACCTCAGTCTTGTTGTAGCTAGAGACAGAAGGACATAGCAATAACACTGAGCCTACTTTACTCACATTTTGATATTTTTATCTTCTTTTAAAATTTTTATTTTTCTTTAATTTTTGTGTATTAGTATATTGCCTGCATGTATGTAAGTGCACCCATGTTGTGCAATGCCTTTGGAGGTCAGAAGAAGCCATTAGATTCTCCTGGAACTGGAGTTATGAACGGTTATTAGCTGTCACATGGGTTTTGGGAATCAAACCTGGGTCCTCTGCAAGCATAGTCAGTGCTCTTAACTGCTGAGCTATCTCTCCAGTTCCCCGTAGTTTCATCTTTTTGAACTTTCTGAATTAATTCTTTAAAATACTTGCATTTGAAGAAATATGAATGGAGCTGGTGTTCTTTGTGCAAAACGAAATAAGCCAGGCATAGAAAGACAGCAACTTTGTGATTTGATTCACATTTGTTATTCAAGAAGTTGAAGCCATAAACTTGAAAGAAGCATGGCAGTTACCAGAGGCAAGGAAAGTGAGAGGGAAGGGTAGGGTTTGACAGACATTGGTCAGTGTGTATTAAGTTACAGTTAATAGAACAAAATTCTGGAGAGCCGTTGTGCAAGAGTGACTACAGATAACAAATATGTACTGCACATTTCAGAAATCTAGAAGACATCTGAGCATCCAAAGATGGCATAGGAATGAGACGTGCTCTAGGCAGCCAGCTTCAGGGAACTTGGGGTGGACTGGCTCCCAAGAAACTCAATGTGACCCATGGACCATGTGAGAAACCTTATCACACAGGATGAATATTTACCTGACCATAGGTGCTTCTATATTGATCTCAAAATTCTGAACCCAAGACTTGGCAAGTAAGAAAGAAAATAATTGGGGAGCCAAAATGGCAGCCCAGCTAGAGAAATGTTGACCCTCAGCATAAGAACCTAGAAACACAACTCCAGACCTCTTAATTTCATTAAGAATTGGTAGACCATAATCATCATCCAGTGGCTTGTTAGGCCCTGACTTCAGTCCTCAGCAACATTAGGAATCTGAGAAGGCCAAAGATATCAGACAATAAACTAGAGGACACTGGCATAAAGCTGTCCCATGAAGCTGTGAAACTGCTTCTCAGAAAACCGCCACTCACAGAATATAGGGTTGGAAGCCTGTGAGCTAATTGCTCCCTGCTGTGAGGACATAGCTTCTTCTTTTACCCACAGTAAAACCCTGAGGGGAATCAGCCTGTTGGAGAATGTCTTGAACCACAGTGGGGTAATTGTGCTTAGTGAGGACTGGAAACAGACAAAGTGTGACCTGTGTTCGAGGGCTTCAAACAACTAACTTTGATGAAGAAAACCAAGTGTTTCTGACCACTGAGAAAAAGAGAAATCCCTACATAACATTCTTAAGAAGTATGTGAGAGAAACAGAAATTAGGACTGAAAATCCCGTTCAAGAAATCTGGGTATATTCTGACCAAAACCACATACAAAGGAAAGGGAGTGGGTCCTTACTTTGACACACCTAGTGTAAGAATTATAGATCACTGAGACATTAATGGAGATGTAATTTTTCTGACACCCTGCTCAGAGACGTTATGTAAGATGGACAGGGTTTTCCATTTGCAAATAGAAGACACAAAGTCAAGACTGGGCTGTGGTGGGCCGTAGAGTGAAGGTGGAGGTGGGGGAGGCGGTCTAAATATAAACACAATTCATTGTATGAAATTCTTGAATCAATAAACTTTCTCTTAAATTTTTTAAAAGGACGTGTAATTACCTTTAAAATATAATTCACCATCTTTAACATAAGCTCCTTCAGCCCAGAGTGCTTTAACAAGGACAGTTTATTTAATCACCTTTTTTAAGATTTTAAAATTCTGTGACTCAGGGCTGGAGAGAGGGCACAGCAGTTAAGAACACTTGGTGTTCTTCCAGAGGACCCAAGTTAGAGTTCCAGCACCCACATAGCAGCAAACAACATATGTAACTCCGGTTCCAGGGGATCTGATACCCTCTTCTGGTCTCTGTAAGCATTGCATGCATATGGTGTACCTACATATGTGCAGGCAAGTCACACACGTATAAAATAAAAATAATAAATAAAATATTTTTAAAATAAAATGGAAGTCTGTGATTCATTCCAAAAAGTGAGGAAAAAATACAAAACATCAGTATCCCTTTGGAAAAATGTTGTGATGTTGGCACCACCACCACCACTGCCACAACAACAACAAAATCTAGAAGGATTTTGAAAGTTTCTACCATAAGCAAATGAACAATGTTTGAGGAGACAGTTATATTTAAACTGATTAAACATTATATAAGATGTACATGTATCGAAACATTACATGGTACTAGCTGCACAACTTTTATGTTCCTGGAGAAAGAGAGGAAATAAGGGTTGTAAGCCAAAATACAATTGTACTTGTATTGTTTCTCTAAATTCACAAAGGTACTTAAAGTCTGATTGAGATTTGATAGGCTTACCGTAACTCTCAGATGCTATTGCAAGTTTTTTTTTTTTATATATAGTTTGTTTCCACTCAGTTACTTTTCCCTTTTAAATAAATAATATTTAATTATTTCTTTGAGAATGTCATATAGTGTATTTTGATCATATTCAGCACCTGTGTTCCCCAGGGGTTCTGGTTCCTCCAAGGGGCAGAGCCTGCTGCGGAGAATTGATTGTGGAGAGTTAACCGCAAAAGGAGGGCCTTGTGGGGCCATCTTGGGATGGGAGTGGTGAGCCGCCAGGTATGCACAGCAGCAGGCATGGGGAATGCACAGCAGCTGGGTGTACTCAGGACAGAATGGCCTGGCACTTATGGACCTGGGGTGAGACCGCTGGCCCCTGAAGTGTGGGCAAAAGCTATAGGTGACCATGGGTGTGCCACGGGAGCAATCTGGTATGGTGGGCTCTGAGCCCACGGCGCAGAGCTGTGCAGTGTGGAGTTGAGTGGCACAGGGCTAGGGATTGGGTGCTTGTTTCTTTGTAAGTCACTCCTCTCCCCTCCCCCATGATGACAATAATAAATGCACATAAAGATATGTTATATGGTTTGCCTGATAGCGCAAGAGACCCAGAGAGAACTCTGGCGACAGCACCCCTACCTGATCTCTTCCCAGATCCAACCTGACCTTTGTACCCATCCAATTTCATGACTTTTTTTCTTTTTAACCCTACTGAGTTAAATTTTTGCTGCTCAACTACACTTGGATATAAGGCATCCCCTGGAGTGTGATCAACCTACCAGGAGTCACATCCTTAGAAAAAGCTGCCTGTCCCTCTCTGAGCAGTTACAGGATTTCATGAGCACCTTTCCCTTCTATGCTGAGCTTTTGTCTGGCTTGAGCTTGTGCAGGTTGTGCACGCTGTCGCAGCCGCTGTGAGTTCATTTGTGCAACTGCTCTGCTGTGTCTGGAAAACAGTGTTCTGTTGTAGTCATCCACCATCTATAAAGATCTTACAATCTTTCTGCCCGCTCTTCTACAATGATCCCTGAGCCTTGGGGGAAGGGATTGGATATAGAAGTCTTACTTAGGGCTGGGCACTCTACAGTTCTGGGTCTGTGTGTTAATCTACTGCAAAAAGAAGTTTCCCTGCTGAGGGTTGAGTGATTGACTAAAGGTTATAATGATAAGTCATTAAGAGTCAGTTTAATACTATGACCGTTTAGCAGAATAATAATTGTAGGATCTTCTCCAGAGTGTATGGCCTACGTAGCCGTAAGTTCTTGGCTCCAGGTACGGGTTCCATCTGTGGAGCATCCCTTAAATCCAATCAGAAAGTGTCTAATTACTCCCACAACATTAGTGCCCCTCTTGCACAAGTGGGCTTATCTTGCCAGGCCAATAGTAATTGTAGCTCACATATGTGTAAGAACGATGATTACCTTTCTCTTCAGGTAGCATAGCACCTTCCAGCACTATTAAAGTAGTTAGTGAGGATGACGCTTCAAGGTCAGTATCCGATTGATTTCTCCATGTTTTGACTCAAGTAGGTGGTGCCTTATGTGTCTATGTGGTAAGCAATAGAGTCTTACCATCAAGTTTTAGAGGTTAACCAATAGCACTGGCCATAGCTGGTAATGTTTGTGGGCTATGGGACCCCACTGACAAACACCTTCGAAAGACCACTTTCCTTCAAAAGAGGTAAGCAATTCCTGGAACTGGGTCTTTTATTTGCTAGCCTGGTGTCTAGTAGGGGCATTGTCCTCCCCCATTATATGGTAATTCCATTGAAAGTTATGATTTTTATTTTTCTAACTACATTGTTTGACTTTTGATGTTTAGCTTTTAGAATTCTTTGTGTATTCTAGATAATAGCCTTATATCACATGTTAAATTTAATTTAGTTTAAATAAGCCCAATAAAGTGTTGTTGGAGAAAGGGAAAAAGGCAAGGTAGAACACTGTGTTGGAACACTTCTTGATGACTCATCTTTTGGCCCCTTCTTAAGTGGTGCCCCTCAGTCCCTCTTTCTTGACCCACCTTTGCAGACGTTGATGTAGGCTAAGAAGTGCAGGGGAAAAGACAAGCATCAGAGAAGTCCTGTGTGCAAATAAACTAAGCATATAATGTGGTTGACTGCTTAAGGAAAACAATGCAGAAAAGCTCAGGGAATTATTTTAATCTTCATCACAGAATGGAGCATTGTTTATCAAACAATGAGAAATTTTATTTCTTCAGGTGTATAGTTTACCATCTCAAAACTAACAAACATCATTTTTTTTACCTCAGAAGTCTGACTGGATTACATTACACCATAAAATTCTCTACTCAAAAATTAGATGGTATTATCTTTATCCATTGGGATATAATAGCTACATTGCTAATTTTTGGATTTGACTGCTTCATATACTCCAAATAATTATCTTAAATGTGTATTGAACATTTTAAAAATTTCGTTTTGATCTCAACATGATTCTTTTTCAAGCAAATATCTATAACCAGGGAATATATACTTTAACATGATTAGTCAAGCAGACCTCTTTTACTAGCTTCCTTTATTTTTTTAAGATTTTATTTTTATTTCTTTAATTATGTGTGTATGAGTGCAGTGCACATGGAGGCCAAAAGAAGGTTTCAAATCCTTTGGAGCTGGGATACGAGCAGTGGTACATCACCTGATGTGGGTGTCAGGAAACAAACTTGAGTCCTCTGTAACGTGCTTTGCTCTCTAACAGCCGAGCCATATCTGTGCCATGTAAGCTGCTAATGGAGAAAATCAATCAATGGTCCAACCCCAGTTTTAAAGTCTAATAATCATGACAATGACCAGCACAGCAAACTCTATTGGTGCAGTAGTAGCACTTTTATCTTGGGGGTAATCAACAGCTAGCTACTTAATTGGACTTAAAGCCCACTCGATGTGATGGAATTCATGGGTGGCACTGTAAACATAGCCAAATATATGTGGCTGGAGAAGTCATAGATCTTAGGGAAAACCCTAAGTCTGCCACATCCCTAGACAAATGTAATTTCTTATTATATGTTAAATACAGATACTTATACTTACAGAAAAGTATGTCAGGCACCACTTATGAAAGAAGCTTCTTTTGCAACAGACAGAAACTACTACAGAGTTCCACAATTGGTTACACAGAGAGAGTAAGTGTCTGAGAGATGCTCAAGCCCTAGTGACACATCTACAATGGAACCTCTACATCTAAGGTTCATAGAACATAGTGGAACAAGGGGTAAAGAGAATACTAACATATCTCTCAACTCTCATCAGTGACGTTTCCTCATGCAACAAAGGGCAATGAACACAAAAGGCCATAACTGGCCAAAGTGTCAAGAATAAGAGTTTACAGAGTGTGGGTCATTGCACACATCTCCTATGTGAAACTTCACCCACCCAGGTCTTAGGGACCATTGTGGAAGGGCGGGCAGAAAGATTATAAGAGCCAGGGGAGGAGGTGCATGGCCATAAGGAAACAGAGTTTTACTGGCCCCTGGGAACTTGCTCATGTAAACTTACAGCAGTGGTGACAGCATGCACAAGACCCATGCAAACTCAATCAGACAAAAACCAGCAAAAAACAGGGGAAATGGGCAGGAAGGCACAACTTTGGTTACTACTTTGATTACTGCTGGGTGAGGCAGAGTTGATCTTCTTTAAGGAAGTGAGGCTAGACAGGCTGAACAGGCTCCAGGGGATGAGTTCATACCAAATCTGTGTGCATAAATTTGACTCAATAGAACTTACATATGACAAAATGCATGAAGTCCTGTGGGTGGGCTCTGGGGGTGCAGATAGGGAAGGGGACACTAAATATAATTTAAATATGTTGCATGAAATCCACAAAAATACCAATAAAAATATTTTTAAAAAGAAAACCAATTCATTGGCATGCTATAACCGATAATTTCAATTCAATTGCCAGTTAGACTTTGGGGGGCTGATGAAAATTGCTATCTACTGTATCTAAGGACACAGAAAGGAAACTGTCCCGAATGCCAAGTTACAGCATTAGAGCTGTTTTTTGTCTGTCGTCCTGCTCCTTCACATTCATCCAGATTCGACAATCAAATTCATCATTCCAAATAGCAACGTGTCACATTTCCCTTCAGCTGAGAATCCCAGCAGCTCTTCATTGTCTTCATTGTTTGTCTGATTACAGCTCGGGTTCCAAATGTGTTTAAAAATCAGCTGTACTAAACAGTAAAAATCTCAGCATGCAAATATACATTTCCTCTGTATAAAAGTTTATGTTTTATAATTACCTAATGTCTTAAAGTAGAAATAAATGTTTTACATTTATATAAAATGTGTGTGTAGAGAGGTTGGAAGACAATTTGCCGAAGGTAATTCTCCCCTTCCACCAGGTGGGTTCCAGGGGTTGAACTCAGGTAGTCAAGCTTGGTAGCAATCACCTTTATCCACTGAGCCACCTTGCTGGCCCTTTACTAAGTAGAAGTAAAAGAAAATCAAGTCAAACACTTCTGTTTCTATAATGTCTCTCCGTATTTGAAAACCAAACATGAGTTGTTTCATTTATTGCTATTTTCCTTGTATTTCTTCAAGATTTCTTTGGAAATAAGCACTGTTGTAAACTCGCTCAAATATCCAGGGAGATAATTAGAGGCCTAGTTTCAAACATATGGCAAAGCAAATACATAAAAGCATTTGGAAATGAATTTTTCCAATCATAAACATTCTTGCTAATGCTTGGGAAAGTACAAAAGAAATATTTATAACTCTCTGGTGGTGATTTAAGATGAGAAAATGTTGGTAATCATTTTGCTCTTCAGTACATTTTTTATGACCTTTACTCTTTCTTATAAATGAAAACAGTTTTCTGGGATGTAGCTAACATTGAAGAAATGCTTATTTGTAGTTATGATGCTATTCCAACTAATTTATACTCTTATTGCTTAAGTAAGAGTAATCTGGATCAGAGTAATCTGTACAGTTTCTTTGAAAATCTTGACAAATTACATTCTAATACACAGAACCTCAAACATTTCAAATAATTTATGTTTCATAAATTTTGTACTGCCTCTTTCTGAAATGCAACTTTAGTGTAAAAGAACATGGTCCATGCAATTCTGAGGATGAGCAGTTTGTAAGGATCCCGTGTGCTCACCACTGCATGTCAGCATATGTAGAGATGCTTCCTTAGAATACCCTCAGGAGTCCCAACCCAGCACCAGGAATATAAATAGCATGCTTCAAGAGTGGCAGGCCATGGGGCTGGAGATTTCTTTATTCAGGATAATACAGGTAGAGAAGGAATTGAGTTAGAATAGTGATTTTTTTCAATCTTGAGTCCCTGGCTGTAAAATGTTTTAAACCAAAGAGTGTATATATGCACCTTAAATGAGCTGCTCAGAATAAAGAAAATGAGTTGCATATATTATTTATGTATATGTTTATGAATAGTTCTTAGATTCCTATAGATGCTTTTAAACATCTATAGGATGTTAGAACGGGGACTGTGGAGATGGCTCAGTTGGCAAAGAGCTTGCCAGGCAGGCATGAGGACTCAAGCCTCTAATCCCAGCACTGGGGAGATGGAGAGAGGATCCCTGGGGCTTGCTGGCCAGACATCATAGCTGAATGCATGGGCTGTGGATCTGGAAAGAGATCCAGTCTCAAAGGTGGAGAGTGATTGAAGAACACACCCAGTGTCGACGTCTGGCGTACACACACACACACACACACACACACACACACACACAGAGAGTAGTAAAATGGCAGTGTTGGTGATCTTACAGTACCTCTAGTCTTCACCACAGGCCTTTGGGTTAATTGTGAAATCTTAAGGTTTGACCCTCATGAATGAGATCAATGCCTCTATTAAGGAATGCCAGTCTGGTTTTCCATTTCTTTTGTCATGAAAAGGCAGCAAGGGGGCACTGTTTGGAAGCTAGAAAAAAAAGTGAGGCCTCATCAGATTCCAAACCTGCAATGTCTTGATCTTGGACTTCCCAGCTTCCAACACTATGAGAAATAAATTGTTTGAAAATTACCCAGTAAAAGGTATTTTGTTACAGCATCAGAAAAATGCACATTACACTCATTATCAGAGACAAAGGAAGAGTTTGTCTACAAACAGAAGTGTCCTAGGAGGTAGAGAAATCTCTATTCCATTTAACTTCCAGGATCACGGACTAGACCTGGCTAGCAGTTCCCAGTTTATCACAAGAGTCATCTTTTCTTTCTTTATAGCAATGTATTTTGGTACTAGCAGCAGAGATAAGTTCTGAGTTGGATTGCAGGCTGCTGGTTTTGTGGACTACACAGCCCCTGTTATCAGTCCCTGTTATCCATAGATGTCTTTGTGGGCGATTATCTGCGTGACTCAATTGTTTTCTTTTTTAATCTTTTTAAAATTAATATTTAGTGAACAAAAAATTTCATTATGACATTTCCATACATATATACTATACCATTGTACCTTACTCCTGACTCAAATTACAAAGTCTCACTTCAACCCCTGTCACGGACTCCACAGACACTATACTGTGTCCAAGGAGTCATGCCAGTTTTCCTCTCCAGCTTTCCTTTCATTGAGTAAATGTGGGGTGAATAGCTCAGCCATTCTCTTTTAATATGTACATTGTGCCAGGGTGTGAAAGTACCTGTGAGCGCCAAGTACAGGCAAACCTCAAAATTACTGCTGTCAGTGAAGCCTCATTAAATGAAACAGTAAATCCACAGTAGGATTTTATTTGGTTCCCTCTCCTGTACATATTTCTCTACAAACTGTTAGAAATGGAGTGTTTTGGCTTATGTTGGAATGTTCTGGATTTGTGCATATTTTAAAGTAGACAGAGCAATAGTGATGACTTTTTAACGATCGCTTCTTTTTCCTATAGTTGGGGAAGAGAAAAAAATATGTCTTCTGAGGGAGAGAACAGAGAGAGGAAACATATACCAAAGGTGACAGTTCTTTATTTCATCCAGTCAGCAATTTAGATTTTTAGTCCCTGAACTCAATAACCCTCCACTCCACCCTGTCTCATCCATTTAACTTCCAGGATCACAGACTAGACCTTGTTATTTGCAATAGCCATGATGCTTCCACAGTCTCCTATCACCACAGGTACCCACCCTCCAGTACACTAACCATATACTCTGCTTTCCTATCTCTTAGCATGGGCAATTACTATGCCACAACTAAAAGCCAGCTGCTTTACTTGGGGATAGACTCTATTGTTTCCCTCACAAACTGAGAAAAGCAATTTCCCTGTCCTTTCTACATGGACAAATTTTCATCCCCTGTTGTCTACTATTAGCATCTGTCTTAATCAACTTCTATCACTGTAATGGAATATATGAGATAATTAACATTCAAAGAGGAGAAGGTTTTTGTGACTCACAGTTCTTTGAGGTTCCAATATGTATGGACTGGCCCTTTTTCTTTAATATATCATAGAAGGAGCATGTGGCAGAGCGGAAGTATTCATCTTAACCAAGAACCAAAGGGAAGAAGAAGGAGGCCAGGGCCACACAGGCAGGCCCCCTTGAGGACATGGCCCAGTGACCTAAGGCCTCCCACCAGGCCTTAATCTTAGTGGTCCTACCACCTCCTGACAGTACACCCTCAGGGCACAGCCTTTAATGCATGAGCCTTTGGGGGACACTTGTTCAAACCACAGCAGCAACCAGACATGCTGCTGTTTCCATAGCTTAAAAACATCCTCACTTCCTCCAAAAACTAACTACCATCCCTACTGTACCATCATTTCTGACAAAATTCCTCCAAGCATTGTTTTTCCTGATTGTTCTCTCATTCTCTTCAGTTCATTAAATGTTTCAATCATTCAAATATAATCTTAAAAGCTCCTGGGACCTTGCTCATGATGAACTTAGAGTAATGGTGACAGCATGTGCAAGACCCATGAAAACTCAAACAGACAAAAACCCAGCCTAGAACTGGGGAAACGGGTAGCAGGCCCCAATCTTAGTCAAAGAACTGTGGGCAGGTGATTACTGCTGGGTGAGGAAGAACAGATCTTCTTTAAGAGAGAGATTCTAGATAGGCTGACTAGATCCTGTGGATGAACTTGCACTGAAGGACATCAGGGGACACTAACTTGATTCAATAGGTCTTAACATAAATGACAGAAGGCATGAAATCCAGTAGGGGGTGGGAAAGGCCTAAGATGGGACTTAAAAGAGGACTAACATGCTGTGTATGAAATAGACAAAAATTCAATTAATACTTAAAAATAAAGTGCAAAAGCAAAAAAAGTTTCCATCATTCTATGAAATTTTTATTATAAAGTTCATCAACAACTTTCTCAACTACTAAATCCAGTGATCAATTCTGCCTTCTCCTGACTTGTTCTAGCATTAATATGATCTAGCATTGATCTAGATTTAATATGGATCACTAACCTTGCTTCCTTGATATAAAATTTCCACCTGGCTATTGTCTTGGTTGTAGTTCATTGGTATCTTCCTTTTATTTTTGCAAGGGGAGGTTGGTGGGGGTGATGGGGTTATTTCTTTCACCACACCCTTAAAATGTTGACCTGTCGTGAGACTCAGCGTTTGGCTCTCCACTCCTCTAAGCATTCATTTGTGAGCCCATTGAACCTCCAGCTTTCAACAACAGAGTCCATAAAACAAAGACTTACAATGTACATGTTCATTACAGTCCACAGTCCTGAACTTTAAGCACATTATGGATTTTACTCACATGCACACACACACACACGAAAAGCTCCAGGTCACCCCTTATTCTCTCATCTTACACATGAAATGCATGTAGAAATCTTATGGGACATCTTCAGAACATCTGTAATCAGTCCAGTATGTTCTGAGATACCATCACTTCTCACTTGAATTATTTAATGACTTTCTTAGAGGTTTCCTATTTCCATTCTTGTCTCTATGCAACCTATTCTCAATATAACCAAGTGATCTTTTCATAGTGCAGCTCAGACCATATTACTCTCTTTAAAACCACCCCATGTCATCTTCTCCACTCAGAGTTAAAACCAAAGTCTTTTTGTTTATTTGTTTGTTTGTTGTTTGTGGGATTTCATTTGGTTTTTTGAGACAGAATGTCACACATGTAGCCCATGCTGTTCTGAAACTCATTTTACAATTCTTGTGACTCAGCCTCCTGAATGTTGGGATGACAGTTGTGAGCCACCACTCCTAGCAAAACCAAAGTCCCTAGATTATCCTAGAGGACCTTCCACAATCTGGCCTCATGTGACCTCTCTGACATCCTCTTTTGCTCTCCCCATCCCTTCCTATATGGTCCTAGTGGACACATTGGCACCCCATGACCAAGCATGAAAAGTCCCCTCCTTAGAGTCTTTGCACTGCCTGTTCCCTCTGTCTAGAATAGTCTTTGAGCTTCTGCATCCTCTTCCTTCTCTTAAGATTGTTTAAATTTTATAAATACTTCAAACGCAAATCCTCCTCCACTGTCTTAGCATTCCTGACTTCCTTTTCTTCTACTTTTTTTTCTGCCATAGCACATATCACTTTCTTATATATATTTAATATGGTACTTGTGTTTATTAATTATCTGTTTCTTCTCACTAGACTCCAAGCTTCTACAGGGCAGGATTTGGGTTTATTTTGTTTACCAATATGTCCCAGGAACACAGAATAGCATCTCTCTATACAAGGTATATTAAAAAAAAGTTGTCAAATGAATGAATGAAAAATATTTTAGGAATCAGGCAAGTAAATAATTTTGAAGAGCACATATAGGATTTCCAGTTTTTTAATAATTGTTTCCTTTATTTTAATTTTATGTGTGTGTGTGTACATTGTGTGTATGTATGCAAGTGCACCTGTTCATGCAATGTCCCCAGAGGACAAATGAGGGTGTCAGATCCCCTGGAGCTGGAGTTACGAATGGTTGTTAGCTGCCATGTGGGTGCTGGGATTCAAACCCCGATCTTCTGCAAGACCAGTCAGTGCTCTTAAGCACTGAGCAATCTCTCCAGCCCCAGGATTTCCAGTTTCACAAGAGATCTAGAAATTCAAATGAGAGATGTCTAAGTAATAGAGATACATATTCATCTTTGTTCATTGCTGCTCTTTTCATAATAGTCAGGAAATGGAAACAATATAGCTATCCATCAACTGATGAATAAATAATGAAAAAATGGTACATTTACACAATGGAATATTATTTGTTAAAGAAAAGGAAATTATGAAATTCTCTGGTAAATGGATGGAACTAGAAACAATTATCCTGAGTGAGGTAACTCAGACCCATAAAGACAAATGTCATATGTTCTCTCTCATAGCTTGATGCTACATCTGAATTCTTAGATGTTCTCAATCAGAAAATCCAGAGAGTTCAGCAATCTAATAAACAGCCATGGTGTGGAGGCTAAGGGGGCACTTCATGGGAGGGGAGATAGAATACAGCAACATAAAGGGGAAAGGGCAATAACAGAGTAGGAAGGATTAAATGGAGTGGGGAACGGGAGGGCAGGGCAGAGGCGGGAGTATGGGCAGGATAACTAACACTAAAGGCCTTTAGGAAAAGCCATATAGAAATTTATCACTGTAAGAGGGTCTTAAAGTATAAACATACACATTATAAAATGAGATTTTAAAGAGTTTTCTTATAACAGGGGGACATTACCTCTATTAGATATCATAAGCTAGTAAAGCAGAAGCCCAATGTGAGGAATGGTATGAACTTTCTCTTTTGAAGCTATTGTCCAGGGGTCCCATAGATCCTCAAACAATACTGGCCATTGCCCCTGCTCTTGGTTACCCACCAGAACTATGAGGTAAGACCCTAGTGCTTAAGATAGTACATACATGAACTGTAGAACAAACAAGGAGAAATCAAGCTGGTACTGACTTCAAAACTTCATCTCTACTAGCTATCTTCCATAGGGCTAGAAGGTGCTATGCATGTTACCAAAAAGAAAAAATAATCATCAATCTTATCTAACAGTGAATCCTGAGATCTACAACAACTGGCCTGGCAAGATATGTCTGCTGGTACAATAGCTGCACAAGTATTATGGGAGTAACCAACCCCTTTCTAATTGGATTTAATGTCTGCTTCCTAAGATAGAGCCCATACCTGACATTGATATCAGACTTAGGAATCTGTGGCCAGATAGGTCAGAGGCCACAGAGAAGAATTAATATTATTATTTTGACAAATAGACAGAGTACTAAACGGACTCCTAATGATGTATTGTTACACCTGTGGATTAATGCATCTCTCAGCTCTCACCAGAGTTGCTTCCTTATGCAGCAGATAGTGATTAGCACAGAGACCCAAAATTGGCCAACTTTCAGAGAAGAGACTGCAGAGGGCTTGTCCTGGTTTGTTTCTTCATTGCTGTGACAAAACACTCTGACCACTATCAACTTGGGGAGGAAAGGGTTTATTCAGCTTACATCTCCCAGGTCACAGTTCATCAGGGAGCCCAAGGTAGGAACTCAGGGCAGGAACCTGGAGGCAGGAGCTAGAGCACAGGCCATGGAGGAATGCTGCTTACTGGCTTGCTGCCCTGGCCCCTGCTCAGCCTGCTTTCTTATGCAACACAGGCCCACCTGCCCAGGGGTGGCACCACCCACAGTGGGCTGGGCCCTTCCACATCACTCATCAAGAAGATGCCCCTCAGACATGGCCACAGGCCAGTCCAATAGAGGAAATTCCCCAACTGAGGCTCCCTCAACCCAGGTGTATCAAGTTGATGCTAATCCAGCACAGGGCTTATCTCTGAATTGGACACCTATATCAAACTTCTGCTTCCCAAGGCTTAGAGATCATTGCAGAAGAGGGGGTGCAAAGATTGTAAAAGCCAAAGGTGGTGGGTGACCACAGGGAAAGAGTTTTCCAGACAGCTGGGATGTTACTCATATGAACTCACAGCAAAGATGACAGTATGCACAAGCCCCATGTAAGCTCAAACCAGACAAAATTCCAGCATGTATGTAGGAAAGCAAGTAAGAAACTCCAACCCTACCTGAGGAACTACTGGTAACTGATGACTGCTGTGAGTGAGAGAATTGATCTCATTTAAGGGTGAGACTCCTGGTAGGTTGAATAGATTCCAGTGGGTGGACCCACACTGAAGGGCATTTGGGGATGCATGTTTGAATATATAATATATAAAAAAACATGAAATTGGGGGAGGGTAGTAGGGAGGATGTAGATGGGGAAGAATATCTAAATTCAATCAAAATATTTTGTATGAAATTCATAAAAATTCAATAGTAAAACAGGAAAAGAAAACCTTTTAACATCAAATCATGGTTTCAATTTTAATTTATTATTATTATTTTTAATTATTATTATTAGTGTGTGCGTGTGTGTGTGTGTGTGCATGCACGGCAGGTGGGGGTGTTGCACCACAGCATGTGTGTGGAAGTCACAGTACAACTCTGTAGATCAGTTCTCTTCTTCCACCTATGTGTGGGTTCCTAAGATCAAACTTAGGTCACTGGGCCTGTGCAGCAAGTGCCTTACCCACTGAGTCACCTTGCTACTCCATTTAAACTTTTTAATTCAGTTTGGAAACTAAGTCATATTCTGAAATTTTTTTCTGAATGAACACTAAATTATGCAGGTCATGTTTGGATTCAGATCAATAAGGAACCATTAGCTAATTTTTTAGCCACTTACAGAGGATATTCTCTGTATTTATGTTTTTGGAGACAATACAGAAATACACTAAGAAGTTCCATGGTATGTGTTTAAAGTAAATTTGACTTTCTGAACAGGGCCCCAATAATGCAGACCAACAATTGACAAAGGGAACCACGTGAAACTGCAAAGCTTTCTGTACAATTAAAGGCACCGTCGTTCCAGTGAAGAGGTATCCTACGACATGGGGAAAAGTCTTCATAAGCTATACATCTGGCAGATGGTTAGTATCTACAATATACAAAGAAAACAACCAACCCAATTTTAAAAAGGGACAGGTAACTGAACAGAGTTTTCAAAAGTTGAAATACCAGTAGCTGAGAAACATTTAAACGTGTTCGACATCTTTGCCGTTGGGGAAATGCAAATTAAAACTACTTTGAAATTTCCTCTCGCTGCTGTCAGAATGGCTAAAGTCAACAAAACCACAAAACAAAACAAAACAACAGCCAAAGGACAGCACATGTTTGTGTGGTTGTTGAGAAAGGAAAATGCTTATTCACTGCTGGTGAAAGTGAAAACTTGTGCAGTCACTATAGAAATCAGTTTGGAGTTTCTTAAAAAGCCAGAAATAGACTCAAGAGCCAACTATACCATTCTTGGGCGTAGACCTAAAGGATTCAAGATCCTACTTCAGAGAAACCTGTTCTACATTCATTACTGCTCTAGTCACAATAGCCAGGAAATGGAAACAGCCTGTTGATAAACTGATAAATGGATACCAAAAATGTGGCATATTTATACAATGAATATTATTCAGCTATGAAGAAAAATGGATTATGAAGTTCACACAAAAATGAATAGAACTGGAAGCAGTCATCCTGAATGAGGAAGCCCAGACCCAGAAAGACAAACTTTGCATGTTTTCTCTCATGTGTGGATGTTAGCTTTGACTCTTTAGATATGTGTGCTTTGTTTGGGATACCCATAGAGGTTAAGAAACTAGTAAGGGGTCATGGGGGAGGAAGGATCTTTCAAAGGAAGGGAGAAGAATACAGTAATATAAATAGGGAAAAGGGAATGATGGAGCAGGAAGGATTAAATGGAGTGGGCGATCAGAGGCCAGAGTGGAAGAGGGACTATGGGGAGGGATAACTACACTAAAGGCCTTCTGAAAAACCATGTGGAAACCCACTACTGCAGAAGCTCTTTAAAATGTATATGTGTATAAAAAGGGTTTAAATGGAGCTATGCTATAGCAGGGGACAATACCCAGACTAAACACCTCATCTTACTAAATAAAAAGCCCAGTGCCAAGAATGGATTTCTTCTCTTTTAGTTGCTAGCCAGAGGGATCCTACAGACTTCCAAACGTTACAGGCTATTGCCACTGCTCTTGTTCACCCTCAGAACTTGACAGTAAGACCCTACTGCTGAAGACACATATGCCTGAGTAATAAAATATGAAGATATCATGCAGATACTGACCTAGAAACTTCATCCTTACTGGCTAGTTTTCATAGTGCTTGAAGGTATAATGCATGCTACCAGAGAAGAAAAGCAGTCATCATCTTACTCAGCTATGAACCCTGACAGCTACAATAATGCCTGGCCTAATAAGAGATGGCCACTAGTGCAATAGGGGCATAAATGTTATGGGAGTAACCAACCATTGTTCTGTTTGATAGGATTTAAGACCCACTTCATGAAATGGAACCCATTCCTGGCACTGTTATCAGGATTATATAGGTAATAGGCCCTGGAGAGAACCCACTACTAATATTCTACTAAATGGACATAGTATTAAAATGACTCCTTATGACTGTATTCAAAGTTTAATGCATCTCTCAACCCTCATAAGAGTAGCTTCTTCTAGCATTAGAAGAAAATTAACACACACACACACACACACAGAGCTGGTCAATGTGCAGATACTAAGAGACTCAGTGAATTTTTTTTTTAAGTTACATGAATCTGAGTGGATAGGGAGGATGGGCTAGATCTGGAAAGAGTTGGGAAATAACAAAACACATTATATAAATTTCTCAGAGTTAATAAAAATATTTTAAAAGACAAATTCAAGAATTGGTTTATTGCCTTAGCTTTTAAAAATATTTTATTATTTTTATTTTATGTATACAGTATATTTATGTGTACAATGTCCACAAAGATCAGATGCCCTGGAACTGAAGCTACAGACAGTTATTAACTGCCATGTGGATGCTGGGAACCAAACCTGGGTCCTCTGCAAGAACAGTCAGTGCTTTTAACCACTGAGCCACCTCTCCAGCTCCTACTTTAGCTTTTCAAATGCCAATAGCTAGTATTAACTATGAAGCCTGTCAATTAAGAGCAATTGAAATGCCTGTCTTTTTTAAAAATTGGCCCTTTAGAAACTGCAAGGTTATGGGTTTAACATTTGTTCCTTCCAACTTCTGCTTAGAAGTTGGAGACTTAAAAATTCAACTTATTTCTTTCTCAAGAGTTTCCAGAGTTCACTGAGGAGAGTTGGCAGAGATGAGAAACACATGAGGGGCACATGCAGAGGCTTCCACACTATCTAAGACAGTATCCGTTGGTTACAGGACTCTCAAAGCAATGCTCTTACAGGCAAAGAAAGCCAACTCCATGTATTTTTTCCATTAAAATAATCATTAGATTTACGGTTGGAGAGATGAACCAGAAGTTGAGGGCACTTGCTGCTTTTCTAGAGGATCTGACGTTGATTCCTGGCACCAATGTCGGGTGGCTCACAACTGCCTGTAACTCTAGTTCCAAGGGCCTGACACCCTCTTCTGGCCTCCTAGGGTGTCCACACATAAGTAGCATTCACTCAGCACATAAATAAAAATAACAAAAGTAAATCTTAAAAATAAAAGTCATTAGACTTAAAGACAAATGTGGTTACAAATTTTGCTCCATTTATACAGAACTGTATCCCAAAATGTCCATTATATTCTTTTTCCATGAATATATAGTTAGAAAAAAGTTGGTTTCTCTTATGATTGTTTGGTTACATACCATCATAAAAATATTGCTTCTGTCAAAATTCTTGAATGCTAAAATGCCTATATTTTCCAGTAAAGATACAAGATTTGTACAGAGTATGAAATATAAATCATTCACTTATAAAAATAAAATGGGTATTTACAAAACCATGTCTTGAGAAATATAGTTTGATGAAGATGAATTTTCAATTAAAGATCAACACTTTAATTGAAAAAAAACTTCAAACTCTCTTTCTTCCATATAGCTAAATCTAATTATTAGAAAGCCAACTGGCAAATGCTCTGGGAACAATAGAATAACAGACTGTGTGATTTTATGGGGGAAAAAAATCCTGTGAGGGCGATCAAACATCTTTGCAAAGCAAACGACAGAAATGGTTAGAGTATGTATAATTTATCTTGATGTCAGGAAAGGAAACCATGACTCCACAAAGATACAGTCTAGCATGCCACATCAGCTCCTCTTCAGTCAGCTCCTAGTCTGATTGTACATGAGCTCTTGGCACATACCACCTTTTATGGTTATGGGAAGAATTTTGTTGTTGACAGCTCACAGCCAAAATTTGGTGTCACCCCAAAGAAGGGTGACACTTGTCCAAGACCACACTGCAGAACTAGCCAGTGTACACTAAGACAAATGGCACAGCTCACAGGGAGCCTTTTGTGATCTCTCTACACAGGAAAAGAACGTATTGCTCTAGCAGCAAACCCAGCACAGCGACACCATGCAGCAATGTCCCAACAGAATGCGCAGTGCGAGGTCCCCAGAGGCTGACTAGCAAGTGCTACTGTGCTGTGAAATATTTTCTTAGGGGAAAAAAAAATCATCAAAGGTAATACTGAGCAGAAAGCCAAATATTGTGTAGGGTTTATGTTGAATATAGGTGTTTTGTTCATATTTAGTGATCATATTAGTGGATATTTTAGTATTTCCCAGTGAAAAAAAAAGGATTTTGAACTAACTAGAAAAAATATAATCCACTTTAATTGAACTTAGCAATAAGATTAATGTTCATAAAGTGACCCAAGGACAAAAGAAGAAAAATTCACGTGATTGAATTAAGGAATGTGTGGCTTAGCTAAGAAGATAGTAATCAGAGAGAACACAGACAAGGATTTATTATAATACTGTTTAAAGGCAGAAGTGAGTCCAGCATCTTACGAGCATAGACACAGCAGAGAACTGAAATTACTGTCAACTGTGCTATGACTATCAGTGTCCTATATATAATATACGAGAGATGTGAAACATTTAGAATTCTTAGGACTGAGTAAAAATGATTAAGAGTTTGAAAATGGCTGATATGAAAGCAGGCTAACTGGATGGGATGGTTACCTAGTGTTAAGAAGACAGTGGAGACCGCAGCTTTCTAACATGTAGAGGAATATTATGCAGATGGTGACCAGCTGTTCTCCATCTCCAATGAGAGCTATATCAAGGGAACAGGTCTAAGCTTCAGCATGTGGGAGTTAGGTTAAATATGAAGAATAGTTTCCTGACAGCAAGGGGTATAAGAGAGATTCCGTGCAGATTCCTGAAAGGCACTGTAAAATTTCCTTCTCTGGTTCTTTTAAGAACATAAAGTGCTTTTCCATCTGTGAGGAATGAGTGCACAGTAGAGTTACAGAATAGCAAAGAGAGAGAACAGATCATAACTCAAAATCCTGTCTTTAAGTCAATAAAATAAAGTTTCATGTTTCAACCCACATAGATCTTCACAGTTGGGTTTTGTTCTTTGTTGTTTTTGCTACTTTTTTTTACAAGTGATGTTTTATAGATTGAGAGTTTTACCTAAAATAATATCCTCTGCATTTTAAGTATTTGTGACTCATTTATATTGGCCTTTAAAAGTAGTTCAGCTTTATAGGAACTTCAGAGCTAATTAATTATTGGCTTGTATATAATTCAAGAAGACATGCTGATATTTTTATCACTCCATACCTCAACTGCTATTTGTAGGAAACCTAGATCAATACTTTTAAATTACATTTTTATCTGTGGTGGGGAGGGGCATATATTCCTAAGCGTGTGTGTAGATGTTAGAGGGCAGCTTGTAGGAACCAGTTCTCTCCTTCCACCATGTGAGTCCCAGGGTCTAAATTCAGGCATGGTGGCAAGTGCCTTTACTTGAAGAGCTATCTCAGCAGTTCCCTAGATCAGTATTTTTAGATGACAAAAACATTCCAACTTCCAGTAAAACCAAAGCTTAAATGTGAGTCCAAAAGAGCCATGGTACTTCATATTCACTTTGAAAATGTTTATTTATATTTCTCTTGGAAGAAGAGAAGATAAAACCTATGTTCCTGAGCATAAGAATTTAGCTCTGTGCTTCTGTTCTTCTTATCCAAGTAAATCAGGCAAGATAGGTAAGTATGAGGCTTGGTGGTCATGAATCTGTATGCAGGAAAAAATTAACCTTTATGGTCTTGTTCTAAGTTTTCCAAGTTATATTGTGTATAGATTTACTAATTTTTCTAATGGGCATTTATACAATTTATGACATAAGGGGACTTGTTTGCTTATAGAACAATGTCGTGTTTAATCTTGACTCTAAGAGCTTTCCATACCTATTACCTTACTAATGATGTTTTGAAGTTACTAATCTCTGGTGTCTATTGTTTTTGAAAATGTTTATGTAGTGAATGGTCTTGAAAGAGACAGATGGTGACTCTTCTGGAGCTAAGGAAGGCATACCTTCTGCTCGCCATTTGGGATTAAGGTACGCTGAGCTCACTGTGCCTTTTGTATGATGCAACCTACTGAATGTGCAGGTCCCTCTTTGAGTGGGTCTGTGAGAACAGAGTCCCAAGAAACGGGTACCAGAAATACCATTCACAGATATTCCTGTGGCTTGAGTAATATTATTTCTTCCTCCCTGACTCTGGAGTCTGTGCCTCCCACCAGCATCCTTTAAATACAGCTGCCTAACTGTTTACCAGCAGGTAGGTAAATCTCATATCCTTTGCAGTTCCTGATAGTTCATCCCTCCTCTAGTTCATTCATAATCTCATACTGATACCTGCTCCACACAGACTCATTCAGGCAAAGGAGGGAAATGTAATAGATTATAAATACATTTAACACACAGGAGCATGCAAAACAGCATATGGATAACTATTACAACCCTCCTTTCTACAGATGATTGGAGGTCAAATTTTTCTATTTATGACGTTTTCTTCAATGCCCATTTTACTTTTCCCATGTTTTTCCCCTCACATTTCTTTTGTTTTGAATTGTTTATTGATCTGGGTGTTTTTTTTTTTTTCAAATTTTATTGATTTGTATTTTTTGTGTTATGTGTGTTTTGCCTGCATGTATCTAAGTGCATCCGTGTCATGCAGTGCCCATGGAGGACAGAAGAGGGCATCAGATCACCTGGAACAGGAGTTATGAATGGTTGCTAGCTGCCATGTGGGTGCTGGAAATTGAACTGAGGTCCTCTGCAAGAGCAGTCGGTGTTTTTAACCACTGAGCCATCTCTCCAGCCCATGATCTAATGTTTTGACTCAGTAACACATTATAGTATATTTAAATAATGGAATATCTGTCTCAAAATGAATGAAATTGAGTGGAAGGTGGACTACTGGGGGTTAAAGGGTATAGTAAGAAAGGAGGGCAGTGACATGGCAGGGGTGGGGTCAACCAAAATGAAATATGTGTGAAAATCTCATATGGAAACCAGTTACTTTGTGAGCTAACTTAAGTACTTTAAAAAATGCAAGGGGAGGCTCAAGAGCTCCCACCCCTAGCTGAGGAACTATTGACAGTTATGGCTGATAGGGGAAGGAGAGTCAGTTTTCTTTAAAGATATGGTCTCTGGTAGGTTGAGCATGCTCCAGTGGATGGACCCACACCCATTAGTATATGGGCAGCACAAACTGGATTCACTGATTATTTAAAAGAAAAGAGGGGGGAGTTAGGAGTGAATGTCAGGAAAGGTTATAAGAGGACTTAGGGGAGGAGGGGGGGTGAATATAATCAAAATACACTGCATACATGTATGAAATTCTCAAAAGAACCAACAAAAATATTTTTTAAAAAAGAGGGGCTGGACCGGGAGTGGTGGCGCACACCTTTAATCCCAGCACTCGGGAGGCAGAGGCAAGCAGATCTCTGTGAGTTCAAGGCCAGCCTGGTCTACATAGTGAATAGGACAGCTGGGGCTACAGGGAGACCCTGTCTCAAAAAGACCAAAAAAAAAAAAAAAAAAGAGGGGCTGAAGAGATGGCTCAGCAGTTAAGAGCACTGGCTGCTCACGCAGAGGACCCAGGTTTGGGTCCCAGCACCCAATTCTGGCTAACAACTGTCTGTAATAACGGTTCCAGAGGTTCTGATACCCTCTTCTAGCCTACACAGGCATTGAACAACACGGTACACTTACATGTATGCAGGTAATACACTCATACACATAAAATAAAAATGATAAAAATGTATTTTTTTAAAAGAATGAAGGCCAGAAACATAGTTCAGTGGGTAAAGGCACTTCCTGTCAAGCCTGATGGCCTGACTTTGATCCTGGGACGAACATACTGGAAAGAGAATTGACTGTAGCAAGTTGTTCTCTGACCTCACATGCATACTATGTCACATGCACCCACAGCTCTACATACACATAAAAATAAAAATGTAATAAAGATATAAAATAACCATGAATAACTCTGGTTCCAGGGGATCTGACACCCTCTTCTGTCTTCTGTGAGGCATTTAATACATATGGTACATTTACACACATGCAGACAAAACACTTATACACATAAAATGAAAAATAATAAATAAAAATTTAAAAAGTGAGTAGTGAAAATATTATCAACATGGGCCCCCACCTCCCGAGGCTTCCCTGAGCCTGCACAACCTGCAGGCCTCTCTCTGACCCACAGGCCTCTCTCTCTAGGGTAAGTTGATAGCACCCTCTGCACCTTGACTCCCACAGCCCCACACCCACCCCCCACTTCCCCACCCCCAGACACCTGGGGAACCACCACTGCTTCCTGATCCTTTGTATCCAGACCAACTCAGTTCCTTCCCAGGTCCCAAGGAGCACTGCTTCTGGGCCTGGCCCCACCCTCACCTCCCTTTGCCTCCCTGGGCCTTCAGGATCCGTAGGCCCCTCTCTGACACCCAGGCCTCTCTCTCCAGGGTAAGTTGATTGGGCCCTCTGCTCCTTGACTCCCCCAGCCTCACTCACCTTCCCATCTCCTCCTCCAGTCTCTCCTCCTAGCCTGGGTCCTGTACCATTCCTTGTCTTGGCACCCCAGACACCAGGGGAAACACCACTGCTTCCTAATCCTTTGCATCCAGACCAACTCAGTTCTATCTCAGGCCCCCAAGACCACTCTGGGCCTGGCCTACTGTCACCTCCCTCTACTTCCCTCGTCCTGCACCACCCACCAGCCTCTTTCTGGGACCCTGGGGCTGACCTTTCCTAGTCCTGATCCTTTGCATCCAGACCAACCAAACTCCTCAGTGCAGTCCCCAGGAGCCCTTGGAGCCCCTTCCCGCCCCCATCTTCCTTTGCATCTCTGGGTAGCACAGCCACCAGCTGCTCTAGACCAGTATCTTTCTTTGGCCCGGCTCACAGGCCAGTCAACCCCCAAATTCCCGAGGCCAAAATCTTTTCTGGAGGGATCCAGACCTTAGGAGAAAGCCTGAGAGCATCTGATCCTCATCTGACTTGGGCCTCTGAGGGAACTCCTGAAGACAAAAGCAATCTGGCCACTCCAATATAAAATCAAAAGAGAGAATCAGAAGCTTAGAGAAACCAGCTTTTCATGCCCAAAAGGTAAACCACAAAGACACATAAAGTTCACAAAAAGAAGCAGAACTAAACTTGAAGGCTTGAGTATCACACAAGAATCAGAAACTATAAAAGAAACTCATATGTCAAAATCACAGAGAAAAAATAATAACATGAAAAACCAAAATAACATAACCCCACCAAATACCAGTAATCCTCTAGAGGAGCACAGTGTTCCTAGAGATAATGAAGGACATGGAACTCAAAGGAACAATTATAAACATGATAAAAGATTTCAGTGAATTTAAAGAACACACAAACAAAGAAATGAAAGAACTGAAGAAAGATAGGGTTAAACTTCTGAATGAATTCAGGAAAAAGTTAGAAATATTGAAGAACACTCAGGCTGAAATGAAGAAGGAAGTGAAACACTCAGTAAGCAAATTAGAAATGACAGGAGAAAGCCTCACCAATAGGATGAATGAAATGGAAAACAGAGTATCAAGACTGGAAGATAAAGTGGACGAACTAGACCACTCAAGCAAAGATTATGAAAAATTTAAGAAATCACAAGAATGGAATATGCAGGAATTGTGTGACACCATAAAAAGACCAAACTTATGAATCATAGGCATACAGGAAGGAGAAGAATCCCAAGATAATGGTATGGACCAGATCTTCAACAGAATCGTGGAAGAAAATTTCCCAAAAGTAAAGAAAGACATGCCCATACAAATACAAGAAGCATATAGAACACTAAACAGACAGGACCAGAAAAGAAACTCTCCATGGCACATCATAGTAAAAAAACGAAACGTACAAAACAGACAATACTGAAAGTTGAAAAAGAGAAACAATAAGCCATATATGAAGGAAAACCCATTAGGATTACAGCTGACTTTTCAGTGTGAACTATGAATGCCAGGAGAGCCTGGACCAAAGCATTCCCAGTATTAAACGACAACAGATGCCAACCCAGATTACTATACCCAGCCAAAATGTCTAGTATAGTCAAAGGGGAAAGGAAAATCTTCCATGACATAAAAGGGCTGAAGGAACTCATGTCCACAAAACCAGACCTTTAGAGAGTTCTGGAAGTAGTACAAACAACTGAAGAAAGGAATGACCATACCCAAGGGGTTGCGGAAAGAAATTCATTGAAGGTATAACTGTGGAAAAGTACAGCTATATCAAGAATGTAAACAGAAATAAAAATGACAGGATTCAATACTCATCTTTCATTAATAACTTTAAATATTAAAGGACTGAACTCCCCAGTCAAAAGACACAGACTAGGTGAATGGATTAAGAAACAAAACCCATCTTTTTGTTGTCTGCAAGAAACTCATCTCACTTTCAAGGACAGACAGTATCTCAAAGTGGAAGGATGGAAAAAAATATACCAAGCAAATGGGACTAAGAAAAAAGGAGGCATAGCAATTCTAATATCTGACAAAATAGACTTTAAAATAAAATTAATCAGAAGAGATAAAGAGGTCCACTTCATTCTGATCAAAGGAGCAATAACCTCCCAAGCCCATGTGACCCCTGAGGAACAGATCCTCAAAAGACTTTCTATTCAGCACCCCATGGAACTTTCGCCAAAGCTGACCACATACTGGGGTACAAAACAAGTCTCAACAAATAGAAAAAAAAATTGCAATAATTCCATGCTTTCTCTCAGAGACATCTGAATTAAACAATACCATATATCAAATGGATTTAACAGGCATCTACTGAGTATTCCACCCAAGCACAAAAGGACATACTTTCTACTAAGCACCCCCATGGAACTGTCTCCAAAACGGACCATATACTGGGGCACAAAACAAACCTCAACAAATACAAAAAGATTGAGATAATTCCACACATTCTATCAGACCACAAAGCAATAAAGCTTACAATCAACACTAGAAGAAGCACTAATCACCACATGAACATATGGAGATTAAACAGCACACTCCTGAATGATGAATGGGTCAAAAGAGAAATTAAGAAAAAAATAAAAGTATTCCTGGAACTAAATTAAAATGACAATACAACACAACAAAACCCGTGGGACATGCTGAAAGTGGTTCTTAGAGGGAAGTTTGTAGCTCTAAGTGCCTACATCAAAAAATCGGAAAGAACACAAATAAATGACTTAACATCGCATCTCAAGACACTTGAAAAACAACAGCAAATGGAACACAAACCCAGCAGACAAGAAGAAATAAGAAAAATCAGGGCAGAAATTAATGAAATAGAAACAAAGAAAATAATATAAAGAAACAACAAATCCAAGAGCTGGTTCTTTGCAAGGCTAAATAAGATGTACAGACCTTAGCCCAGATAACCAAAAGAAAGAAAGCATACCTCCAAATCAACAAA